>NC_046366.1:15483437-16083437 GCF_011125445.2 Fundulus heteroclitus
TCTCTATCGTTGCAATAAAATCTTGCTTATGGGCACCTATATTGATTTAATTCTCAAGTTACTCATCATTACGTTTGACTTTTTTTTTTTACCATTCCACCTTCACTCAACCTTTACATCCATCACCACTGCTGTGAGTGCCACACATTTCTCAGGGCTCATCATTTCCTCTCTCCTCTCATGTCTCTCTATTTCTCCTTTTCCCCGCTCCAGGACATTTTCTTTCAGTAGCAGTGTGCCGCTTTATATGTAGAAAGTTAAAGTGCTATTTTCTCAAAGAGAAACAAGAGAAGGGTCGGAAAGCAAATAGAACCTTGACATGAATAAATAAACATGGTCACTGAGGCTCTCTGTCTGACAGAGCTTTGGACTGTAGTTCATACAGTAACTGTAGCATTCTCTATAATGTGTGTCAACTGTCAGACATATAAGCATGATCTTTTCATAATTATTCAATGATCAGTTAACTCTACTGCTGTTATTCATATTTACACTTTAATAAATTCTCTTTTTTCTCATTCTAACTTTTGAACGTCTTCAAGATTTGGCTTTTGATGAAACTCCGTCTACAGTAATAGTTATGGCTACCACAAATGTTAAAATAAACAACATGCCATATTTAATGAGTTTCATTTTGTGCACAGGTTACTAGGCAGTAACACGCAGAGTTTGAAAACAGTATTAGATCTGGAATGGTTTGAAACCCATCATGGTGAATATACATGTATTTGTTTCCCATGAAGAAGGTAAATTACCATATTCAAGATTCATATGCAAACAACTTGTATCTAACTTTCAGCAAAGTGGCATTTTGTAAAATTTATTTAGACCTCCCTGCAATGAATTTGCCCTAAATCATGCAATGATATTATTGTGAATGAAAGAAAGGTTGGCTTTACCTCTAATTGTTGATGTTTTTATATTCTGGCCAATGATATGCCTGTATTAAGTCATATTATTTTTGGCTTATTTCTTTGCACATTTTCAACTTTTCCAGATGTTCTCCCATCTTATGCTCAGCGAGCCTCACGTATGTTTAGATAAGTAGGATTTCTGAATAAGAGGTTTGTGGTTCTCAGAACTTTATTTAAATATAGATATTACCCAGCTCTTTTAGGAAGTCAAATTCAAAGTTAAATCAGGGAAGATTTTGTTTTATCTCTACGCCTTAATATTTAAATATTTTTACTTTCCCTACTGTTTTACAAACTAATTGTTTGTAATGTTCAGCAATTATAAGATATTTAGTAAAGGAAAACTGTGTCAGATGTGTCCGATATACAGCTTATAGTTGGCAACCAACACACATTTTGTTACTTAGGCTTTCTCCAACTTTTGTTAGACGTATGTTTCATCCAGACCACACAAGCTCAACACAGTGGGTACAGACATCTCCACCACTTTAAAACGTTTTTACCAGCAAGTTAAATACAGACCAAAGCCTGAAATGACCTTGACATTTTAAAAGACTCACTAATTTATAAAGCATGTTATATTATTTTTTTTAGGGGGTACCCGCTGCAAGGTTTCATGTTAATATGACATCATTGCCTTTAGATGTAATGAGATCAGTGCTTGAGATAAACTTCTGGCCTTTCTGCAGCTTTGCAATGCATGAATGAGCAAATTTCATAGTTCAAACTAAAAAGAGCTCTGGTAAATTGATGACTGCTCACTTTCTGCTGCTTTTTAATGTGAAGTGGGTGTACTAGCATACATTCAAAACTCACACTCATGTACAGTGACATCATCGCTTAAATTTCCAGAGATTAAATATATAGCCATCTGCCTCACTAAGTATACTGGAACTCATGGATCCTTTGGGGGAAGTTTTGTTCTTATTTAAACTGGAACAGCCCCTACATTTAGGGATCTGGTCCAGTGAAGCACAAATACAAACATTTCCAGTTTCAGTGAGTAGTTTATTCCAAAGATACAACCTGTAGAAAACAAATACGCCAATACTAAAAAAAAAATGGAACCAATGCCTGTCAGTGAAGGGAGTTCGATGTTCCCAACAAACAATATTGAATTAGTTATCTTGTTTCATTTTATGCAATATACTTATCAAAATAATTAGGTTCAAATTCAGACAAATTTTAGAATTATTTGCTTGGTGATGGTCTTATATAGATGGAATCTGAATCCAGTATACCTATTTGCTTCTTTTAGTGTGTACTGATTATATTCTTTTTAAGTATTCAATTATTAAGTATTCAATTATTCTTACTTCCAGAACCAAAAATTGTTGTGGTTCTGGAATTGTGCTGCTCAAGGAGGCTGCGTGTTAGAGTAGCTGTTTGTATTCTGCAATTATTTTCAAGAAACTTAAATTCCTTTTTTTTGTGGATAAAGGCTACTTTTTTGGGATGTTTTTTTCCCACAGCTGTTGGATGATGTGCTGGTTGAAGGATTTTTGTTGGGTTTTTTCATTTTTAGGACATCTGTTATGATGCATAACCATAGCAACCAATTTGTTTTTGTTTTTTTACATCTGGGAGCAGCTCATTAACATATCAAAAGCTGAAATATTGCTTCAACTATGTCCCCAAATCCCAGATTAGCTAAAAAGGAGGCACAGAGGATCCAGAGCAGGAACAAGACGAAGAGAGAAGGAGGAAATTTAAACCATCTCTTCCATCCATCATTATGGGCCATGTGAGATCTTTGGAAAACAAGTTGGATGAATGGCAAGCCTTAACAAAGCCTTTACTGAAACATGGATGCAGGATCATATCCCCAACTCCAGCTTCTCTCTGCCAGGCTTTCTGACCATATGAGCAGACAGAGATTTAAAGAGGAGCAGCAAGAGCAAAGGTGGTGGATTGGCCGTGCTGGTGAACAGCAGACAGTGTCATCCAGGAAATGTTACACTGAAGTTTGGTCTCTGGAGCACAGATAGTGACATATTAGCAGTGATTTTTCATCAGTATTATTTACCCAAGAGGTCACCTGTGTTATTTTGGCAACAGCCTACATTCCATGTACTGCTGTTGCTGACACTACATGTGATGTCATCAGCACAGTCGTAGATAAGTTACAAACACAACATCCCAGGGCATTTGTGGCAATACCTGGTGATTTTAGTTATGCCTCAGTCTCTGTTATGCTTCCAAATTTTCACCTGCTCCACTAGAGAAAGCAAAACTCTGGACTTGTTTTATGCAAATGTCAAGGACCCATACACCTCTAAAGCCAGGCCTCTTCTTGGCAAATCAGATCACTACTGACAAGCTGCATTGCTATCTGGGAAATGCTTCAGACTGGAAATGTGTAGAAAGAGTGTTGAAGACAGCGGAAAGAATCACCGGGACAGTGCTTCCCTCCATCCAGACACTGCTTGGCCAGGTCTAAGGGAACCATAAAAGTTCAGTTGCTTCAAATGAAGAACAACCAGAATCACCTCTATTGCACTGTAACTGTATCTGAGAGTATCTTTACTATCTGTATTATCATATGTTCCATTTGCTGTTGCAATACATCCTGCTGCTACTATACGTGCACTATTTATAGTCTTATACATATTTATTTCTGTATATATAAAATGTATTTTTTGCTTTACTGCTACATTCCTGACAAATAAATACTAGTTTCATTGCGCTATGTTTTATGACAAATTTACAGTCTGGATAAAAGCTAAGCAAAATTGAATCACTAATGTTTCTGTGAAATAATTAACTAGTGCTTTCAGTCACTGCATGTGGCATACTTAAGAAGAATGGAGAATCTAGAGTTGTTACTAAAATATTTTCAAGGTGTAATGCATTTACATTTAGGTTCAAAGATTGCTTCAAACAGCAAGTGAAGATTTTGATTTCGATTCTCGTTTCGATCTCTGTGTTCAGGATGTCTAATTTGTGATAGAGGAAGTAACTAAACAAGAAAAAAATAAAAATAACTCATATTTTTTCCTGCAGCTATGAGCACTGGACTCCTGTGGAGGGCCCTGTGCCTGCTGACCACACTTTGCACTGTGTCACACCATGTGCGCTGCATAGAAAACCAGACAGATCCCTCCGGCACAGAACAGGGGCTCACCTTCAGCCACGTCTATAAGATTGACATCCCGGGAAGCTCTAGTTGCACCGTAGAACGTCTGCCAGCCCGCGAGACAGGTCTAACAGATTATTATGATTATAGATAGAAATGAGAATGCAGTATGCAATATGAATTGCTATGTTTAGTGTAGGAAGATAAACACATTTTACATTGTACTTTTATTAGCATCAGAAGCTGTTAACAGCTGGTAACTGAGAAGTTAAATTTTTTTGTAGGTCTGCAACAAGATACCGCAATCAATGGAGAGAATGATATAGTCTTTAAACACAACATTAAGCTGCAGACACCCAAGTGTAATTGTGAGGAGTCAGAAAGCTTCAAGGACCTGCTGTACAGAATCAATGGACTGGAAGAAGAAGTCACCTACCTAAAGACCCAGTGCACTCAGGGATGCTGTGGAAGAGGAGGTGCTGCAGGTAGGCCATCACAACCAATGCATTTGATCAGCTGAAACTGCTTCGGGGGAAAGGAAATGCAATATAACCTATATTTCACAAAAAAAAACAACATTCAGTCTGAGCAAGATAAATTGGAATTTGCCGTTTACAACAGTCCTATTCATGTCTTTTTGTTAAGGTGTAGACACGAGCTGCAGTGGTCATGGGTCCTACCAGGACGACACCTGCAGCTGCCTCTGTAACCCAGGATGGGAAGGCCCCGATTGCTCACTGTCCTCCTGCCCTGATGAGTGCAGTGACAATGGCCGATGCGTAGATGGAAAATGTGTGTGTTATGAGGGCTACACAGGAGAAGACTGCAGCCAGCAAACATGTCCAGGAGACTGCAATGATAAGGGGCAGTGTGTGGATGGAAAATGTGTGTGTTATGAGGGCTACACAGGAGAAGACTGCAGCCAGCAAACATGTCCAGGAGACTGCAATGACAAGGGGCAGTGTGTGGATGGAAAATGTGTGTGTTTTGAGGGCTACACAGGAGAAGACTGCAGCCAGCAAACATGTCCAGGAGACTGCAATGACAAGGGGCAGTGTGTGGATGGAAAATGTGTGTGTTTCCCTCATTTTACTGGGGAGGACTGCAGTATCCCGAAGTGTCCTAATGACTGTCAAAATGGACAATGTGTGGATGGCCAATGCATCTGCGAAGAAGGCTTCTATGGAGTGGACTGCTCTTTAGGTAAGGCATTTCAAGTGATAAACACAAAGCTTATTGAATTTGAAATGGTTGAAAACATTTCTTAAGGTATTGGCAGTTACTATGCATCCTTTTAATTGCACTTATGCTGATGTAAATTATATTTACATAATTTATTGACACTATCGCCCAGCATTCATCAGAGAGAGCTTCAGTTTTTAACATATTAAGGCTGGTTTTTATACCTGTAAATTTGTCTACTTGTTTGCTTAATAGTGACCCATTATATAGTGGTTTAAAATGTAATTAGCATTTTTCATCCACATGTGCACTCCATTGATCAAAACAGACCGTAATGCACTACGGCCTTATCCAACCAACTATTTAACCTCTAAAGTCCATTAATTGTTTTTCCCTAAATGCTTGCAGACATTTTATCAGGTTTATTATTGGTTTCTAAATTAACAAACTAAACCAACAACTGAACGTACATTGTTTTGGGTGTGGTTTTTGGCTGATAATAAAAATGGTAAATGGACTGAATTTATATAGCTCTTTTCTAGTCATACAGACCACTCAAAATGCTCTACATTATTCATCCAATCGCATTCACTAACACACACAAATTCATACACCAATACAATCTTCTGATTGCAAAACGACTATCGTACTCTAGTCACTAAGCCACAATTGTCCTGTTTAAGGAACAATAAGTAATAATGAAACCTAGGGGTTAAAATCGGAAGAACACATACACAATGCCTTTCACAGAGACCCGCCATTTACTCAACAGTCCGTTGTTGCTCTAAAATTACACAGATTTTTAACTTCCACAGGATGGACATATATATCGTATTCTGTTCTATTTCTGGTCCGCTTCTCTTACTGGCTTCCATGTTAGCAGGCTGCTGCTCTTTTGCCAAAATAAAATACCAGTTGCTGTGCTCAGCTTTGGGAACACTGGAAACTCTGATGATTGGCTCAGGAACCAGGAAGTAAACACTGGCTTCAATCTGAACTGAAGTAGTTCCGAACTGTACCTCTAGGTTTGAAAGGAAAAAAAAAAAAAAAAACATTGTTGATGGAGATGACCAATTGTTTATAAGAAAATGTTACTCCCATCCCGGGAGACAAATGAGAATGATTTAAGTTGATTTTAGAGTAAATAATCTTAATCATTGCTCCTTTAACTCAATATGGCAATAAAAAGCAATAGCATACATAAAGATTCTAAGCTAAATGTTTTGTTATATAAATATTTTGTCAGGGCACCCTACAGTATCAACTTGGACAAAAAAAAATTAAATAATAGTTTCAGTTAAGAAGTGGAAAAGAATAGGTGTCACCATGCATTGGTGAGAGTGAAGCAAGCCCCCCAAAACGAAGTACTTGATACCGGGATTGGCTAAAACCAAACTTTAGTAGACAAGAACTAGGTATCACTTCGCCCAATCAGCTTGGAATGTTCCACTGAATTTCCCTCTATTCCCCAAGCTGGTTCGATGGGAGCAGTCCCATATTGATTGTGTGCAACTAAACCAAAAGTGCAACACATTATCAATCTGGCTTGCCAGGTTAAGGTAGGGTGGCTGACAAATGTACTCATTAAAGTTTAGCATTACTTCAGTATATTTTTACCCAAGTAGAAGTAAAACATAGTCGTTGACTAGATTACTCGAGGAAGAGTAAAAAATATATTTAGCAAGAAGGCTACTCAGGTACTGCGTTATGGTTCGATTATGATATCTGATTTAATTAGCCAACATCATGTAGCCAGGCAGAAAAAAATATCAAATATAAGTATGTGCAAATTCTGATATTTGAAGGTTAGATAAGACAAAAAAGTATATAAATAAATAACATAAATGCAGATCAGCAACATTTCCAAGGCCAATATAACAGTTCTGAAGCCTACAGAAGTCTCACTTTGCCTCAGACTGCATCTGTATATGGTAAAGTTTTGGTTAAAACATGATGTTTATTCATTCAGTGAAATATCGCAAGGTGGATAGAATAGCCAGAAGCTGTATTCAGGTTAGGGAAGCATTTCTTCAAAACAGTTTTACTCAGGTCATTCATTCATTTATCTCAATCTTTTATTTATTTATATAGCCGCTTATAACCACCAATCACTAGACATCCAAGGTGAATTACAATACAACCAAAAAGATCATTAACAAAGATGAAACAAGTAAAACAGATATAATTACAAAATAATACTTTTATCAAATAAAAGTAAAAAGTATGATGCAGTAAAACTGTTCTTAGACACACATTATTTTCAAAAGGCACACAACAGACATGTTGGACCAACATGTATTTTTGCAGGACAGCTTTATGTTTCCATCCATCCATTTTCTAACAAGGCTATCCCTTGTGGGGTTGTGAGGGGTGTTGGTGTCTATCTCCGGCTGTCAATGAGCGAGAGGCGGGGTACACCCTGGACAGGTCGCCAGTCCATCGCAGAGCCTTATGTTTCAAAATATAGATTTGAAATATACAGCTATGTCTTGCTCCTACTACCTCTTTGTCTACTCTCCTGTCCCACTGAGCATAACGCTGAAGTGGCCTGAGAGCCTCTGTATCCTCCCATTAGGGTCCAGTAGAATCTGCACATACAACTGCACCCAGCCAAGATTTTTGTGACCGCTTTGGTGTACATACTGGAAATGGCAGTGATACTCCCAGTCAGAAGGTGATGCCAAACACACAATAGATAATGGTAACAAATGGTCATATCAGAAGCATAAAAAACAAACAAAAAATCCAGCAAAGATTGATTTAAAAAATGCAGGAGGAGAGCTTTGCTATTTTCCCCATGTGGATAATTTTTCTTTCAGTGACAAGGATACAAAAAGTGCACTGATAAGCCGATTAGAAATCACTTTATTCTTTCTTTCAGCTCGTTTTTTCTTCTCTTCTGAGTATAAACCTGTGCATTGTTACCCCCCTAAGGGGCTGTGGTAACAAACTATATATCTCTGAGTGGAAACTGGCTGTGCAGCTACAGTATAAATTCTGTGAACAGGGGCACATGCTTTCTGCAAGAGTCAAGCAGCAGGCATACACGGATGTGGAGAGGTATGTCAAAGCCTTAATAAATCATCTTAACATTCCCCCAGAAAACATCTAAAAATAGTAGTAAAATGCATGCCCAAATTAAATTAGAGGCAGTTCTTCTGCCGTTTGGAGAGCATGCAAAACCTTGGTCTCTTTGTGAAGATATCACTCTAAATATTTAACCTGAGGAGAAAACTTATTGAACCTGTAACATTTTTTTTTGTTATTGAAATTGAATTAGAGAGAAATGTTTATTTTTTTTCTCTCATCACGATTTCCTTATTTCAAATTTGATGATTGTGATGATTTCATTTGATGAGTCCAAATTTGTTAGCTCAACAAAATAATACAAACAGCCAATGATATGTCTGTGCAAACAAAAATAGGGTTTCAAGCAAAAAAGAAAAAAGTGACTTAATTCTGTTTCTTAAAAACAAAAAGAAATGCATTCCATGCTAAATGAAGATGGTTTAAATGTTCCAAGAAAAAGTTCCCTCTTCTGACAGTGCTGTCTGTCAGATAATCAATAAATGTAAGATGGCTTTGAAAGAGCGCTCCGTTGGAATGTCAGCTTTGTCAATAAACATCCCACAGACAGTCACAGATATTGGTTATAAGTGGCTAACACTGAGGACTATTGTTGACTTACGTAAAAGCCATTTATTAAGGGATTCCTCAACCATGAAAACAAACCCAAACATAAGGAAGTAATATCTATAATTTTCTACTGACTTAAAATACTAAACCATCTCTTTCCAACCTGAGACTACTTCTTAGTTCTATGTGTAAACTGCTGTAATTTACCAAATGAGCAACAGGAGGATACAGCTCTTCGGTTACATAAGGAAGCAAATCAACATAGAGACATGTGTCACACTACCTTAGACATACCGTTGATTTGTCAGTAAAAAATATATATAATGTGTTAATTATTTGTTCTAAATTAATAATCACACCTTTCCTTGCATATAGTTCTGCAATATATATCTGACAGGAATATGTCTATACAATTAAATTGCAATGTCTTGAAAACAAGTGCAAACCCATTAGTCATGGGTGGGATTCCCACTACCACGCCATGACTTCATGATCATTTTGTGATAGAAGGATTTGCGAATGTCATTCAGCCCCAAGTTGTTGTTCTATCAGAACTGTCCAAAGGAAATGGGAAATCCTTATAAGGCAGCATTCCTCTCTGAAGCTAGACAGATGAGCTCTCTGCAGGCTTGAAAGGGCAACGTGTGAAAATTTAGTTTTTCATATTCCAGGTCTGGATAAATATAGAAAAAATAAAACTGAATAAGAAAGAAAGTTGAAGTTTCAATGCTTTATTTAATGTTTTTGTTATTATCCCCTTCACAACTTAGGTTTTTGGCCAACTTACTGTCAATTTAGGTTATGTGACATATGTTTTCAATTGGCACCAAAGGTACACCGTTTGTTTCTAAAAAAGAAAAATCCTTCACATCCAAATGAGTTAAAAAGATTCAAACTCAAAAAGGGCACTAAGAGGCAATGAATAATAACTTTGGAGAGTATTATTTTTACATTTTTGGACAACTCTGTGAAAGGAGTTTTAAAAACACTGTCTGAATTATATTTATAACCTTATATCTCAGCAGTCATTCACATGTGGAAACCATGCAGGCACAAACAAACAATTCTTATGTTTATTTTTTCAGCAAGTTGTTTTAAGTATTTTACAGAAGCAAACCTTCAAAGGCTAAAAACACTGCTGTATAAGACTGTTTCATTTCTCAGACAAGGCAGGTGCAACAAGATACCAACAAAACGGAAATAGCTTTCTGAGAAAATACTTCTGAGAAAATACTTCTGAGATCTTTGCTTCCTAGCCAGGATGATAATGGAAATGGTGATTACATTCCAAGTAGTTGCCAATAACAGAGATGCTCCTTCATCTTACAAAAAAAAAACAAAAAAAAAAACAAAAACAGAACAGATTACTCCTTAAACACTTCCAGAGAATGATCTAAAGTTAGAAAGCTGTTAGAAAGGACAGAAGAACAAAATCTTAAATTCTCTCTGTCTGTTACCTTAAGGTGTGTTTTTATGAGGTGCTTAAATTAGGGCTTCACCAGGGCTACTGGCTATTGTAGCTGTCAAACTAACAACTAATACAATTCAACTGGCTTCCAGCCCATAAAACTCATAAAATATCATCTGGTTTTATTATTAATTTGTCCTGTCATTGTGCTTTTAATATAGGATTTTATTTAATGAAAAAAACTGAAACTTGCCAAAACCAATTAAGGAGTTCAGAAATACTTTTACTAATGATTAGTTAGAAAACTCCTTAAAATATCAAATAGCTTAAATCTTAAAATGTATTACAACACTTCAATTTTAATTTTTATAAGTTTTAATTTATTTCAATGGGAAAACTTAATTTAAATGTTCTTCACAAGGGGATTTTTAAATTGTTTTTAGAGGAAGTATATATTTCAAGTTTATTTTCTTGGCACCTTTTCTGGCTACTTAGGACTAAGGAAGCATTGTTTAAATCCTAAAGGCTACCTGACCGTTGCTGTTGATCTCAGTCATCAGCTATGACTAATTCTCTGAGGAATGTTTCCAACACCTTATTGAATCTATGCCTTGAGGCATCAATGGAGTTTGGAAAGCAAAATGGGTCCAACCCAGTACTAGCAACCTACACCTAATAAATTACCTAGTGTGTATATATACCTCACTCACCTATTTCTTGTCATCAAACAATTTATACAACCTTGTACAAGCTCAGCCTAGATCAGAGGCAAAGCTACTGAGCAGGCAATTAATTATCAAAACTGTCATTTTACTGTTCTAAGATTGCCCACCTGTTAGAAAGACTTCTGGAACCATTACAAATTCAGCATATGATGCCAGTGTAAATATGCTTGTCATTTAATTTAGCAGACGGTTCTGTACTGAATTAATTTAATAATGATTTGCATGTTTAGTCAATCTACGAACATCTTTTTGATTCTTCTTTTAATCTGATGCATGTAACGTGAACAAACATGAGCTCATTATTTAATGGTAAGCATGAGCATTGTATTAAATTGGCATTCTGACTACCACTTACTGACTTACACCACAAAGTATATTAAGTGGATACCTTATGGTACCTTTATAACCCCTTACCTAAATGTTTTACATGTCACATGTTTTTCTTAATTGAAATTCATGCTACCTCATTCCAACTCACACAAAGAATCAAGAATTACATTTTTTTTAAGGTCTTTATCTAACTTTGCTTTGGGTGAAAGGTACTATAAGTTTTTGAAACTGTTTTATAGTTTTAAGTAAACTAATTAAAGAAATAATGAATTTCATAATGAGTCCTTCGGGGATGATCCATTTCTTTTTTCAATGGCAGTTGCTTTTACTTTTTTATTTAAGTATTACTAATTACATTTTAAATGATGAAATTTATCATGAAAGCTCCTATGACCCACGTCTGTGGAATTCAAAGCATCTCTCCCAGGTGAAGCAGCCAAAGGGGTCCTTTCAGTGGGGCTGACCCATGACCACGGCATCTAGACATCTAGACAACTTTTGACAACAGGTCAGGTAATACTACAGGGATATCACAACAGCCACTGGTCTTTAGGGGGCTCCATCCTGCTTGCACCCTGCAGAAAATCTTCACCTGTCCAGCTAAAAATACCACACGTTCAACCACTTATACTATGCTGCCTCAAGAGTAGATTTCAAAATTGTATTTTGGAGGAATCTAAAGCAAAAAAAACAAACACAGAAACCATGAGCAATGGCAGCCTAGACATGGAGAGTGATTGTTGGTGTTACACAATATTACAAACTTGGTACCATATACAGCTGCAACAAAATATTGCCTTTGCTCTTGCACTGCAAAGGCAATATTTTGTCTGTTGCAAACCTTTTTCTTAAGACTAAACAATAAAAGTTTGTTCAACAAATGTTCTCATGCTAACAGTGCCTATGAAGGGTAATCTATCTATCTATCTATCTATCTATCTATCTATCTATCTATCTATCTATCTATCTATCTATCTATCTATCTATCTATCTATCTATCTATCTATCTATCTATCTATCTATCTATCTATCTATCTATCTATCTATCTATCTATCTATCTATCTATCTATCTATCTATCTATCTATATATATATATATATATATATATTTAGCACAGCTTATTTATTGCTGAACTGAACACCCAGGTACTTATAAAAGTCCGCTATCTCTTAAGCCTGTGGGAATCCACCACCAGCTCCTTGATTTTCCCAGAGTTGTTCAGGAGATGGTTCCAGTGGCAACAGTCTACAAGAATTCACTGTCAGTACTCTGAGTCATCCTGGAATGAGGTTAACAATGGCAGAATCATCAGAGAGCTTTTGTAGATGTCAATCTTAGGAATTGATGGATAAATCTATGGTATAGAGGGTGAATGGGAACAGACCCAGCCCAGTTCCCTGCTGTGTCCCCGTACCAACATCTCAGAGACATAGCCTTATCACAGGCGACTATAGAGGTTGTCCAATATCCGCTAAGACAGGTATTGGTCCATGCCGAACAGCTCCAGCTCCAAGCTGGATAATGTTACAAGCACTGGAGAATACCTGTGCAATTGTGAGCCACCACAATTGACAAAGACTCCTGGATAGAAAGTCTGGTTGCCTCCATTTTGAGCCTGTTTGTAGTACTGGAGAAATCAAAGAACAAAATACTCACAGTGGCACCAGACTTCTCCAGGTTCACTAGAGCTCAGTGCAGTAGGTAGATGTTTGCATCATCCACCCTGATACCAAGCTGGCAAACTACAGCAGATCCAATGAAGACCTCACCAGTAAGCAGAGATGGTACAGGACCAGCCTCTTAACAGTCTTCATCTGATGTGGGGTCAGTACTGCCTACCTGTAGCCACAGTGGTCCTTAGGATGCCTGGTCTTTGGTTCTGGTACCGCACAGTAGAGCTGTACCCCAAAGGACGTGCAACTGAAAGAGGAGTGGGTCCCTGAGCAAGACCCTTAACCCCAGATTGCTTCCCGGGCGCCGCACAGTGGCAGCCCACTGCTCGCCAAGGGGATGAATTAAATGCAGAGAACAAATGTCATTGGAATATATGTTGCAATGACAATAAATATGATTATTATAGGGTTGGATACAAATGCATGCCAATCTTTTCAGATTCCTTTTTGATAAAAAAGAAATGCTGAAAACCATTACTTATTCTTCTTCAATTTCACTGGTGACTGTGGCCAGATTACTTTACCTGCAATCAAACTGTTTTGGGTTTGATTCCAGCTTCCCTCAGTCCCATATTGATGTTCCCCTGTTCAAGGCACTGAATCTAAAGTTACCTACCTACCTGTTGCTGTATGTATAACAGTAGAAAAAACCCCACCGCATTATTTGAAAGATATCTCACCAATTCTGATCCTGAAAACATATTTCCATACTAGAATAAGAAGATAAACAGTTCAGACTCTCACGGTAGCAGGTCAGCCTTGTCAAACCTTTAGTTGCTTCAAGGTTTTTGGCCCTGTGGTGGCGAAGAATAACTACACACAGACCTTTGTGTGTGGGTGGGACTGAACTTAATCCAACATCAATAGTGGTGCCGTGTCAGAGGGGATGTCAGGGTGAAAAGGAAAAGTGGGAGGTATGCAAAAAAAGCAAAGTGTGTTGTTATAGGGAGTTAGAAATATTAGTGTTAATGGGTGTGCAGAAAGGAACTGCATAAAAGGAATACAGTGGAGAAATTCTTTGTTTTATATGGCAACTTTCCGTATAATTAATGGATGACAGATGTCAATCTCCACTTAGTGAAGGGCATTTGGGTTGTATTTCATACTTTAGTAATCCCAGAGGGAAATTTTAAGTAATTTCACTCTGGGATTATTAAAGTATGTCTGATTCTGATTCTGATTTCAAACATAACATTAATTAATAGGACCAACATGTCATTCTTGTAATTTAAGGTTTTTACAATTCTTTGGCAAATGCTTTACCACTTAAGAACGTAAAGTACATAATTTTTTTTCTTTTTTTTTTAGCTTTAAGGTATGCCTAAACATTCCAGGTTTCAAGTCTTAGCAGGGTTATCTCTTCCATCTGGTTTGACATAATATTTAAGGGCACAGGTTGTTGACCTTCATGCCTTGAGTTTCATCAGGGGTATTAGCTAGCAGTTCCTGCATGGAAAATGACATATAAGTTCAAGGAAAAACACAGAGCTTCCTGATGTTGCCTTGTGGAATACCACCTGAACCTGATGTAAAATCCTTCCCCGCCAACAAATCCTGCACCAGACGTTACACAAATTTAGTTCACAATACACCTTGATTTTTGTCCTCTTAAAACATTTTCTGTCCCTGTAAATTACCCAGCTTCTTTGTAGAAAACCTTTCTCTCCCACACTACGGAAGCACTGCCTTCTGTCTTCTGGCTACGACTCTGCCCTATATCCTTATTTATACTGTTCACCCCTCTTTTAGTGCCCTTTTTCCATTGTTTCCACTAAAATACACAGGACCTTTTGCTGTAAGACCACAGAAGAACAGAATTTATTTCCAGCTGGGTGAGAATCTTCCGTTTTTAAACAATAATGACCTCCTTTTGTCTCGTTTATGCATCTGTCAGTATATTTCCTCCGACAAAGCAGCAGGAGAATTATGTTTTCAGCATATTTACATCAACCCATTAAGTGTGAAAATGTCGCTTAATGTTGAAAAAACAGCAACTGAAAGGGAAAGATTGACAGAGAGAACTATTTGCCAGTCAATGAAAATAAACTTAATTCTGTACTGAGTTTTGACCTCTGTTTCTCTTGTCTCTCTTTCAGTCCTCGCACCTCAGGGTCTGCGGTTGGTCGAAGTGACAGATGTCACTCTCCTGGTGGAGTGGGACTCTGTTCAAGGGGCAGAGTATTATGTGTTAACTTATCATCCCAAATTTGATGAGGGTGCCATGAAGCAGGTATATCTTTGTTGTTGAATCTTTTTTTTTAACTCTTCGTATAAATCTAAGTTCTGTCTTTTTGCCATAAGTTGAAAATATATATTTTTTTGCCGTATCTCAGGCTCAGATTCCAAACTCGGAGAATTCCTACTTCATTACGGGACTCACTCCAGGTGTTACCTACATTGTCCAGGTCCGTGCCGTCATCAAAAATATTCAGAGTGAAGCAGATATGATTGAAGCTACCACAGGTGAGACCAGACAGCACAGCAAAATTTGTTTTTTTTATTTCAAGGAAACCATATTTAGCAGATTTCATCACAGCAGAAAATGTCAATAACCATTTTCCTTCCCAGAGTTGTATCAGGTTACCCATTGTCATCTTGTATAGATGATGGCAGGGTGTACACTACGGTGTCTTCTTCAGCAAATTCCTAATATTATTGAGAGGATTCAGGTTTGAAGTTTGAGCTGATTAATTTTTTTTATTTTTTCTGTGTTTTTGTGGCATTAGTGGCTTGTTTTTTCAAAGTAGGCTTTCAGGAAAGAGGGTTTGAAAGAGGGGGAAGCCATGCGGTAAAGGACCTCAGGCAGGACTCGAAATTTGATCAGCGGCGTAGACGACTTCAGGCTTCCACATACTCGAGCGTACTGTGCGCATACTGTGAGCTTGGCAGACTCCGTGCTAACTCTCAGCGGACGTGTTACCCTTCATAGTTGAGCGTACTGTCGCCTACATTTCTTGTGGCAAATTCCTACAATTCCCACACTTTCTGTCAGTGGGACAAATTTGCGGAACGGATGATAAAATGTGTGATTAGTTAGCAGAGCACCTAGAGTCGTTTCTTTTCCAGCAGGCTCCCACCGCACAGCTGTCAGTGAGAACAGAGAGGAACTGTGATGTTGGCATCCTTGCGACTGCCTGCTTGGAGCAGCTCAGTCTATCAAGCTCAGTGTCTATATAAAACAGTTTGATGTAAAGACTTCTTGACGCCGCACAGTTCATAGTGACACAAAAATTGAGCTCTGCACATCCCTGTATATGTGGACTCCTCGCAAAGTCCGCGTGAGTATGCATGGAGTCTGCGCAAACTCAAGGCGGACTCTGTCTGTGCAAGTATGCGGGGACCTGAATGCCTCCAACATGGGTCATGCTCACTACCCCGGAGCATGCCCCTGAAAATTACACTTTTAAGCTCCTTCAAGCCCCCTTTTTCAGAGTTGGAGCTCCATGAACAATCGAGTAAAACGAGTTAATGATTCAATGCCGTGAAATCCCACATAAAGCAGGTAAGATACTCTCTCAGTTATGCCATCTCACCATTGAGTAAACATGTGCAAAGTTAAAGAAAATTTGTGCATTACACAACTGAAAGATATGTATTTTATCTGGTGCTTGTCCTCTCGTCTTTCTATAGCCACCCTGGGCAACCGCCCAAATGGCTTATATCAACAATTGTCTCTGGTCATGAATATTACAAACATTTGAGCTTTTAATTATTTATCTTAACCACAAATCCATTCAGTGCAACTACACTACATTTAAAAAAAATCAGCAGTGGATGGACAATAATTCATTGAATGTTTTCTCTAACCCACGCAGTGTCAAAATCACACACGCACACACACACACACACACACACACACACACACACACACACACACACACACACACACACACACACACACACTGATTAAATGTTCTTTAGCAGTGTGCTTCCGCTTCACATGTGTTTTCCAGACACCAATAAGCTTTGGGCTTCATTCTGGTTGGATATTTAACCCCTTTCTCACATAATTGGTAGATTTCATTTTAATTAGTGTGTTTCCTGGCAGAAAGTCCCTCAGCTGGGTTGAGGGGGAAGGTTTAAAAAGGACACTCTGTAATTTTATTTTAACCTGCTTTCTCTATTCAAAGACCATTTTTTTTTTTTTTTATCTGTGTTTGGGATCATTTTGTTGTTGGAACATCAAGTTGTGCTTAATTCCAATAGCCTCACCTGAAATAGAATAGTTACAATGTTCAGCATGAACAACCCAGGAACCATAAAGACTCAACCTGGAAGATTCTGGAACAACATTGACAATAATATTAATGTAGTTTGAGAGCATGCTGACCAAGATAGATGTAGCTGCTTTCAGCCTCATAGACATTTCCACCTGCAGTTAGCAAGCTAAAGCCGGCTAACAATAAACCCCTGAAACGGATCCGACCTCTGTCTTATGTAAACCTGTATACTGCGTAGGTTAGAGAAAATTCACAATGATATCGAGCTTGCACCCAAAATTAATTTTCCAAGTTATAAATGCAAATAATGTTGATTTTTACCCATTAATTTGGAACTTATGTTAAGTCAAAGTCTTGCATTTAGATAAAACACAGATAAGAAGCAATAAAATGATGCACACTAAATTTTATGATTCATATCAAAACAGAAATAGTTATATTGCATATTTAACTATGGTTGTACAGCTTTATATGTAAAATTAATAAATGCTGAGTTAATCGTTTTTTTCCTGTGATCTTTTACTTTTAAAACTCAATATACTGTGTTTAAAAGCAAGTCTGACATTACTAAGTGTTTCATTAGGCACTGGCTTGTTGGGCATTACATTTTATGGTAATTACAAGGAAACGGCTGCATGGATGTGTTTACAAAAAACTGCAACTCACAGATGTGGTAGGAGACAGATGTGTATAGGAAGGGATTTCTTTTCTGGATTTATGGCAGTTAATGAGAAGGAAGGAGATGAGCCGGGTTGTGATGTGTGGTTCAGCTGGTTTGCGTGGAAAAACATCATCCTTCATGGCTTTTCTCACAAGAAAACACAACATCATCTGGCCTGTTGCTGTGCGAGGAGGACGCAAAATGAGGCAGATCTTTCACGGCATACTTGCATACTTTTCATTTTAACTTCAAACGATGGTCTACTTCAAAGGGGGTTTAAGTTAGTATTCTCCCATTTCCCTTTGAAAAACAAGCTGAAAAGAAAAAAAAAACCCGTCATGAAAATACCGTTTTCATTTGTTCTGTTTGATGGTTTTGTTGTATCTTTTCTCACCATATGTTATAAATTCAGAGGTACGTCCTTACCATGGGGAAAAAAAAATCACCATTGTCATTTGGTTCACATCTGTAACTTAAATTACTTCTCATTCCTATTTTATGAAAAAGGTGTGCAAAAAATATGATTTCAAAATTTTGTTTGAGTGTAGTTTACACCATAGAAGATGAAAAAACAGTAATGGAAAGAAAATAATGCTCTAATTTTTAAGATATTGTATCCAGCATTGTGGAAGTTAACTAAGATGATAGATAGGGTTATAAAAATGTTAAATGCTTTGTCAAAACTATTGCACTAATTTCAAATGTCTGGACAAATGAATCTTTACAAAAAAAGAAAAAATTGAAATTGAAAACAGTTACAGCATGCCTTCTTAATTTACCAAATTACAGCTCCCTAACATTTTATTTTATTAAGCTCAAAAAGTTGTTTCAAAAATGGAAACAATAAACAATAGTTTTGTTCAACTTAATATATATCTTTAAGAATTCAAATCAATTGTCAGATATGTGAAATGATTAAATCATTTATTTTTGTGCTGTAACTAGAGACTCCGTAAGCAGCCTTTCAGAATCAGCTTTTTTTCATTTGACTCTGGATTGCACAGTGCTCATGATTTGCTTACTTACACAATAATGCAGTAATAAAGTCAAACACAGTCTACAGTATAGAGAACACATGTATACACACTATAAACAAAATGGAAGGATTGAGAAAAGTGCAATGGTGCAATGAGCAGAGTGCAAAGGATACAGGAGTAAATTATTATTCCCATTATTGTTATTATTGTGTACATGTCAGAGGTGGAAGTGAAGTACAGGTGCACATACAAATGCAAACATACAGATCCACAGTGATGAATGGAGAGAATGCTGGAATACATAAATACTATATGCAGTGCTCTGTACATGAGGTAGGTGGATTTAGTATACAATATAAATATAAATACGACCGTATGAACAGCACTGAAATTGAGAATAAGGAATAAATAACTGATAAGTGGTATGGCGGATACAAGCAGACTTATGCCCTAACACGGCCAATTTCACCAGTTTGCATGTTAAATATGCACATTCAAATCTATTGTACGTATGATGTTTAAATTAATAATCTACACTTCCTTTAGTATCTGTTTGGAATCAAATTAATTTATTGTAAATAAATCCAAACACAAAATGTTAAACTGTCTTTGAACATCTTATGTTAGCAATTATCATATTTGGTAAAGTTAGCATTCTAAACAGTGGACATCAGTTTCTGTGGATTCCCTTCAGATGAAGTAGATTTGTCAGATATCTAAAACAATGAAGAAATATTATATTCACCAGCCTTTTCTGCGGCAACATTTTTTCAAATTTATAAAACGAGTCTTACCCCTTTTGAGCTTCCTCTAACTTTATTTTGAACACCCCTCACTGATGATGGAAAAGCCGACCTTTGAGTCGTACTCCCTCAGTAACAACTTCCACACCAAAGTTTGTTCTTAAGTGTATTAACGGCTTGGTGCTACGTAAACTAACTGAACTGAACTGAATCAAAGAAGATCGGACTTTTATAATCACTAGTCAAGCACAAATCGTCTGTCACTGTCACCAGCACATTTCGCTGAGTATATAGTACAGTCCAAAAAAATTTTTTATTCCTGTAGATGCAAAACTTCACTGTGAAAAACTGATTAGAATTCTTAACCAAAGTGTGATAGGAATAAATTTTTGTAAATTTTTTAACATCACCAAAAGGGTTCAATCGACTCTAGACGTTGAACCCATCTTAAAGGAATTTATTTTTGTGCTGACCTGTATGAACACGATAAAAAAAAAAAAGGATCAGTCTGTTCATGTTGAGTTTCACTCTAAGCTTTTAAGCAAACTCACTACACCCTTTGGCCATAAAACGTGTTAGTCCAGGGGTCACTTAACAAATTTAATTTGAGTTACTTAACATAATTGCTGGGTGGTTCATGAACGAAGAGTTTAATTAGGAAACCAACCTCTTTTTTTCTACTGTGACCCTACTATAACAATCTGTATAACTGTTCAATAAGTCACATAACTGTGCCATTCATGACTGTGCTGTGCTGTTGTACATATCTAGTATAGTTCACAAATGTTCATAACTTTTTAAGTGAGGCGAAACATCAAATATAAAAATACTTTTAGTTAAAAATTTTCTTTGTCGGTTGCTGTTGGTCACTTTTGGTCACTTTTTCCCCCCCTTTGCATCCTAACTAGACCTAAATTAAGAATCAGCTTTTAGAAAAATAGCTATCGTCACATGGGTAAAAGATAATTTCCTGCTTGGATGCTTTCCCCAAAATGTCACATGCCAGGGAATCATCACCTAGCTTGAGGACAACTGGGGGCAGACCAGGGCACATGCATTTCATTACTTACTCTTGGTTGAACAGAGACTTGTTTTAGAGAAGTTCTCGTCTGTACACCCAGTTCCATGGATTGTATTTTTTCCAGATGTCTCAACCATTGATGATATCCAAGTCACTGGCCAGACAGAGGATTCCATCCAAGTGGACTGGAAGAACCCACAGGCAGAAGTGGATTATTTCAGACTGAAGCACACTGACCCATCAGGACAGGAGGAAGAGTTGAATGTTCAGATGAGTCAAGAGGCACGCACAAAACACACTATTGTAGGTAAGTCATATTAAGGAGGAAATGCAAGATTGATTTGAAGATGCAAAATGCTGAATGATATCAAAGGCAAATGGTTGAACTGTACCAAAGAAGTACATTGAATAACAATAATCTAATTACTTAACCTTAAGATATCTTGTGGTTTAGATTTTATGTAACAATATCATTTGGAAAACAGCAAAAACCACAGAGCGCCACAGGAAATCATTCCTGCCTGTGGTCATCAATCTCTACAACGCCTCCCTCAGTGATTCAGACAGACCCCCCCCCCCCCCCTCCCCTCTGTAACTGACATTTATGCATTCTTTGCACTTTATTTGGATCTATAGTTATATATATATATATATATATATATATATATATATATATATATATATATATATATATATATATATATATATATATATATATAATTAATGTTTGTATATCTGGAGAGTGTAACTAAAGTGATTTCCCACTGGGATTGTTAAAGTATATCTGATTCTGAAAAATAAACTGTCCCTAAAAAAAACAACTCATAAGTATATTACAATTATTTGCAGTTTCATCAATCTATTAGTATAAAGATTTAAAAAAAGCACAGCTAAATAGCTACAAGTATTCACACGTCTGGCAAATTCAGATTTCAAGTTTTTTTACTGAACCCGGAAGTTTGTTTTCCATAATGAATGACACATGAATCTAACAAAAGTAAAATTATATAAAGAATATTCAGCCATTTATTTTATTTTATTCAAAAATGGCATGTACAACATTATTTATACTCTTCTCAATAACTGCTGGTCAAAAGTTCTAAAGGTATTACACTAATCAAACTCTTCTTCTCATTGCTTTTTGCATGCTTTCACTAGTATTATGATGATTTATCTTTGGTGAATGATCTCCAAAGATCGCCTTCTGATCATGTACCTGGGCCACTCCAAAACGTTAACATTACTTCCAGTTAGAGAAAACATGTTGGTAAAATTACTCAACATATGGATTAAATTGAGCATTTGATCAAACACGATTCTCTGAGGGTTTGTCATGTTTGTCTTAATAATACGTGACTGCATTAAAAGCATTTAATCCAAATATGTCAAAAGTAAAACATGACATCCCGAAATTATGTCACTTCTTAAAATGATAGAGGATTTGTTAGGTAATGGTCACTTTGCTCCTTGGTAATTTTTTTCTTATATATATATATATATATATATATATATATATATATATATATATATATATATATATATATATATATATATATATTCTTTTTTGTTAAGTAACCAAAAGAAATAAACTGACTTGCAGTGATCTGATATGCAGTGTGTAGGCACATGAAGGTAAGGATTCATGTGGGTGGGCACATGAAGGTAAGGATTAAATCTTGACGTGTGCATTTGAACGGGGGGAAATGAATTGCCAAAGAGGCAAATGGACTCTAAGCAAACTAATAGAGGATGATGGGTTCAGTTATTGTGGCTTTTAAATACTTAAACATCTTTATTCAAACATCTTCACCGTAGTTGTTTTGGGTGTGATTCAGACATGTAAGGACCAGAGAAGCATTTTCTCTTCCAGTTTGTACATAAAAGTATATCTGTATTTCTGCAGGTTTGTATCCAGGAACAGAGTACAAAATCTCTGTGCAGTCCATCAAAGGAAACACCGAAGGAAAAGCTTCTTTTACCACCGGTGTCACAGGTCAGTGACCACATCAACATTCATGAGCAACTTACCTACATATGACCCTTTGGTAATATCAGTGAGCAGACGAAGAATCCAGTTGTCCTGAAATTAACTCCTGTCTGGCAGAATTTGCATCGAGGATGTATTTGTGAAAGATAGGAGACAGAAGGGATGACTGAATGAAGATTGGAGTTAGAATGATAAATGATAGGTCTGGCACATTTGGAAATGAAATGCATTACAGAAACAGAAAGCACAACCACATTCCCTTTAGTTTTCAGTAGTGTGCCGAGTCAGAGACAACACGTCATTCTTCTCAGGACGTCTGTAATTCACCAGAGGTCAGAGCCTAAAAGGAGCAACACTTAATCAATCATACATCATACTAATGTGCCGGATTATACAACCCGCAGATAACTTCCCCACTCAGCCAATAATGACAATATGATGAATTTGGCCATCACGGGGCACGGTTATGGGTTAGTGATAGAGAGATGGAATTTACTACCTAATCATCTGGACAAGCTTTAATGTTGTGGTGAGCGGGATCACTGAGGGGAGACATGATATGAATGTAGAGACCAAAAGATGCTCCCTGATGGCTGAGGTGAGAGGGTTCGTGATTTACAGATACCATCTGGTATTCTTGTATATTAGCATGTTGTTCTGCTTGTGTTGAGTGGCTTTAGTACGTGAGGGGGAATTTATTTTTCATCTCCACTTTAACAGCTGTTCTTGACATTCGGCATGGTCTAAGCTCAGCACGACAGGTCTCCAGTTATTCTCATTATTCTCTTTCTCTGTCTCGCGCTCCTCCTCCAGCATCTCGATCAACCACCTTCTGAGCTTACGTGGTTGAAAAAAAAAGAAAGAAAAGAAAAGTAGTTTCTACGCTGATGTCTCTTCATATTTCAAACCCAGCAGCAGCCAATTTAATGATTTTTAGTCATCTGGCTTAGCAGCGTGTTTTCAAGACTTACCTCTCATCTGACGAAGCCAGACAGGTGCTCACGGATTCCTGTCTTTGCTGATGTTAGGGCTAGGTTTTATTTTCTCCCGTGTGAATGTGCCACCTACATGTGCAGTAATTGAGTGTGCATGTGAGTGTGAGCGCTCTAATCTACAACAGACAGGCAGTGGCTTGTCTTCACTCCAGCAGCTACTATCCCTCATTTTAGGTGTAACAGGAACAGACTTAGAGGTGATTGAAGAGGATAGCGCTCGGCTGTGTTTGCCAGAGCTGTTGCAATCATTTCATGATGATTGGCACGGCGCAAAAGGAGACCTGACCTTTTATCTCAGTAAACATGCCGTTTATCCCCAAACAGTGAGGTTATTCAATTGTGAGAGATAAAAGAAGCGCAAAGGAGGAAATGCAAGGACAAATACTAGAAATAACAAATGAGACGCCAACTTTGAAAGTATGCTGAAATATTTGATGCAGTTATTGAACAATAAGCATTTGCTGATGAGCCTGAATATTTATTTGGAAGCTAAAAAACGAATTAGAGGAGGAACGTCAGAATAATGGGTCTCAGAGAAGCATTTTGTGCGCAGTTGTCTCTGTAGTGTAAAGACTGAGGTTCGTTCGAAGTTGATGTTGATGTTTCCCATAACCAAAGCCTCTCAGAGGAAATATTTTCCCCATATTTCATTTTCCTTTTCACCATCTGCCTTGTTCCCCCCCACCCATTTTCCTCTCTCCTGATCCTTTCCAGACTCCTTCATTGTGACAAAACAAATATCCTCCAAAATTTCTTGAAGCGAAACTGAAATGTTGTTGAAATATTCAAGGAAAAAAAATCTATTTACATCTTTTACAACTGTATTTTCATAAAGAGAGGCCTTAATAATAATTTTGTTTGAATTCACTTTTTTATTTCTCCATAGCTTCAAAGATTTATTTGTTGTGTTAATTTTTAACATCCTCAAAGGATAATCTAGATATTGTAGAATTTTTTTTTTTTTAGGAATTACATTTCTTAATATAATACATTTTACATAATACATTTTCAACAAAGTTTAAAAGCAGGTAGCACTTAGCTAGACTTTTTACTACACCTTTAGAGAAAGCCAAAGAGTCAAAGTCTGACAAAAGTCCGGTTTGGATTTACATAAAACATATTTGCATAAGTTGATTTAAGATTTTTCTGAAATGAAAACCTTGAGAGAAAACAGTTTCACAGAACTGCGGTATTTACACAAATATTTAAAACAAAGCATGATGTGTGAGATTTTCTTTGTTTCTTTATTTTAAAACAGAGGACTTTACTGCTGGTAAAATAATATAATACAGTTAATAATGATGATGTTTCTATGACATATTGTTTTTATTTTGATACATAAATAGCAGACAAAGGTTTTGGGGCAAGATACACATTTGTATGAACAAAGATCACAGTTTTATTGTTATACAAGCAACAAATTAAACACTTAGTCACTTATCAAAATACACTTTCAGTATAATTTTCCTTATACTAAAATAGACGTATACTGTATTTTTGTTGAAACTTTGCCTCTTTCAAAGTAACTTCTGACTTTTACAACAGCATAGTATTTATTTTATTTTATTTTTTTCCCCAGATTTTTTGATTCTTTTTTCCTTTGTTAGCATATGTAATCAGCAATCATCTGGCATCCATCATTGATGTCTAAAGATAAACTGAAGAAAATTGTGCATATCTTGACAGAATGTTAGGAAAACATTGCATTATGGTAACTGTTCAACGCAGCATTAATTGTAGCTATTGTGAGTAACTCATATTTTAACCACTACTTTCTCTCTTTTCGATCATCATAAACACCCTTCAACTCTCCTTGAACCACAGCATCTTGGGCAGTGCAATCTATACCAGGAGTCTAATCTGATCCGACTTCTTTTATAAAGCACTTTAAAAACAAACAGACCAAAGTGCTGTACACTTTTATGTCTATGTATGTTTTGTGTCTATGTATATACATAGACTTAAAATATAAGAGAATACAAAATATTTACAAAACCCAACATTAAACCCATGGCTTTTTGGGTATTATTAGTGTGCAAAAAGTGAGATTTAAAAAGAGATTCAAATCCCTTTGGGGAGGAGACCTGGCTAATGTGCAGCGCAGGCTATTCCAAAGCTTGGAACCAGTCACAGCATCCTCTGAGCTTCTGTCTGGTTCTCGGCACTGACAGAAGCAGCAGGTCAGCAGATCTGAGATAACGAGGAAGGACATACGGGTGTAAAAGCTCGGAGATGGAGAGAGGGGATAAACAATAATAAAGACCTTAAAACAAATAAAACAATTTTAAAATCAATCCTACGGCAACCAGTGCAGTGACCCTGAAACCAGTGAAATGTGTACACATCTGTGTGTGTGTGTGGGTTAAATGAAGTGCTGCAGCATTTTGTACCAACTGTAGATCTACAGTAGAGAACATACTCACTCCAAAACACAATACATTACTGTAATCCATTCGTGTGGTGAAAGAAGGCATGGATTACTGTTTCAAAGTGCCAGCTGTCGCAGCTGAAACATAAACAGGATTAGTGGACTGCTTAACTTGGCAATCAAAAGTAAAGTTATTATCTATTTTAAAACCAAGTTTGGCTGCTGTTGATATCAGAGACTGGCCAAGATAACCCAGATCTAAAAGCAAGCTGTCCGATGTTCCACCAGAGACCATCACTTCAGTCGTACTCCCATTAAAGACTAAATAAATAATATGACACCCCTGCCTTCAGGTCTTGAAAACATAAAGCAGGTACCCAGTATTGTTAGCATTTCTCTTGAGTGGCACATAGATCTGGCTGTCATCTGCGCAAAAATGAAAATGGATTTTTCATTTTTAGAACAATTGGGCTGCATTCTGGGAGAAAATAGAGGCTAAAATAAAAAGGACAAAAAAACAAACTCCAAAAAGAAGAGGTACAATGGATGAGGACACACGCTCTCCCAGATTGACGGAATGTTTGATCTGTGAGTTTGGATCTTTAAAAACTGCTGGGGCCGCTCCTGAAGACAGGCTACTGTTAATAATTGTCAGAACAGGAGAACCCACAGTTGCCGTCTGCTCCTGGCAGGAATGCAGTCCTTGGGGGGACCGCAAGGTTTTAGATGATCAAAAACCTATTCTAAGGACAAATTAAAAGGCTCAAGGGGTCAAAACAAGCAGAGCATAAAACAGAGACTGAAGGATGAAAACTAGGAGTGAGATAGAGGTCCTAGTGGTAGTCACTTTCTCCAAAAAGAAATGCAAAAACCTTTCACAAACAGCATGTGAGGCTTCGACACATGAGCTTTGCTTTAGGTTTTACACTGAATCTATGGTTTTAGACAACACATGAGCTTTGTTACAGCTACATAAAATGTATCTTTTGGAGTATTTCATAGTCTTTTGATAGCAGTGGGCATGAAAGAGTGTGAAAGTCAATCTGACGGGACTATTTGCAAGTAGGTTTTGAATGTATGGTGCATGAAATGTAAGAGGCTATGAAAAATTGTTTCCAAGCACTAGTTTGCAACTGTGGTATTACTTACACTAATGTTACGATGATGCTTGCAAGTCAGTAAATTTTGGTATATAATATTGCAGTACTAAAAAAAATAAAATAAATAAAGTTGAAGAAAAAATAAAAAGCAGAAACGGAAACAGGGCAGACGGAGGCTGCAGCTGGACTGTTGGGAGCGATTACTTTCATCTATCTAATCTCTGCTCTGTTTCTCAATAAAGTGCTGGAACTTGACCACTTCACCATTTCCTTATTCAGTAAGTCTTGGAGGTCAGTTATAGTTTGACTTTCCTACCACATTCACAGATTCACAGCCATATATTAGGCCTGGACGTTGCTAGACAAATCAATCAGTTTTGCATTAAAAATTGTCGCCACTTGCAAAGGATGTAGTAATTAATTCTTGGGGAAAACAAAAGAAATATCTGCGGTTTTCAGGACAATGAACGTGTGAGATCATGCTCTTGTCTCTTTGGACACTCTTTATCGCTTTCACTGTACAGTGAGGATGTGAGGCCGTGAAGCTCCCCTTGATAAAATGCAGCCTGTTACTCTGAGCTCTGTGGGCAATGACTCAGCCGAACATGCCGCCTATAATGGATAAGTTATTTTCCGAGTGACCGAGGCCACAGTTTGTGTTGTATAGCCGCAGATGCTACACAGCCAGTGAGGTAGAACATTTGTGGTAACAGGATCCATCATACAATACAACTTAGGAGCAAATACGTCCTTGCAGCACTTGCAAAAAAGTGAGAGTGAAGGCTAGCACCTGAAACAAAGATGAATGCAACTTCACTGTATTTGTTCGGTCTGATAGGGGAAAAAAGTATCCTGGTGAAGAATAACCTCGCATTATTGAATACAATTTTTATTCATGAGGTTGCAAACCGGGAACATTTAAGATGTTATGTTTACCGCAATGTCAAAGTATCTTTCCTATTTGCACAAAAATCTACTTTAGTCCAGTCCACTGATTTGTATTTCCCCAGAGGGTTTATAGTTTTATTCAAGGCAACATGCAGAGTAAACATGTAGTCTGATGTCACCGTGTTGTGGTGTTGTGAAAGTGTGCATTCTGTGTTTTTTGTGAGTGACCAAGCCCACATTCAGTGCCCACAGCAAACCCCAGGGGAGTTGTGGCCTAGTGGTTAGAACAGTGTGCTTAGAAGTTCCCAAGTACCTGGTTTGATTCCCGCAAACTGCCACCGTGGGTCCCTGAGCAAGACCCTTAGCTACAGATTGCTACTCGGGGGTTAAACGCAGAGACAAAATTCCCCCTCTGCGGGACTATAAGGCAAATCTTTTAATACAACTTGATGATCTATGTTTAGAAACTCTGAAAAAAGAGAGCTAATATAAACTTTCCCTCCAGTTTAGCTTGCTGTCAACCAGTGTAATGTCAGGGGCCTAAAAGGGACAGCAGGAGAGGACAGAAGGAAGGAATATAGAGTTAGACAGTGGCACAGTTGCTTTCTTCTTGTGGATGGATCGTCAAAAAGTTTTCAAGCTCCAGACTGCACACGTCACGGAAGGAAAACCGGCCTTGACTGAGCCACATCCACAGAGGAACAATCCTAAATGATGATTGCTTTTACATCTCCCTCTGCTTCCTCTCTTACGATGCCTCTGTGACTCTTATGTTTTATTTCCTGTCATCCCTTCTTTGTTGTCTGTCTTTCATGGAGTTCTTCGACAGAAACGTACCAACCCATCCATACTCATGGACACCAGCTGCTACTCCCTCACCTTCTCTATGTCTCCAGTGATTCTCAGAAATGAAAGCTTTATGTTCTTACGTCCTCTGGAGCTCATGGAGGGGAGTTCAGTGAAACGGACCCAACGGTGACTGGATGGGTTGTGTGCCACTGAAGGTCTTTGTCTTTCTTATTGCACAAAACCCCCGTGGGTAAAAATCTCCATCCAAAACCAACTCTTGGCAAATGCTTTAGAACCTGGGCAGGCAAAACAAAAATGCTTTGGTTTTTGTGCATTTTGGGCTCACCTGCTTATTACGAGGGGCCGTCAGCAATTAGGGACATTTCCTCCACATGCTGGGGTGTTTTCACCTTGACAAAACCTGCTGCATCAGTAATGAAATGCTGTGACATTGCTTTTCAACTCTCTTAGAGTCTCTTTTAACTATTTCTAATGTTCAGGTCACTGAAGTCGTGAACATTTTTGTAAGTTTGTATCTGAATATAAAGCTCTCCTAAGCCATTTTTCAGGAGAAAAAGGATTTGGGCAGCAGAAATCCTTCCATCAAGTTCTCTGTTAACATTTTTTGCCCTTAAATATTAGCCATTTTTCTTCTACGAAGAAGGTCAATTGCCAGAGGACTGGCAAGAAAATTCTTGAATCCCCACATCTAAAAGATTATTGCTTTTTCCTTGACTCGGTTATGGCTGGCCATTTAGGGCATAGTCTTTATACTTGGGGTTAAATCATGTATTCTAAGGTTGGGCAAGGCATCCCAATGCCCTTTTTGATCAAAGCACTCATAACGGGTGTGGCAGCGATGGATATTAGCATGTTTCTTAGCATCGGTCAAAAATATTAAATCAAAAGTCTTAGGTCTATAGCATAGCTGCTGATCGCCTCTCTTCCTTTTCCATTAAAATCAGAGTATGACGTGATTCACATGCTGATTCGTTTAGTATTAAATGAATTTTTCAAGAAAAGGAGGCAGATTTAAAAGTATACACATCCCCGTGAAAATGCTAAATTTGTGACATTCTGTAAGAAAACAAGACAAATCCTTTCAAAACTTGTGTTGCACACCTATGCAACAACGTGGTTGTGTTAGTGTGCAAACCCTTTGTTTTAATTTTAGCATTCAGTCGTCTTTAGAAGGACTCTGTCAGCATCTCACATCTTGACCTGGGAATACCTTAGCTTTCTCGCTGTGAAGCCAATAGTTACCACCCGCAGAATAGAAGTCTAGGCCTAAGGTATATCTGTAGATGTATATACGTATAGAATTTTTTTAGCAACCAGCAAATTAAAACCACTGAGCAAAACTTGACCAAGACTAAAAGTGACTAATTTGCACAAGTTCAGGGTTTCACACATGACTTAAAAAGCAGATAGTAATCAATATACTTTACTGTTTCTCACCCACATTTTCGGAAAGATTGTTCACTATACCTTTCAAATAAAACAGGAAGATCTAAATTAGTCTGTCTTTATAAAAAACATTGGTCACGTCTGAAGAAAAGTAACCCTAAACCCTGATGATGTCACCATTTTATTCTGCAAATGGTGGTTTTTGGTGATGTAGTGTTGCTTTTGTGTCAAACATACCACTTGGTGTTGTGGTCCAATGGTAAAAATTTTTACATCTCAAAGCACTTATATTTCTACACGGGTGTGTATACGTTTTGTATCCATATGCTGTTTAACAATTATTTGAGCACTTTGGAACAGTTATAAATATACAGTGACTTACTCTGTCCCAATGCTATGGTACACTGTACTTTTTACACATTTTGTTTAAATACACATATAATATCCAAAACTGCATCATAAGTTGCACACATGAGTTATAGATGCAACAATACTTGATGTTTCTTACAATCCACTTTACTTTTGCATATTTTGAAGCATGCAAAACGCGTTTTTTGGATAAACCTGTTTTTTGAATATTTTGGTCACATGTGACCAAATAAGAAATCACACTTATCTTTATTTCCAGCACATACTGTGTTCTAATATTTACCATTTAATTCTACATTTCAGCTGTCATTTTGTTTTGTATTTTTATCTCCTCAGACATCGATGCACCAACAAACCTAGTAACTACTGAAGTAACTGAAGACACTGCAACCGTCTCCTGGGATAAAGTCCAGGCGGAAATCGAAGGCTACATGCTGCGCTACACATCTTCCGAAAGCTCCAGCTCAGACATCTTTGTAGGGCGTGACAGCACCTCATACAGGCTGGTTGGTTTGAGGCCTGGTGTCCTTCACACAGTCTACATCTGGGCCTTCAGGGGAGACAAAGTCAGTGGAAAGAGTTCAACAGAAGCTGAAACAGGTAAACTTGGAGTGGGACCCCCCATGGCTCTTTTGTGAGTAGATCGATTTGATTTATTGCTGTCATTTGAAAGCTAAGATTATGGTTAATGCTGCTCATCTAAGGCCCTTCACAAAGGTAAGACACAAAACATACACTTGAGATTCAGTATTTTGGGTAACTGCAGTGTTCAAACAAATGCTATTCTTTCAACATATTCAGCAGAATTAGTAGAATAATGTTAACAATGTTTAAATGTATTACGATTTACTGTACTGGTATAGTCTGTGAAAGAGACAGATAATCTAAGAGACGTTGCTACAAATTTCATGCAAAATATAATCTCCTTTAAACTTTTATTTGAGGTATTTTTTTAAATAAAATTCCAAGTGTTGTTGTCGTCATTGAATAGTAAAATGAATCAATGCTGACATTTCACACCAGTCATATTAACATCTCCTTTCCTAACTGACAAAGAGTATTTGTTATAATTGGGATGCATTCCTTATTTAAAGCAATTCCCTCAGTCTACAGCTAAATGTCTGTAAGACGTTTGGGCAGAGGTAATTTTGCTTAGCCAAAAAGCCAACAATTTAGGATTTCTGGACTTTCATGTTCTTCTGTCTCCTGAACCTACTGCTCTTGGTGTTAGCAGCTGTTTCTGTCTGCTTGCATCTATGTTTCAGGAGTCAGTCAGCAGAACGACACCAAACACTGACTGGCATTTATCCAAGTAGACTTAAAACATTCAGCTGCACAACAGGATGAAAATTGTTAAGGGCATTTACATACTGACAAGCCGATAGGTACCACTTTCCTTTTTGTGTCACCACATTGGATTTTTTATTTTTTCACTATAAGATGTTATTTTCACATATTCAAATACATTTGCAACTTTTACAAGATTGCATTCCTACTTACTTTTTTATTGTTTCTTTTGTGGTGGGTTTTAATGACTAGTACAAACATCTTAACTCTAATAACTTTATTCAAATCCCCAAAAAGCAGCAGCATGGAAAGTGAAATGAAAGCATTGCAGGGATCCATGCAAAATGAGAATTACTTAGGCTATTTAATGAGAAGCAGCTGTGAGCTTTGTGCATTTTTACAATAAAGGTTTTCAATGTCTTTCTATAGTCAAATGTCGAGAAACAAAAATGCAGTACTTTTTAAAAGCAACTTATTTGTGAAATACAAAACAAAATGGTTTGTGCAAGTGCAAACCCCTTGTTTGAATAATTGGATGTTTTCAACTGAATCACATGTCCTTGGTGTAAATACTTAGTATTTTTCCAATTATTGTAACAAGGTCGTTACATAAAAGTGTACTTCTTTGTGAATAAAAAATTATTTTATTGTTTTGTTTTATTAAACCATTTTTAGTCTATCATCTGATCATTTGCTAATTTTTAAATACAATCTCGCTACTGAATGAGATTGCTCTTATGATGTCAAGTTGTTTTACACAGAATCACTCATAGAAAACTATGCAGATTTGTATAGACCAGTTCATTGTTATTGTTTTGATGCGGGTTTTTCGCGCATGCGCGCCGGACTGGTTGGCAAAAGACGAACACAATGGCGAACGCAAACAGCGAAACTGACGAGTTCTCCAGGTGTTTTTCTTCTTTAGATAAGGTATCACAAGATCGTTTTCAGAGTAAGTTGATAGTTGATGGTATCAGATTACCAGATCCACACAGCAAAAGCCTGAAGGGACAGAGCGAGTCTGTGAAATGCTGACCAAGTGCTCCGTACCGCGACATATACAGCTGCCTTATAAACACGGCAGGCCAGTACAGACGAGAGAGCATGAAAGCCCCTGAAACCACTGGACGGCTACAATTATTTTATATCAGGAAAAAGGCTCCAGCAATGCCCGCGACGCCATGAGGGATTAAGCGGTCAGAAAATGGATGGATGGATGTTGTTCACACGTTTGTGCAACAGCACAAAGCGGCGTCGGACACAGTCCGCGTCTCAGCAGAGGAAGACCCGCCCGGTAGGATAAAAAAACATTGTTTACTATGGATTATTTTGGTGTTTTTGTCTTGTTAAAATGGGTGGGAGTGTCGGCGACATTTCAGCGTAAACACAGAAGTACTAGCGCCCGTGAACCGGGGCGTAATGGAGCAGCAGCAGCAGCAGCTGCTGTCTGAAGCTGCTGCGGCGGCTGCTGTAGCGATTGCTACACGGGCCGCTTCTCCGGGCCGTGTAGCAATCGCTACCTCCCCTCCGCCGCTATTTAAGCAGAACAATGACTAGAGCAGAATTAAGTTGTATTTACCGGAGATGAAGTGTAGACTGCAAACTGTGGTGTTATGGTGGCTCCCCCAGTCCATTGGGAGGGTCTGCCTGCGCTCTTTTCATTGAAAATATAAATTTTTTTCTTCGTCCTTCCTCCTTCGGTAAACGACAGAAACGTACATCCGACGATTTGGAACGCCTCTCTGTGCAACCGGGAGCGCAACAAGTCGTAGGCATTGTTTAGATTCCAAAAATAAACGAAGTAAAAGTACGCTCTAAATCACCCGTTTTGTCATGTTGTAGACGAGAGCAGCTCTGTTTTTTGCCAACCACAGTGCCCGGATGTAGCGCTGACGTCACGCGTGACGTCACACGTGACGTCACGCGTGAACTACCCTATATAATATAAGCCAAATAGTTCAGATTGTTATTCACAATATCAGTTTTCTTTTGAATTCTCCTCTTAAACTATTCAAGTCTGATTATGAACCAGAACCATAACAGATTTTTGGAAAATAGAAAGAATGTTTTCTAAGACTTTAAATTTTTAATTTTTGACCCTCTCAAACAAAATACCAAAATTAAATAGATTTAAGTTAAAGCTTTGGCTTCATTAGTGAAAAAATAAAATTTGGCCAGTGTTTATTAATATCTTTTAGTTAATATATTCTCTCATATTACTTATGTGTTATGAAAAGTAAAACTTTATGTGAAGCAGGCCTTTTTAGCATTTGCATGCTTTTGGATTAACATAGTTCTTAACATACTCACGAGACTGCTGTCGACATATCAGTGTGATATGATGTCAGAGTAAGAGTTCATCATTTATCTACATTATTGTCTTAAAACAGTCCAATCAGGTCACTTAAGCAATTGAATTTTATATTGAAAACCAATTTGCTCCAAGTTTAACATTACTACTATTTTTATTCTCATTCACTCTGAATATGGCTCCACTTACACATTGCTGACATATATAGATAGATATATCTATATCTATGTATCTATATATAGATAGATATATCTATATCTATGTATCTATATATAGATAGATATATCTGTCTATATATATATTATCTATCTATCTATCTATCTATCTATCTATCTATCTATCTATCTATCTATCTATCTATCTATCTATCTATCTATCTATCTATCTATCTATCTATCTATCTATCTATCTATCTATCTATCTATCTATCTATCTATCTATCTATCTATCTTTCTCTCTCTCTCTCTCTCTCTCTCTCTCTCTCTCTCTCTCTCTCTCTATATATATATATATATATATATATATATATATATATATATATATATATGTATGTATGTGTATATCTAGAAATAGACATATCTATATCTAGATATATCTATATCTAGATATATCAGAGATGTATAGTTTTATTCCTCTTTTTGCTTTTTAACAATTGAAGTTATGTCTATTAAATGTAACTTCCTGTGCAGAGTTGGATGCTCCTACTAACCTCTCGGTGGAAGATGAGACAGACTCCAGCTTCAGACTTTACTTGGATCCTACACAGGCACAAATTGATGGCTACATGCTCACCTATAACTCCTCTGATGGGTTGAGGGAGGAAACCCCAGTTGGATCTGAAAGTTCTTATGCGCTCGCTGGCCTTAGGCCAGGGGTTGTCTACACTGTCTACGTGTGGGCTGTCAGGGGAAGCAAAGCCAGCAGGAAGATCTCAACACAAGCTGAAACAGGCTTCAAATCTGCAACTCTCTCAGATCCACAGCATTTAATCATTTTAAATGCTTGTGCCTAATTTGTCATATATGGAAAGCTCTTTTTACCCAAATGCTTAACATGATAAAAACAAACTGTTAAACACTATGATGATTAGCTGGGTGACATGTCAAAAGAAAATAATTAACAATCACAGTGAGGCAGTGAGTGAAGACACCAGCAGACCTATAAAAAAGAAGCTTAATATACAGCTAAAACCAGATATGTACATGCAAAATCAAATCTGTTTATCTCACTGCTTGAAATCACACTTATTTTAAGGCTAGAGGCTTACTGTTTTGGGTCCATTTGGATTTTCTGTACATTTATGTTTACTACATGTCAGTGTGGTTATTTTTTTATTTTATTTGTAAATTTAGAAGACTTAGTATTTGTTAAAATGGCCAATAGACTGACTTTGGTCAAATGTTTTGAGTTAAATAAACTTGATGTCTAATTTTAGGTTTTTAGAAAAAAGCAAAATGCCAAAGTTTTACAAAAAAAGCAATAAGACCATTTTCCACATTTATTGAAAATGGAGACAGAACATGTAGTTTGCAGCCTAGTGACTAAATGAAACTTGTGTTAGTGCCATTCTGTTGTGGAAATTCTATGCAAATATAGGATGAAAAAACAGTGAAAAATGCTAGAACAAGTCTTTTTTAACCTTTATATTTAAAAATATTTCTCACATCTGTAATAATTTTGGCCAAAGTGGTAAAGAGTCATGTAAGATGGCCTAAAGAGCTACAGGTTGCAAACCCCTGGGCCAGGATCATTCAGACTGTTATCTTGAGGTGTTGAATATATATTTGGAAATAATGATCTCATCCCATGATGCCGACTATTTTGTGAAGTGCCTGGATTTCTCCAGTGACAAAACAGCCAACAACAATGATGCTGTCAACCCTGTGCTTCACAGTGGGTGTGGTGTTTACAGACTTGCAAGCTGCCTATTTTTCCTTCCTTTCTTACCATTGATATTTCTAGCCAAGCACATATATTCTTGTTTCATCAGAACACTGGACATAATTCTTAAAAATAAGGAAATAGTCCCTGTGCATATTTGCAAACATTATTTGGGGCTTATATATGTTTCTTTAGGAGTTAAGGCTTCCTCCTCACAAAGTGGCCTTTTTAAGGTTATGTCAGTGCAGGATAATAAATGACACCTTTAATAGCTTGAATCAGCATCTTCACCAGATACGTTGCTTTCGTTTTGGGTTTAATGTGCCAACATCACACCACACTTGGATGAAAATTACTACAATGTTTATACTTGTTTGAACATAACTCTGGACCTTCAGTTGTCTGAAAATTGTAGACCAGACTGAAGCAGGCTGGTGGAGGTGCACCATCTTCTTCCTGGTATCTTGACTTTTACAATGTCATACAAGGAAGCAGTGTGCTACAGGTGTTGCTTTAAAATACATCCACATGTGTGCTTTCAAATGACACAAATGTTTTAACATTAATCGTTTGGGAGCTTTATGAAGCCACAACGTGATTGTCTGAGCTAGCTGAAGCTCTTCAAAGGCATGGTAATGTTAGTGAATCTTCATCTCTAAAACTGAAGAAAGTAGTACAAAAAAATAAATCAAAAACATTTTCTCTTTCACTATTAGGTAACTTTACCCATATTTTGTTTCATAATCTACCAGGCCTAAAATAGGAAGCATTTATTCTGATTTAAAGTCAAACAATGGGAAAATGGTCTTTGTATACATTAAATGTAGGTCTCCAATTTTAAGTTTATGTTCTAAATTTAATTCAAAAACATAAATTTAGTTGGATCATGATCTGTTTTCCATTTTGCTGTTTATTACCCGTTTATTTCCCATAGTTTGCTTCATAGAACTGTATATTAATATCTACCTTTAACATCTTCCTTCAGAACTGGACGCTCCAGTTAACCTAATAGCCAGAGATGAAACTGAGTCCAGCATTAGCCTTTCCTGGGATCCAGTCCAGGCAGAAATTGATGGCTACATCCTAACGTACACCTCTCTGGAAGGATCTAGTAAAGAAATCGCTTTGGGGCCTAAAAGCACCTCTTATTTGCTGACTGGTTTACAGCCCGCAGTCCTCCACACTGTAGACATCAAAGCTGTGAGGGGAGACAAAACCAGCAGGACAATCTCAACAAAAGCTGAAACAGGTGTCACGTCTCAGATTTTGTTAAACCAATCTCCCTGTTGATCATATCCATGTTTGGAGAATTAAGGAATTCAAGAGGTCTATAATTACATTTCTTTTAACAAGAAATCCAGAAAGAGATGTGCCAATATGATGTCCGATAAGCATTTAATTGTTTTCCTTTATGAGTTCATGCATCTTTTCCCAACTTCTTCCCTAAGTCATGAACAGGAACATAACCCAAAAATATAGTCCCTGTTCCATAAATTAAGTCGATATCTACAGCTTTCTCCCTTTTGGCACCCTCTGAGATAATGTCTGCAGCAGCTTATTGATTTATATCCCCCAGCTACCCACCCTTCAAGATTTCAGCATTATGTTGCATATGTGTTTAGCCTCTTTAGTCCTGTACCCCTTAATAATAATAATAAAAAAGAAAACATTTAATTAATTAATTAATTAGAAAGTTGATAGCTCCTCTGAGTTAAAACTTTACAGAACCACCTTTTGCTGCAGTTACAGCTAAATGTTTTTTAGGGTATGTCTACGATCGTCACACATCTAGAGATTGAAGATTTTTTCCCCCATTTCTCTTTACCAAACAGATCAAGTTCAATCAGATAGCATGGACAGCTTATACGAACATCTATTATGAAGTCTTGCCACAGATTCTCAGTTGTGCTTAGGCCATGACTTTGCTATTATAACAATAATATGCCCCAGTCACAAGTCCTTTGCAGCTTCTTGGACATGTATTTCTGTTTTTCTTTTTCCACGTTGCTTAGACCTTGCAGATAATTGTTTGCTTCTATTAATCCTATTTTTAGCTCAGCTGAACAACCGTCTTCCAGTCATAGTTATGCAGTCTTTCTAAAGCCTCTTGGGGGCAATAATGTGCTGTTTTTTACACTTCCAGGATTTGCCTGTTTTTAATTTAATCGTCTCATCGTCTCCGACCACCTTCCCTGCTATTACTGAAGAAAAGCATCCCCACATGATGCTTTTACAATTATGTTACACCATGTGCAGTCTTAGTTTTTGGTCCCATTTTGGATATTTGCCCAAAAGTACACTTTTGATCTCTTCTGATTTCTCTGTCGTTTGCTGTTTGCAAAGTGCAAACGCTTTTCTTTCAACAATGACTATTTTCTTGCCACTTTTCCATAAAGGCCAGATTTGCAACATGCATGACTAATAGTTGTCTGGTGAAAAGATTATCCCGCCTGAGCTGTGAATCTCTGCAGCTCCCCCAAGGTTATTATGGGCATAATTGCTGCTCTCATAGCTTAGTTTGGGTAAAATTCATGTCTTACTAGATTTTATAGCTTTCCATTTTACAGATGATGGTATAATGTCCCACAATTGAATTACTAATGAATGCCACACTTTTCAGATTTGTTTCATTTTGTTTGTGGTTGTAATGTAACAAAATGGACACAATTCAAGGGCATCTTTTTATCTCTGGATCCCTTCATCCCTCCGCCAGCTGATCCAGCAGGATCAGAAGGGGAATCATAGGCTTGGGATTTCTTTTCAGCCAATTGTGATCTTGATGGAATGATGAAGGAAGCTCTTAGAATCATTCTTTTCCAATGTTTAAAACACTTTTATTTGTCACGCTCATCAACAAACCAGCCCATTTTTTTTGTGCCCATAGATCAGTGTGCCTTTCAATTGTGTTGGATAAATTTATCTCAGAATGCTTTATTTAAAAAGATGTTCATCTCAGCCATTATAGCCTTCAAAGCTCGTTTCAGCAGCATCCTCAGAAGACTGAATTAAGGCAGAACTCTAACACTTCCTCCCCATTTGCACGTTCTGAGATAATGTCAGTAGCAATTTATTCATTAATCTACAAGTCGTGTATACTATCAATTTTACTTTAATTCCCAGGGGTACCTTTTATCTCATTTGAACAGGATAAGATAGCTGTTGAAAGAGGAGGAGGATAAAATGCCCGTAAGAACTTGGCTTGCAGTTCCACCTCTTTTCTCAGCAGTCTTACACACCAGCAACATTTTAGCTTCAATGATTTGAAACTTTCTACATCTTGAGTCAAAGCACCTTTGGATTTTTTTTTCTCATGAAAAGAAGAAATGAAGATTTAAAAGGGTTTTTTGAGTAAATATTTCTATGTGCTGCTTAATTAATCCCTGTTGTTGCAGTGACCAAGATTTATTTGAAGATTCTTCCTGACTGGATATTGTGACAGCCCCAGACAGTGTTAATACAGATTGAGCCCTGCATTATTTATTTTTACGTCTTAGCCAAATGCCATACCTTTTTATTATTTTAACTACAGTAGACAGCCCTCATTCAGAACAGTCACTTATTTATTGTGCTCCACTTTCCTAAAGTTAGTTAAATTGCCTGAATGTGATGATTCCTACCTGAGCTGCCAGATACAGTCCATCCAGTCCAAAGTCTCAGTTTCTGCTAGAACCATCTCTGCTCTCAGTGTTGGACGTTCTTGAAATCGTCTTTTCAAGGAAGACAGCATGTCCTCAGTGCACCATCAGAGAGGCAAAGATCAATGGATTTGATCTCGGATCTAATAAAGACAGCAACACGGGGACCCATTTGGCAACGGCAGCTGTTAAAATTACTGACCAACCTGCGTAATTAATTTTTTAAGCAGGCTCATTTTGAGCTGTTAACGATGAGACAACCTGATTCAAAATAACTTATGTAGACATATTGCACATGGCATTGTGTTTCTGTAGTCTATCGTTTCTCAGAATTGTGGGACTAATACTTGTAGTTATAAAGAGAACTAATAATGAATGATATAGTATGCATGAGTAGTGCATTAACCTTTATTAACATCTTCTTCTAGAACTGGATGCTCCTGCAAACCTGTTAGCTCGAGATGAAACGGAGTCCAGCTTCACTGTGTCATGGGAGCCTGTCCAGGCCGACGTTGATGGCTACATGTTAACCTATAGTTCCTCTGAGAGCTTTGAAGAGGAAATCCCCATTAGGTCTTCGGCGACCTCTCACATGCTGACAAAGCTAAGGCCTGGAGTTCTCTACACTGTCTACGTCTGGGCCGTCAAGGGCGACAAAGTGACCCGGAAGATTTCAACAGTAGCTGAGACAGGTTAATATTCCATAACGAGGCATTTAGCTTTGAGCAATAATAACCCATTTGGTCATTATTGCTCGAAGCTCAGATTGTTTTTCTTATGTTCCGCCAAATTTACACATTAAAACTTGTTTTGTTTTGTCTACAGCTGCCCTTGGTTCATAATTAGTGTAGCTGTGAAAATTCTGTACAAAGCTGCCTTTAGCACAACTGTTGTTACTTACTCAGCTTTAAACATATCATTTTTTTCCTGGTTCTGTTAATAAAAACAGATCTTAGTTCAGGACCTTTGAAAAGTAATTTCCAGATGGTCAAAGTGCAGAACATATGGCATTTATTTTAAGGTAATAAAGTCTCCATAGACAGTTATGTAGGCTATTTTGCTGGAGAAATTCAAGGTGGAAAGGAAGAAAAGACACAACTTAAGAATCACAGAGATTGTACACATTACCTTTAATCCTTTAAAGTTCTAAAAAAAAATACAGAAATTAATTTAGGACTAAAGATGTATACAGTTGAAAATAGATTTGCATACACTGTATGAAAACAGGCATATTTTCTTTCTCACAATAAATCAGAATGAACTCTTTCAGGTCAGTTTGGACTACAACAATTATTTCTGTTTGCCAAATACCAGAATAATGTGAAATATCTTTAGATCATTTTCAAAAACATTCTTGAGTATTAGAACTTTACATACATTTCCTTAGTATTTTGTGGAATTGCCTTTTAAACTGTTTCACTTGAATCAGTCATTTTGGCCCAACCTTCCTGATAGAATTAGAGTAACTAAGTTAGGGGGGTAGACTGCCTTGTGCATACACATTTTTTCGCCCCTGCCTACAAATGTTCTGTTAGTTGACATCAGTGCATTGACTTTGTTGTCCTATATCCACTCTGTAAGTAATTTGGTAGTATGCTTAGTGGAAGATCCAAACTTTAAATTCCTGGATGGTGTCTTTAGATTGTTTCAATATTTCCTCACAATGGTCTGGCTTTATGATGCCATCTATTTTGTCAGGTGCACCAGTCCCTCCCGCAGCAACACACACAGCATGATGCTTCTTCCTCCGTACTTCACAGCTGTGATGGTGTCTCAAGCTTGCGACCTACCCATTATTTTCTCCATATATAACGGTGGACTTCAATTTCAGTTTCATCAAAACCACAGGACATTAAGCTCTTTGTCAATGAGTATATCGGCAAACAGTAATCCAGCTCTCTTTGTTGCTGACGGCAAAATAGCTTCTTCCTCGCTGAGTGACCTTTTCAGCAAATGTCTGTGCCTGAATCTTTTCACTGTGGATAAAGACACCCTCTTAACCTGCTCCACTCAGGAGCAATTGCTTCTACTCTAGGGTTGGTACTTTCTAAAAAGATAATGCAGCTCCATCCTAAACGAATTTGCTTCAATTGGTAACAAGTAAATTGGTTAAGGTGATCTTAATTTGTTTAGTTTATAAGTTGTCAAGTTAAACAATTGTAAATAAATTAAGTTGGGTCAACATAGTTCAATTACTTATTACCAATTGAAGCAAATTCATTTAAGGTGGAGCCGCAGTGTCTTTTTAGAGTGTAGATATGATTTGCACCAAAGCACCTTCATCTCTTAAAATCCTATTTACAAGAATATGCCCAGAATGACAGCGGGTCACGGCAGCCATGAAGTATAACACATGCATAAAAACTAAACTTATCAAGAAACATCAGAGGTCACTAAATTATACGCAAAACTGAAAGTCCAATGGCACGCATAACAAAATTAATCCAAAAACATTCCTACTGTGTTACCTGTAATTGCAAAGAGATGATACCTTCAGGTAGATGGAAATTGTACACAAAGGGCCTGACAGTACCTTGTATACAATTTCCAGATGCCACTTATGACATGTGAAGGTCTTCAATTCTCTTCCAGATATCTTGCTTGATCATGATGTGTTCCTGTCCGTGTTCATGATGTTACATGAGGAGGCAGTGGGTTTGAGATGTTCTCCTAAAGGTTATCTCTAGGGGTGCCTCCAAAAAAAATAAAATAAAATAATTATCAAATAATAATCTTAACTGACCTAAACCAGTTTCATTCATGTCAGACTGTGAGAAAGAACATTTTGTGTCTTTTTACCTTGTGTATGTAAACATCTGACTTCAACGGTTCTTGTTCTTCCCAGGAATAACATAGATTGTCAAATAATGTGATCTTTCCTGGGGAATTCTATAAGCAAGAGGGTGATTAATACACTTTGGTACTAAAAACTGTGATTTAGAAAACTTCTAAACTCCTCAACAAAAGTCAAAAACAAAGCCCCCTTTCTAGCGAGAAATAATTCCCACAGACGAGGCCAAGCCACTGGTGACGTCTCATAATTCAGTGTAAAAAGAGGCTGCACATGTGAGCCGCTCACAACAGGGCCATCTTTGTGCTCGCCAGATGATCTGTAAAATCTCTGGGGAGCGCTTAGTGAAAGCTAGATCTTTTTCAATTTGGCAGCAAATGGTAGCGTTTCTGACGATAAACATTTCATCACAAATTATGCGATTCAATCAGTGGCTTCAGACCAGCATGGTGCTGGCTTCAAACACAAAAGCTACTGTATCAAAAACTATCAGGGTTGCAGAGAAGCATGTGTTAATTTATTTGTGGAGTAAGAGCACCATCACAATGTCAGAACTCTTTCAAATTTCATCAGACTTTTATTTTGACTGATAATTTTAAGACCTGTGATATCAATAAGGCTCAGTTTGACACTTTTTGTTCTTTTTCCGTTGTTCTTTTTTAATATTTTTTTTCTCTCACAGATATTAGCTCGAACTTTTGAATTCTTCTGGGGTAAAAATGCTGAATTGTTTGGGATGGTTTTGTTGCATTTTGATGCATTCGCTTTCTTTAATATTTTTGATCCATGGGAGGTCAAATCTCCCATGGTTTAGCTCGCCTCATTGCATCAAACAAAATATTGTGGCATGTGTTTCAAATAACATTTTCAAAGCATTTCAATAAGAGCAAGCAGAGCTGGCAGCTTATCTAAAAACTGTAAGTGAGCAGGCAGATGCCAGACGTTTCCGAGGCACTTCATGTGGAGAAAGACTTGAAAGCGACACAAAAACTACGTTAAACTGGTGGAGTGATGCTAGTATATTGGAATAGTCTGTATTTTAAAAGGAAGACATTAGTAAAAAAAAAAAAACAATGGAAAGTATCAAAAGTAAAACTTACCTTCTTAGGGGGGTTCTAGTATTTTTCTGCTGCGTATTCAATTAAATAAAGGCAGCACAATATAGACATTAGCAGAGATTTAAAGGAATAAAATAGTGTTATTTTCCTGTGATCCTTTCTAATTTGCATGCATCCCTGCAGAAATCGACTCCCCCAAGGACCTAAAGGCTTCAGACGTGACACTGGATTCAGCTTCTTTGACTTGGGTTCCTCCTCTGGCTGACATTGAAGGTTATATACTCACCTATAGAGACGAAGACGGAAACTTGCAGGTACTGAACTCTGAGGTTTACTTCACATTTTCTCAGTTAACTAGGTAAACAGCTTATTTCCTTTCAAGCCACTTAAAAGCGTAGATCCTTTCAGTTTAGCATGCAGGTTCATCAATTGTAATTCAGTTGTATACCATTTGGATTCGTAAAGCGCAAAATAATACATTTCAAGTGTTTATATGTGCGATTTGTAAGGAACGTGGCTAATAGCTAAAAGAGACAAAATTTCCCTTTCTTGGAAATCATATTTATTACATAACACTACTGAATATTATGCATGTACTCAATACTTGGTCGAGGCTCCTTTTGCATGGATTACCCCATTAATGTAGCATGGCATGGAGAAGACCAGCCTGTGGCTCTGCTGGGGTGTTGAGGAATCATATGTTGCTTTAATGGTTGCTTTATCTAGTTCAGCATATTGGCTCTGGTGTCTCTTGTTTTCTTCTTGACCAGTCTCCATTGATCATCGATGGGGTTAAGGTTGCTCATGTTTGCTGACCAGTCAAGCACAGTTATGAAGTGGTCCGTAAACCAGGTACTTACTGTTGGAAAATTAAGCTTGTCAGCAGAGTGAAGCACAGGGTGTTCGAACGTTTCTAGGTAGACGGCTGCTCTGACTTGACAGAGCAAAACAGACCAACACCAGCAGATGGCTTCCCACATCATCACTGGCAGTGGGAACGCTACCTTGAACCCTATGCCACTTGCTTTCTGTGTAACTTCCCTCTTCCTGCAGGTTCTGGTATCTTGATTTCCACATGGAATGCAAAATTAACTTTCATCTGAGAGGGACTTTTGACCCCTGAGCAATAGTCCAGTTCTTCTTCTTACCCTAGGTAAGGCACTTATCATCGTGGGTCTGGTCTAACACAAGAGAGGCAACAATTGTAGCCCATGGGAAAGCCAATGTGTTTGGGCTTTCTTGAAGCTCTGACTCCATCATCAGACCACACCTTATAAATCTTCCCAAATTCTTGAATGGACTTTGCTCACTTACTTCACTATCCGCTTGGCTGTGGTTATCAACTTCCCTTTAATATGCTTGGATTCAACACAGCATTTGGGGTTTTCAGTAGATGTAAGCCATAATCATCAAATATAGAGAGATGCTTGGGATACATAATTATGTGTATAATTATGGTATAATGATATACAAACTACATACTGTTTTGAAGTGAATTATTGAGATATTTTCACCTGTAGTATTATGCTTCTTTTATACTTAGCTTTTTAATCAGTTTGCCTTTTTAAGTGATCATATGTTGATATAACTGAATGTTCAAAATCACAGCTTTTTGAGAAAGAGTCTTGTGATGAAGATAAATAATTTCCACTGATTTCTTAAAAGTAGAATATGAGGAACAATTCATACATGGTTCTAATCTTTTAAATACCATACCTGACACCTCTTTTTTATTTTAACGTTTTGTAAAAACTATTATATTGAATTTAAGTGCTTTGAAATACTGACCTCTTGTGTCCACAGATGAAACAAATCTTCTGCATGAACAGATCGTGGAAAATGGATGAAAACAAATTGTATTAAACCTTCAGTTGACTTGATGATAGTCATGTCAAAGAGATCATAATCAATGTAGAGATTGTAAAAACACAAGTGTACAGTAGGATCATTCAGAAATGTTTTATCTTTATTTCACCAGGCTGTTGAAAGGAGGCTTGAAGCCAGCAAGACAAGCTTTGCTGCATCCAACCTGGAGATTGGAAAGAAGTACATTGTCACCATTATTGCCTTTAGGGGCAGCAAGAGGAGTAAAGTTGTGGAGACCACCTTCAAAACAGGTTAACATTCTTCTACAAAAAAACAAAACAACTTTCTGCTGTTTGTCATGAGATTTTATTCTTCAACATGACTTTTCTTTGCTTTTTTTAGTTGGTGCCCAGCATCCCTTCCCTATGGACTGTGAACAAGTAATGAAGAACGGCAACAAAAACAACGGCCTCTATACCGTCTACATTAACAATGATCGATCCAAGCCAATAGAGGTTTACTGTGACATGACCACTGATGGAGGCGGCTGGCTGGTATGAATTATTGACTCAACAGATCAAACAGAATTTGGTCACATTGTGTAAAGCAGCCCTATGAAAAAAGTTTGATCCTGGCTTGGCTCTTTTGTCACAATTAAATGTTTCAAATCATGAAACTTTTTTATTTTTTATTAGATGGAGATGATTTGAGTAAATGGAAAGAAAAAAAACATTAAATGATGATTTTGTTTGTTAAAGGCTAAACAGTTATCCAAACCAATGTGGCCCTTTGTAAACATATAATCATATCCCTTGTTGAAACATGAATTCACCCTTATTGACCATATTTTGATTATTTCACAAGCCACAACCAGGTCTGATTAATGGAAATTCACTTAAAACAAATCTGCCTGACAACATGAACGTGGCTAGCGGATGTTAAAAAGTAACTCATCATGTCCTGATCTAAAGAACTTCAAGAGTAGATGAAAAAACAAAGTCCTCAGCATCTATCACTCTGGAAAGAACTTCTAAGGGGTTGAGACTCCAGCAGACCTCTCTGGGAGTTAAATATCCACCCTAGGAGAATACACAGAATAGTGGTCAGCTTTGCGAGGAATGGCCAGCCTGCCAAAATTAGTCCAATAGTGTATCAACAGTCTATCCAGGAGGAAACAATAGAACCCAGAAACACAAAGAAAAGCAAGACCACCCATCTCTCACTTAAAGGCAGTGTTCATGATTCAAAATTAAGACAGAGACTCGGCAAAAATGACATTAATGGGAGAGCACCGACGCTTAAACCAAAGCTTAAAAAAATGAACATGGCCTGTCTCACGTTTGTTATAAAACAACTTGATGAACCCTGGCACTTTTGGGAGAAATAATCCCTACATTTTGGAAGGTGTTTGTCCTGTTATGTTTGGCAAAGCTGGTGATGTTTGGATTCCAGCAACGCTTGTGATACTGTGAAAAATACTTCATTTGCTAGCCAACACGTTTCGGCTCGTGGCCTTCGTTAGGGTCATAAAGCCGAAACGTCGGTCAGCAAATAAAGTTGTTTCCCAGTATCTGAAGTGTTGCTAGAATCTTCACTTCACCAGATCTCCATGCACCTCGGGAGTTGGTGAATTTGTGCCAGAAACTTTCAGATCTCTACGTTTGGAAAAAAAATAACACAGATAAAGAATGCCATACTGTAACTACAGTCAAAAATGGTGGTGACAGTTGATGGAGTGGGGCTGCTTTTGTTTTATCTGAAACATTTAAGTGGTACAAAATAAATATCACACACACACAGGAAATACAAGAAAACCAGAAGATATCTGTAAAAGCCTAAATACTTCTTCACTGCAAAATAAAGCCAGTTGCAACACAGACAGTATGGTGGACAACCTTTTCAGCAGATTTGAACGTGAACTTTAGCTCTACTCAATCAAGTAGTTGCTTTTTATCTTTTTCTGATTCCAGCGTCTGTCAATAAAATCTTGTACTTGCTCATTTCAGGTATTACAGCGCCGTAACACCGGTCAGCTGGACTTCATGAAACGTTGGAGGCAGTATATAGCAGGCTTTGGCAACTTGACAGAGGAGTTCTGGCTTGGTAAGCAACGTGGTGTTTTTTTTTTTTTTTTTTTTTCATTTTGGCGGGGGAGGTGTATCTGTAGACTGTAAAACACGCTCACATTAGCTGTAATTGTGCATCATGTCCTCCCTTCAAATTCTGCATCTGTTCATCTGTTCCCACAGGTTTGGATAAGATATATGCGATAACCAACACTCCCACGCAGTATGAGCTTAGGTTTGACTTGGGCCTGGGCTCGGAGAGGGCCTACGCTGTATATGACAGCTTCAAGATTGCTCCGATCAGACAGAAGTTCAAGCTCGCCATTGGCAAATACAGAGGGACAGCAGGTTGGTCTCACAGTAGCAGCATATAAAAGACTTGGACTGTGACAACTAGAAGCACTGCTTTCATAAATTGTAATTTTCTTTTTTTCCCCAACACCCACATACAGTGATGCATACTGAGAATGTGATGGCAGATTTAGAAACATGACAGATGGGGGCAGTAATGGAAGGGTTTCAAGCACTTTGTAGCCCAACTATAATGCAATATCAATTCAGCATCGTGTGAGATATTTGTTTCATAAGGTTGCGGGAAGTTACACAGCGGCTCTAAAGAGAAAGTGGTTTAAAAACATATGGGATTTGAATATGCTGCTCATCCAGACACAAAATGAGACACCGTGTGCACTTTGATCCAGAGTTTGCTGATACAACACGTACAACAGAAGTGAATCATGTCCACACTTTTATAAATGTCTCTGCTCCTAAAAACATGACGCACAATACATACACAGACAGGTGAATATCTGCTAATATAAACAGTTCACAAAAACATATATATATATATATATATATATATATATATATATATATATATATATATATATATATATATATATATATATATATACTTATTTATTTTTTGATGGCTTTCAGGTGATGCTATGACCTACCACCAAGGCCGGCCGTGGACCACCATTGATTCAGATAATGACATTGCCTTGACTAACTGCGCCATGACCCACAGCGGAGCATGGTGGTACAAAAACTGTCACTTGGCCAACCTCAACGGTAAATGGGGTGACAACAGGCACAGTCTGGTGAGTAAACATGGGAAAGGCTCTGCATCTCTTTACTGGGTTTTTAAAGGCTAAAAGTGTGTTTTTTCCCTTTTGCCATGAGTCCAGTCAGTTCTTATCAAGCTTCTGTAAAGTAGATTAAAGCAGTTGTTTCTTTAATACAACAATTAGTTAGTCTCAAATGATAACAGTATTAAACTGGGGAAATTGGGTACAAGATGATTTTGGATGAAGTTTTAAGGAATATATGCATTTTATTTTATTTTTTTACGTTGCTCTTTCTGCGAATATGTTTTAAGTCGTTTGTTTCCATTTATTTTGTTCAAATTGAGGCCTGAGAAAGCAGGATCAGAAAGCAGAAATAGTGCTATACTGGAGCAAGTCTTATTCATCATTAGTGTTAAGCAGCTTTTAGCAGTTGCTAAATATCTTGTTAAGGTTTATAGTTTTAAAGCTTCTATAATTCCACTATTCAGAGCAACCCTCACATGTATTTGCACCCCTTGCAAAGATGTGTTAAAAGTCCTAAAATTACTATTCCTTTGTAGAAGCATAATATCACGCTGAAATAAATAACATAAATAAATCTACTTTTAATTTTAGTGCATTTATTCCCAGGGATTATTTGTGATCTTTTTATTGCTCTCATTAGAACTGCATGTGTTCTGGGTTGAAATACTGAATATAGAGGAGTATTTTAAAATATCTTTTGCACAATCTCTCTAAATCATCTAGAGTTCTGCTTTGTTCTGCAGATCCCTCCACATGTCTACCTCATCCGTTTCTGGAGATTTAGATGGCCATACAACATGGTTCATTTTATTTGTGGAGAAGCATGTTTGTGTTGAATTAGGCACATACTTTGGATCAGTATAGTACTGAAACACCCAATGAGAACATTTCTGTTTTCTCACCAAGTGAACATCAATTTTTATGTAAAAGACCCTGGTATTTTAAGGACTTAACATGCACTCTGGCATGGCTTTTGGAAGAAAATCAGACCCACAGCATAATAAATCCTCCACCATACCTAACGGTGGGCATGGGAAGCGTCACCATGTATGCAACCTTGTTTCATTGCTGACTCCCCTTAAAGGCATACTATGCAACATTTTTCAGTTAATTAATGTGTTCCATACCGTTTTGGATGATTAAATGAGTCATTTCAGGTCGAACAAAGGTTTTCTCGGCCGCCCTGGTGGTCTGTGGGGGAAACACCGTACTTGCAATTGCAAGAGCCCTCGGCCCGCAACCACAGGCTCAGAAGTCTCGTGCAAGACCGCGAGAGTCGGTCTTGCTTTACGGCGAGAACTCCATGTGTTTTTGCCCTGCCATTCACTATATGCACGCGCGAAAGCAACAACAAAGAACCGCGTGTTAACGTCAAATAAACATGCAAGCATATTGAGTTTTTTATTATTATTTATTTATTTATTTTTATTATAATTTATTTTTTTTGGAATGTTGGCGAGGCGGTAGCGTGAGTTTGGCGAGGCGGCCGCCTTGCCAAGACAGCGCTGCGGGAAACCCTGATGTTCATACTTTCACTGTGTTAGTCATTGTTTGTACTGCTGTTTTTTTTCGACTTTTCGTTGCGTTCGCCTGTCTGCTAAGCTCAAAACAACCGCGCCTGGCTTGACGGAGAAACCAGAACAGCTGAGCATCTTTATGACAGTGCACTTTTACTTTCGCTCTCTGGGGGAAGCCTCGCTGGAAAAAAATCAACCCCGGTGGCATAGTATACCTTTAAGTGTTTGTCTCCAAAAAGCTTAGTCTTAGCGTCATCTGACTAAACCACACATCTACAATTAAAGCATGAGTGGTTTAGCACACTCCAGATGTTAAAGTTTTTAATCGGATCGGCCAAAAACTGCTTTCTTCTGACATCGAACAACCAGTTGTTATGGATGATGCTGGTGAATCCGATATTCAGCCGGACACAGAGTTACGTTTTCTTAAAAAGGCTTATTGTGAGGGAATGAGTAATGCCAGGTGAGGCAGGCAGGCAGAACCAGACTAGGCAGATGAGTTATGGCTGATGGTGCAGATAGGCAGGGATGAACAGGAGACCAGAGGATGCAGGTAGTGATAGACCAGAACGGGTGGTGTGGACCGGGGAACCACCAGAATGAGCAGAGCAAGGGGCTTAAACTCACAGGGAAACAGGCTGAACACTGCAGCATGCAGACACAGGCAACTTTTATCTGAAGAGTCCAGCTGGCTGATCATATAGGAACTGGTAGAAGCTGGGCACATTACACTAGAGAAGAAGAGAAACGTTCAGGCAGGGATGAGCTGGCTGAAGCAGGTATATGTAGACAGGTGCACAGGTGAGGTGATTTGACTAATTAGTGGCAGCAGGTGGAGCTGATCTAGAGTAGAGTGGTGGCTGGAGGGAGACTCAGCTGATTGGCTGATGACTGGTGGCTGAGGGGAGACAGGCTGATAGGACAAGTCCAGAAAAAGTCCAAAGCAAAGCAAACAAAAGCCTAAATCATGACACCAGTATGTATGCAAACAGCTTCTGGTGGTTGTTCTGGAGATTTGCTGCAAGTCTCTAATGGTAATCTTTGAAGATTAAATCTTTTGAGATTTTTTTATCTCCTTGCCAATTTTCTCACTTTTCATGCTGACAAAATAAATTCAAATCCTCCTCCAGCCTTGTTAGTCACAGTTTAAATGGCTAAAATTTCTTAGAAAACCCATCAGGGCTTCCAATAATTGATGTCACTGCTGGGTCTGTGAAAGAAAAGATTATTTTTTTCCTTTTTCTGTTCTGTTTCTGCTACAAGAATAAATTTGAAGACTTTTACAGGAATTCACTAGGACAGCCAATAACCACTGACGACACTATTTATCTCCGCAAACTCTCCACACAAGACTTAAATATCTGACTTATTGTATAGAGAAATGGAGCAACACATAAAACTAACATCAACCTCTGTTTGTGACACAAAAGAAAGCTATGAGAATTTTATACAACTTGAATGCTAGAGAACATACAGTACTAACAAATTGTTTATTAAACCAAATACCCTAAAACTAAAAGACTTGGTTAATTTAAAATGTTATTAGTTATGTTTAAAGCCAGAAATATACTACTGCCAATTAATTTACAAAAATGCTTTGTCTTAAACTCAAATGATAGAAATAATAGAAGGAAGTATGAGTTCAAAAGTAAAATCGTACTACTTTAAAACAAATGTGCATTTCAGCACATGGTGTAAAATTATGGAACTATTTTCCTCGTTTGGATGAGGATTTTTTTTAACTCCTCATCCAAACCAAGTTTGGATGGGGAGTTAAAAAAATGCTCTAAAGCAAATCAATTCAAAAGACTTAATAAGAAAAAAATGATTAAGTTTTATACAGTTTCAGTGAATAATGAGGAGAATGACATATTGTTTGCAACTTATATTGTAATTTAATGTATATGGCCTTGAAACATCTATTGTGGACTTATTGAGACTGGGGCAGTTTTTTTTTTTTTACAAGATTTTTCTTCTTCCTGTTCCCTTTTCACTCGTGTATAGTAAGTGTTGTAACAGAATGTGTTTAGGAATTAATGATGAAATTGTTAAATAGAGTGAATAAAATGATTAATTGACTGATTGATATTTACACGCAACTTTGTTAGTAACTTAGTAACTGCTACCTCTGCTACGGGTTTTAAAGCAATATCGTTAACCTATGATTAGAAAACATATTGTGGTTTTTACGACTATGTTTACTCAACGACAGAAAAAAAAATAGCTTAGCAAGATTATTTCTTCAGCAGCAATCAAGGTTTCTGGGTTGTTGGAGGAAACCTGAAATAGCTAGAATCCATCATCAGTTGATAAGAAAACACATTTCTAGAGCTAGCTATAAAACATCAGTGTTTGTCAGTAGGCTGATGGGGAAACAACAACAGTTATTAAGTCTTAGAGAGATGGACACTTCAAAACAAGCCAGGGGATTTCTCTCCTTTTGTCAAGATTCCATAGCATCGCTGCTGCGGTGTTTGCTGCCAAAATGCAATAACAGTCAAAACAGGTTTGTACTCACATGATATGGACCCTGAGGCTGGTATTTATTACTTTCGTCTCATTCTGCTTGTCTGTCCTGCCACTTTCCTTTTCTGTGGCTCTGACTCTCTCTGTTCTCTGCTTTTCCCCTCTTCATAATTCTTCTACCTTTATCCGTCCTCGCCGCTCCAGCTCGTTCTTCTCCTGATGTTCTGTTTTGTTGTCAGGGAGTCAACTGGGAGCCGTGGAAGGGCCACCTAACATCCCTCGACTTCACCGAGATGAAGATCCGACCTGTGGGAGTGGTGTCCAGCAGAAAAAAGCGATCTCTGATGGCCAGGGAGAGAAAGAGCAGAGCTTCAAATGGCCACAAGAAATAGGAGAATGGCCGCAGAAGCGGTCTGCGCCATCAACCTTTTGATCACACTAGATTTAGGTTTTTCTGTACATATGTTGATATAGACCTGACCACACAAGGATTTTGCAGACATGTTTGCCTTGACTTTTGTATAATTTTTTCGAAAACAAGAAAATATCTAAAGCAACTAGATATGATCCATAGTAACTTATTATCTCTTTGTAAGCAAATCAGAAATCCAAGGTTTGGTGTGATTGTGGAAAAATGGTCAACAAATAACTTCCATGAAATTGTGGGGTTGAACAGCATCGCATTACTTATATATATATAAAAATACCATGTAACTTTAGAATATCATGTTTTACTGTCTTTTTAGACAACTTGAGTATTAACAGAAAAAGACGATGCCACATAAAGATTTTTTTCTCTTATTATTGTATTAATCCTAACCCTCTTTTAAAGTTATAGCAGCAACCAAGTTTACCTGTGGCTGAATTTTCTCTAGCCTTAACAAAAAGGCAACACCATGACTTGTGTGTTTAATAATTGGATCGTTTGTTGGCTGTTGAAACATGTGTCCTTACTCTATTGATTATGCTGCCACTGTGCATCTAACACTGTCACATCACATAAGCTGGTATGACAGCAGCCAGAAAATAACAACTGATTGCAGCCTCGAATAGCCAAATTGCTCCTGCTTTACATTCATATGATGGGGGACAGCTCATATCAATCAATGTGACGTGTCCGCATCAAATGTCAATAACAATGACATTTATTTGTGCCGCTCTCGAGGACCGGGCGAACAAACTCCCGTTTTTAATCTGGAAAGTTGACAGAAGCTATTAATGTTGCCCTGGCTTCTACTTTGCTTAATTAGATTTTCTTAACACTTTTATCTCAAGCACAGCTTATGTGACAAGGACACAGAGCACATAAATCAACCTTTCGGCATATTTGCCAGAATGCATTTGCAGTTGCTGGACTTTATACATTTCTTTGCGGTTAATTAGAGTCTTTGAAAATTTTCAGATCAGAACCTGAATATAAATATTTTCCTTACTAATTATATTGTTACGCTGACATTATAATTTCTTTTTCACTGTAGTGTCACCGTTCACACAAATAAATCTTTTTTTAAAATATGAGTTCATTGCTCTTTTCGTAATCTCTAACAAGTCAAATGTTGCAATGTGTGGTTTTCACTCCTCTGTAAGGTTCAGGAATAGTCCTGGGAGAAACTAACGAGCAAAGACGTGATTCTTTTTAGGGGTTTTTTCTGCAGTAAGAAAGTGTGACCCTGACAAACCTCATCTGGAGTTTGGTAATGGACAATCATTGCCTAGGCCACTGACATCCTAACATAACGTTAGTGGCTGTGTGTGTGTGTTAAATACAAGATCAATGATTAATTTGTCAAATATTTGTTCATTTTGCTGTGGGACAAATGCAAACCATTGTTGTTGTTAGGATCCTAGTGTATCTTCACACTGATGGAGTGATGTGGTTTTAAGTTTAAATCAAAGATTGGGAAACATTCTTTGTGAACCCAGCTCACTGGTGATTCTTCTTTGATTGGTGGCCTGGGAGAGTCCTTTTCCTGTTTCATACACAACCGAACACCCCCACCACAACCCCCAACAAAGACCATATAGCCCCCCCCCCCCCCCCACCCCACACACTTTTATGTTTAGGAAGCACTCATCTAGATGGACAAATAGATTGATAAATTGATTTATACCAGAATTTCCAGAAAAATACGATTCCCTTTGGTATTTTTGCAAAGATTTGATAAATCTAATATATTTAATGCATTTTAAAGCATCAATACTTACTGTGGAAAAATTCAATACAAGTTTAATGAGTCTATTTATTGTGCTTTTCAAGTTCCAGGTGGTCCTAAATGAAGGTTTAAAGTATCTAGAAAGGAATGCAACATATTGAGAATATATTTTCACTACAATATCAGTTTGTGCAATAATAACATTGTGTTTGGACAGGAGTAATTATTGGTCAACAATATTCCATGTGTTATGAACTTGCATTTTACATGCTGATGTAACATTGACAGTCTCATGGCAGCAGATGCTCACAATGGACACAAACGACATCGCTCAGAACGTTAAAGGTCACAGAGTAATGGAAGTGCCAATGAGATGGACGGAAATAGGCACATGTCGTCGCTGTTATCGTTATTGCAGAATATATAGGAGCCCTACTGTTCAATGTAGAATTATTCTGGGCAGGAGATGTAGAATTACAAGACCTGCCCAGAGTACAGAAATAGCTGTGCAATTTAGTAACAAATCAGTCCCCATGGACCCCATCCTCCAATTACCCCACCACTTCTGGGCTGTCCAGGACATAAAGCCACATGAACTATATCATAAACTGACACTATTTAAGTGATATTTGCTGTGTTTGCACACCAGTTAAATATTACACAGTCTTTCACCACAATGCGGTTGTGAAGGCCTTTACTTGCTCAGCAAGAAAAGAGAAATATGTTCTCTGCAAAAACAAAATTACATCAGGAGTGACCTTTGGGGACTTCCCAGGACTTCTGCACTTGAGTTCTTGCAAAGTGTGAAATGTCCTCGCTAGAAAGAACTTTGTTTAGTCCTTCTCACCTCAGGCAAACAAGCTTTTTTCTGCTTGGAAAGAAATTACTGTAAGCCTTAACCCTAATGCAACATTTTTCTCAACTCAGATGCTTTCTTGATATCACACACATTCTCTTGTCACAATTTGGGGTTTTGTTTGTGTTTTTGAACTGATGGATCTTTCCCATTTCCATGTCCATCTCAGTCACCGTCCACTCTCCATAAACAGTGTAATCTCGCTGCCCCCAATTATCCTCAAGTCATTGCACCAGGTCCTCCGCGTACCTATATCTGCCTCACTCACCACTCCCTGCCAGAACCCCTCTCCTCTCTTCATGCTGCCTGCATGCGCTCTGTCCTGTTCGTGTTGCCCAGCCTGCTGTTCCTGTGGACCTGTTCTCACCCTGCCCTCACTAGTCGTCTCACTAGTGCTTGTGTGCGCTGCCTGCTTTGGGTTACTCCTGTGGACTTTGCGGTGCTCAGCCCTCGCTGGGGACTCATCTGAATCATCTGGTCAAGTCTGTTTCTGTCTGCATCATCTGGTCTTCTGCCCGTTCCCGCTTCTGTCATGTGCTTGCTCATGCCAAAATCATTTGGTCAACTCTGTCACTGCCTGCCCCTGCCTAGATCACCTGGTCCCCCTGCTTCTGTAATCTCCTATTATCACCAGCCATTACTGCCTACCTGTCATCTTCGTCCTCTTAAATAACCCTTTTTAAGAAATAACTGAACTCTGTTTGAATTTCGGGTTCCCAGCGTGCATAAGCATTACATCCCTGGTAAATGTGTCTTTCATTTTTAATAGTTTGGATTATTAATCAATGTTAAAGTACCTTGAGATAGAGTTGTTACCGTTAGAAATTGTACCATGAAGCAAAATGCAATTCTGACAAATCAACAAGGTCAAAGTCAACATTTCCAAGTTTTTTTTTTTTTTTTTTCAGAACTTAGTGGGAATGGGTAAAGATGGTGCAGTTGTGTGTGTGGCTGCTCGTCTACCTCTGCTCCAGTTGCGGTTCGTTTTTGTATTTTGGCTTCCTTTTCTACAAATTGCATCTCCTGTTATTGTGTGTGTGATCGTCTGGCTCTTCTAAACATTCGTGTGATGCTGGAGGAGCTTCCAATATCTGACTTCCACAGACAATCAAAGACACAGCCACTTCACCTAGACTCCATTAACTTTTAAGAGTGTGTGTGCATGGCAGGTCCTTGAGGTCATCAAGTCAGCTTTTATTGGATGTTTCAAAGACCAAGCTCAACCGATGGGATGACCAGGCCTTTTCAGTGGTGGCACCCACACTCTGTAACCAGCTTTCTTTGCACCTTTGTGCCATCAACGAACCTTGTCTTTTTAAAAGGAAATTAATTTTGTTCCCAAGGGCTTTCAATTTTCCTTAGCACATTCTTTTTAATGGAATTATGTTGTCTTTTGTGATATTTTTGAACATTACCATTTTATTATTAATTTTGGTATCCTTATTTAGATGTTGAAAGCAGTTTATACATCAATAAATGAAAAGAAAGTGTCTTAGGCAGAGTCACATAGGTGGTTGCTTAGGGCAATGAAAGCTCAAAAGTATAAAATAAACCCATTTAAAGAACATATAATTAAATACAATACGACAACATAAAGCAGCCCTGACTGGCATCCTTTATTGTGTTCTTTATAATATATATAAAACGCTGGAGATAGGCACCAGCAACCCCCGCGACCCCATGAGGGATAAGCGAGTCAGAAAATGTATATATATATATATATATATATATATATATATATATATGCTTTTATTTTGTGAAGGTCTGTCCAACTTCCGTTAGTGTGTGCCGCACTTCCGTTTTAGCGCTTCCCTCGGCCAAATAACATTAGTTTGACTGAAATGATCAACTGTCGCGGCAACAGTGTCAAAACTTGCAGAGCAATCGAAGTGGCAGGTCAGGGCCACAGCTTCAAACTATTCATGAGTGAGTGGATGATACAAAGAAGTGGCCTCATATAACGTACGAGGACATTTTAACCTGTTTTGTGTCGTTACTTGGTGCGGACGGCTCTGCTGTGCGACTTTACCGAAGCAAACCTCCGCAGTGAAAGAGTTGGATCGGTGTTAATAAATATCAACATGGATGACCTGGTATTCATAGAGGCTGATGTCCGTTCAAGCTAAAACTAGTCTGAGGTTCACGCTGCTGGATTCTGACTGCATCAATCGGCTCTACGAGACCTCAGAGCGCTCTGATGCTGCGGCTCCAGGGAAAGCCTTCAGTCATGCAGCGGCGACTTATGGAAGGTAGGCTGATGAATTATCTGATTCAGAAACATACTGGCCGTTGGCTCGTTGTGATTAGATTGCTGGTCAGTTAATTTTGTAATGTTTGGGATTTAACTGATGTTATGAGAGGATATCAAAACATTAGCTTACCTGTCTCCTCTCCTCTTGACGTCTCCTGGTTTTGTTTTTTTATGGAACTTCGCAGCCCAGACACTTTTCTGGCATCATGTGGTCTTATGTTGGTCTTTTGTCCACAAAATGAAAAAAACATACGGTCGCTTCGGTGGTTTCTTCAGATTTTAAGCTTTTAACCACAGGCGAAGGGATTCCTCATTCTTCGGCTGAGGGTGAATGAAGTAGGGCGCCTCGTATCCACAACTTTTGTACACGGTCGATGATTAAAACACTCCTGCTCCACGTAAACCTTTCTTTTACACCCGTTACTATGACAACCTCTAACCACACACATGATCCCGGTCTTCCTCGAAGTCATAATGACGAGTAATTTGAGACGAAGTAGCCGCATGAGCCGCTTCTCAGATAGCTAAACACTGACAGGAAGTGAGCGGGCGGAAGTCTCGCCCAAACAAACGTCAACTCGCTGCCTCCATGTTTCCGTCAAAAATAAGGTGGATATGCACGCGAGAAAGCAACAACAAAAAACCTCGTGTCAACGTCAAATAAACGCAAGCAACGCAAGCATATCGAGTTAGCAAGCATTTCAGTTTAAAGTTCTTCCAGCATCGAATATGACAGAAACAAGTTAGTTGTAACCACTGCCAAGTTAAACTTTGGTATTGAACATAAAATGGTAATGCTGCTCCCTGCTGTTACCTCAGAAATTGCCTGTTTTTGGTAGATTTTTTCCCCATAAAGAGAATTCCCTGTCAGTGGCAATAAGCTTTAATTTATTATTATTGCTATTTTTTGTTTTACATGTTTAAGTTGAGCTTTACACTAAATATGTGTTACTGATAAGTGCTACAAATGTTACAACACTTTTGTTCATATGGCAGCAGAACATTAAAATAAAAGTGCTCTTTACACTACTTTTGAATTAATTCTTGGAGTTTGTAAATACAATGCGATTAATCACGATTAAATATTTTAATCGTTGCCCAGCCCTTATATATATATATATATATATATATAGTGTTGGTGTGCCTCATTTTGATGGGCCTCTTACCACGGTCAATCAAATGTGCTAAAAAACAAAATTGAACTGACCTTTTGCCACAATCAGCTGATCAAATTGACTTTGTTTTTGTATAAGCAAGTCTGCAAGGAGCCTGAGAGTGATCAATAACCTTTCTAACATGTTCCTTACTAAGTTAGTTAAGCTAAACAATGTTAGCTGGCAGGTTCTGTTGTGGTTCAAAGAAATTAGCATATGACTCGTAGCTTCTTGTAGACTGGGCTTTTTCACTGTTTGTGTTTTCCACCCAAACAGTTGTGAACTGTTAGAAAATCCTTTAAGTTTTCTTCATGAATGGTTGTTGGAAGGTATTTCCTATAAAAACTAGGCCACTGTAATGAATGATGCTGGTGCACCCGATATTCAGCCGGACACAGTTACGTTTTCCTAAAAAGGCTTATTGTGAGGGAATGAGTAATGGCAGCTGAGGCAAGCAAGCAGAACCAGACTAGACAGATGAGTCATGGCTGATGGTGCAGACAGGAAGGGATGAACAGGAGACCAGAGGATGCAGGTAGTGATAGACCAGAACGGGTGATGTGGACAGGGGAACCACCAAAAAGAGCAGAGCAAGGGGCTTAAACTCACAGGGAAACAGGCTGAACTTCAGCATGCAGACACAGGCAGCTTTTATCTGAAGAGTCCAGCTGGCTGAGCACACAGGAACTGGTAGAAGCAGAGCACATCACACAGGACTAGATGAGATGAGACGTTTTGGCAGGCATGAGTTGGCTGAGGCAGGTGTATGTAGACAGGTGAAGAAGAGTTGACTAATTATTGCAGCAGGTGGATCTGATTAAGACCAAGGTGTTGGCTGGAAGGAGACTGAGCTGATTGGATAGTGGCTCAGAAGTGAAGGCTGATCCAAGAAAAGTCCAGAAACGTCCAAAATAAATAAACAAAAACCTAAATCAAGACAGCCACAGACGAGCCATTCTAGGGTTAAAAAGAAAAACATCTTTTTAAAAAGATTAATAGTTGATTTAATAATAAAAAAACTATTCCCATTTATTGTTATAACTTTTAATTCTCCTGGAACAAGAATGAACAGACTGTGAGCTTTTCAGTCAATATTAGTTTCTACATTTGCTCTTTTTAAACAGAAATAAATCTGCCAAATAAGATAGTCAAAATGGAAATTCTGGATCCCTGGTTTGAAGGACTGGAAATGATAAGATGCTCAAGATAAAGCTTGTTTCCTTCACTCCTTCCTGTTATTTATTTATATCTTACACTATAATCAAATGTTTTTTTCACACTTTTAGTGTTAACAGAATAGGATAAAAAAGCTTTGAAAGAAATGGTAAAGAATATTATTTTCTGCCTCATTTGAATATTCTTCCGAAAATACTTGGCCAATTAAACTATTGGGCCGTGTCTTTATTGTTGGTGTGAAATAGAGCTGCTCTAAATGTTGTTTGGTTGTAACATCTCCCTCTTAGTCAGCGTATTTGTGCTTATTAGATGTGGCACATGTGGCAGCTCAGCGTTTGTTTTTCTGTTAAGTGTTGGATTTTCTGAAATCAAACAAAGTTGTCTATTGATGATACTGTAGGGGCTGCTGTGTAGCTATGTGAGTTTAGTACAACCTCCTTTAATTTGTAATCTCAACAAAATAATTGTCTATCGTGGATACCACTAGTCCCTCTGATAAAAAGGTAAATCTTCTATACTGTCCTGGACACATGCACTCAGGAAATATTAAACACACTGTGCTAATAAAGTGGTCAAACCTTCCTGCTCAGGGGTCAAACCACATTTTTGCCAAGGGCACCAAACCTCCAACACCAGCTCTGCCCATAGGCGCTGTGTTTTAGGGTTCACATGATTTTCAAGCGCTGTTTGGTTCTCTAAACTGCACTATAAACCAGTAGACAACGTGATCTCTGACTTTTTAGCTGATTGCCTTTAAATAGAACCACAGTTTCCAAAGCGCAGCGCTTTCATCATGGTGAGTTAAGTAACTGCCCTTGCTGGAACTGATGACTGTCGTCTGGCCTCGAAACCATTTCTCAATTCTCCATCACATAATCTACAAAAGGCGAGAGGCAAGGCCAGTTTATTTAATTTCTTTATTGCACTGGCTGTCTGAGCATGTACTATTTTTACACAGCTAAAGGATAAGGATGAGAAGCACACCAAATCACTTAAACACAAAACGATTCAGATCTAAGACGTGACTTGATCAAACAAGACAGGAGTTTTGGAGTGTTGTTCCGTATACAACGGGCAAAGAAGGAAGTGAAAGGATAATGCAGTTTACATTTTACTCATCAGAATAAATCAGTCTGTGGAAAGCAGCTGCATAAATGTGCCAACAAATATTTTTAGCATTGTATTTTATTTCAGCCTGGGAATGAAATGTCTCACAAGGGCTCACTGATCCAAGTGGCCGTCTGAGACAGTGGCAGCAAATTACTTTAAAGAGATTGCTTCCTACCATTGCCTTGAGAGGTACGTGCTTTGCTCAGTGCAAGAATAAACAGTGGGAACAGCTGGCCGGCATCCCCTCTTCTCTTCACCCCCGTTTCTGGATATCTACGTATAAACAGAGGACAACACAAGCTTGCTGACATACCCGTGACGTCTGTCTGCCTGTGCCACTCAGGTCGACACTTCCCTCCAGGTTCAGTGTGACATGTTTCTTGTTTTCATGCAAGGCCTTGTTTAACAAAGACGTGGTTTGTGATTGGGGAGTAAGGCTGCATAAGAATAAGCTTCATGTTGAACTCAGACTGTGTTCATTAGATTTCATTATTTGATATTTATAGAATTTAAATCATAAAACATGAACTGTGTCTCAGCACGAGATCTATTACAGCTTAATTTCATCTGGGATTCCTCCAGGCCAACTGAGTAGTCTGCATGTTAGCGCTCACATTTTGTGGTATTCATCTAGCTTTTTGGATTCATTGGGTAAAATACGATGAAATATTATAAGTGCAGGGATGCCAAATGATAATAGAGTGAATAATACATAACTGCAGTGTCCAGTCAGAGGAAAATAACCCTTGTTGCATTTCCCTACCTTAGCAATGACCCTCTAGTCTGAAAATACATATTATATTTGAGTTTTTGCACAATACTTCATTACCTGCAAAAAAAATTAAATAATAATAATAAAAAAATAATAATCAAATGCTGGATGGTGGATTCTATGTGTTTTTCAATGAGGGACATTTAGCAGCCTCCAGTTGGTAACTTCACCACCAGGTTTCACTGTTTGCAAACTGTGGGTTGAACAGTGTAATACACTGTATTTTTTCAAATATCCATGTGGGTGACTGGATTGTATATATATATATATATATATATATATATATATATATATATATATATATATATATATATATATAGCTTCCTATATAATTCATCAACTATAAAAAAATCATTGAAACATTTCTATCTGCACTGATCATCAGGCATTAGTTCTCAGTTCAATGGAACATTTTATTATCTTGAATGAAATATTCATTTTCATTACTTTTTGATTTTTTAATTATTGTGAACACTGAAGTAGCACAACTTCAAACACTTATTTCACTAATTATGTCTTTTGTGTAAAAGTTCAACAGGACAAAACAAATAAATACGACTAAAATACAAAATAAAGCTGGAGCTAACTGTTAGAATTTCAGCTTTTATTATGCAAAACGTAAACCGACAAATGCCTCGACATCATGTTTAGGCAATTTAATTATAAACAACTTGAAACAAGTCTAACAGTGGTGCGTACACGGTCATATGCCCGATGCTTCAGATCCACCAGTGACAGTGGAGACACACACTGAAATCATATGACTGAAATAAAACCATCGGGGTTGTTTGTGTGGCAGCTTGTGTTTCAACTACCGATTGACGCATGTTGCTGTATATTTTAGCGCTGCACATCAACATCGTCAGGGGTTATCAGCGTATAATAAAGTCATTTTGCTCAGACAGGTTATTTCCCACCCCTCCCAATGATTTGCTTTTCTTATGATACAAAAGTCTCCACTCACATAACCTTGACATCAGCACCTCCTCAGTTGATCCGCATGCTGACTGGTAAGGAATGCACCCACTGTGGTGAGCTCCACCCTTATTTGGTCTGACCAATATGTTTGTAATATGACTAAATCATGTCTGCAATGAATCCCGTTTGGCTATTTGAGGTTGTTTAGGATCCCCTTACCTCACTGCTTTGTTTACTTTGTATCTGGTGAAGAAACAGATAATGTTGAAACAGTAGTCTTATGTAAAGTTTGCACAATAAAAGCTGAACATTAATCCAGCGCTATTCTGGAGTTTGATGTTCTTTAGCTGTGAAGCACCTGATTTAGAGACTTTTCCTTAGAAGATGCTCAGAGACTCCCGATTTAATACAAAAAGGAAATGTTTTGTTGCTTTTGACCTTGCAGACATCCAGCAGAGATTTCCTTGTTTGGGTTATGTGGTAAAAAAAATATTACAAGGTCTGAAAACACACAAGTGTTGAGTTCAACTACTCAACAAATCAAATTGTGAAATAATGGCCGATGATCACTGCCTTGCCGGGCCTTTTTGACATTTCTTAAACATACTCTTTGCTGCGTATTACCTATTCAGAGGTTTTTAATATGAACCTCTGCAACCTCTGCAAGAATTGCAAAGACACAAACAACACCTCATTATAAATGTTCTGTTGTTAAACATCATGATTTACGACACAAATAAAAAGGTGAGCATTTTTTTTTATTAGTGACAAAAGGATGAAGACTCTCCAGTTGACACTGATGACATTTTATCTAAGACGCAACTTACATTGGCTTTGTTAACTGCTTTGCTAAACGGGTCCTTAAATTCTCCAAGATAAATAAATAAATAAAGCTGAGTATGTTAACTGATCTTCATGAGGACAACAGCAGGAACACCCACACAGCATGAAGCAGCAGGCGATAACAAGAAGGAAATGGCCCTCTTGTTCCATTTTGGGGAGTGCTTTGTGTCTTTAGTTGCATTCTTGTTCGGCTACGCTTCAGAACAAAGCTTTCTTTGAAAAATAAGTTCTTAAAAAAAGTCTCTGTCTTCTCATCTAAAACACCCGGTGAGGCAATGGAACAATATAAAACAGTACTTTTCCATATTTTCCTCATTGCATATGTTGAACTTTAATGTCTTACCTGAAAAATAAAAGTCCTGATTTCTAACTGAGAAACATCCATTATGTGTCTTAATCTGGAAAATGTCTGATTTAAAACATGTTGTCAATCATGTTTTTGCTTGTTTTTAAATGTTGTGCTGGTAGTTATCTTTATTTACCAGGAAGAAGGGCAAAAAGAGAAGGTAAGACTAGTAGTTAATGGCTCGGATGGGGAATTAAACCTGGGGCGGCTGCGTTAAGGACAATAGCCTCCATGCACCTGCTCTTCCACTGATGCACAGGATGCCCAGATTCATTGTCACTTTGAGGATAAAAAGCACAATTAAGTAAAAATGCAGTATCATATAAACTATTGTCTTCATAGAACTAAACATTTAACACGTTTTAAAGGTTTCTGGGTTTGTTCGTAAAATGTAACACTAACAGATTTTATAGCAGATATCAAGAAACATGCACAATTTGCACAAAATAACTGTTTTCTTTCTGCTTGCAACAAAAATCCATATCCTTCAAAAACGCAAATATGTTTATATTTTCTTGTGTATAACCACAACCAGACAGAGCTGTTCAGTAACTGATTGGCAACAGTAGTTTTCAGTTTTTCTTGATTATTGTTGTATAGTTTAAGAAATTTGCTCCTCCCTTGTTATTGCCTCAGAGTAATTTCAGCAGCAACTGCAGGATGACACATGGTAAAAATGATTATGAGCTACATGACATGGATGGACGGATGCTCTTTTTCAATATTGTATAAGCTGCCAGTATGCAGATGTCAGCCTGTACACGGCCACAATCACTTCAAACCCTGCAGTATTATGGTTAAAGAAATGCAGAATCGTACAAATATTTTTTTTTCTTTCTCCTATCTTCCATTTTGTGCTATATCACTGTGCAGACCGGATAAATTATGGATTCAGGGCAACAACAAAATCTAGTCAAGTGTATAATTGAAAGAAACTCAACAACGTCAGCAATTTTTTGCAAATAAGCAACAAAATTGTGCGCACAATTTATACACTCTGTGTTTAGATTGAATCAAAACATTTAAAAACTCTGAAAACTGTCTCAGGAGGCATCTTTAAGTGGGTCTACATTTGAGCTCACATAAAAAATCTCTATGTAGATCTATTCGGTCTTATCACACAAATGTGGCACATAAAACCAAAGCAAATAAAGATAAATGTTATGTCCCATCCCCTGCTTGTTTTCTGAAGCTCATGCTAAATTTAACCTGTCAGCCTGCTAAACAGTTGTTTCAGAGGGACTTGCTGTGCAATAGTTTCTTAATATGTACTTAAACACCAGATACTTTTAATAAGTGGCAAATTAAGTAGAATACATGTGAAACTAGAAATGATTGCTCTTTATCTTTGAATAACTCTAATTAGAGACAAAAAGAAGGATCCCATTTTATCCCTGTGCTTACTTATTAAACCAGTCCTCATAATCCCGAGACACAATGATTATGTGTCTATTAGCATGTTAGAACTGCCACGGTGTTTGCAAACAAAATCGTAAAATGTTTATTTTCACACATTTTTCAGTCGTTGAAATCTAACCAGGTTATTCTCAAAATATTCTTTTTACCGTGTGAATTTCCAAGTGAGTTCTTCATTTCAGTTCAGTTCAGAAAAGCAAGATACATCTGATACACGTTTGGTTTAACAGTTTGACAGATGGGAAGAAAAGGCATTGCCTCATGTCTGCACAAAGGCTGGAAATAGAGAAACAGCTTGTCTCTGATCATTATGAATCTGTCTGAAAAAAAGTCTTCCTCTGTAAGGATGTGATAATACAAACAGACTCTGCAAACAGACATTTCTTTCTCTCTGGTAAACACAAACTACAGACACCTTCAGCGAATCTTTGACTGAGTGTCATGAACAATTTTCGGAAACCTTTTTTTACTTTGCCGTCTAATTTTCACTGGACAATATGCATTCATACCAAGGCTTTAGGTTTACAGGAGAGTCGTACGAGGCAGAAACCAAGCACGGGAGACATCCCTGCTCTCTCCGCGTAGGGACATGCCCGTCTGAGCCGTAATGAGACGAGCATAGCTTGTTTCCCCAGCAGCACTTGAGCAAGTAGATCAACTTAGCATCGGAATAAGCTAATGCATAAAGATGTCGACGCTTCACACAGACTTCTGCTTAATTGGGCTTTGAGAAAGTCATTGACATAAAAAAAAAACTGATAATTTGTAACTAAATCTGATATGATTTCAATAAGGTTTCCATTTTCTTGTATGTTTCAGACATGTAGCTAAAACTAAGGTAGCATTAATTACTCGCCAAGCCCATTCACTTCATAACTTTGAAGGCTTTAATTAATTAAAAGCTTACCCATTAAATAAATCATCACGTTTGCTTCTCAACTGAATTTATTTATGGCTTTCTTTGTTTACAGGTATTATTTATGCAAGTGTTCTGTGAAGAGACACACAGCGAAGCAATATTAAGCCCAGTCATCTCGCAGCATGCTCATATCACATGACTGGTTATATCTGATCCCCAGCTGTTTTGCATGATCAGGGCTGAAGATCAAATATTTGTCAACTTGTTTATTTGATGTCAAGCATTAATTTGTTTTTAATTATCTATATCTTTTACAATTGGGCCATTTCATGGTCCTAAAAAGGATGTGGAAGAGCAAATTAGATGACATGGAAGATGTAAAAAAGAGAGAAACCTTTTTATATTAAGTGATCATAAGGGTTCCTGTAAAAGGCAATTGCAGATACAGTGAATTTGTTTTTTGTTTTATTCCACTATTTCACTCTGTAGCGTATTGCATACTGTCTTGTTGGACCTCTGAGATATTTTGTGTAATTGATAAAAAAATATCCAAAATTCATATGCTTCCCTATTTATTGGTGCATCAATACAGGACCTGTTTTCTACATAAGCTGAACGGCAGAGGTGGCGAAAATAGGAAATATGTACACGTACCACACATTAAGAAAAGCTAAAAAACAAAAACAGCTCATAAAAATGTAAACACTGTCATAAAACCAGCAGACACAGCATCACGTGAATACAGAGTGACAATTATTTATATACAAAACTAAAGTTGTCTCAGCCACATCCGTGCCCGCTACCATGTGATGTCCTTTGATTTGAACAATATCCTTATTCCTTTATCCCAATAAACACTTTGAGTTTTACATCTTTACAGCTACTGACCAGCAGCACTACTTGAACTGGCCCAGGATCAGGGAGTTTAAAACACAGAGCTGACCCTCACACCATGCCCATAGCGACCCGGTCAGGTGTCATAGGCTTTACAGATATCCACAAGTCCTCGTTGTTGGTTGAGCTCTTTTTCTTTTTCATTGCTGACCCCGAGGAGCCTCCACGACAACAACAGCAGCTGTTCTCATGGCGACAGCAGCAGCAGTGGCAGCACACCATCGCGGCGGTGAGGAAGATGAGCAGAGGAAGAGTCAGCAAGACGACCAGGCAGATGGTGTTGTGGACCCCCTGGTTGTGTTTGTCCACAACGAAGCTCCAAAGCCAGTCAAAAAAGTCCTTGGCACTCTGAAAATTCCCCTCCATAGCGTTTGGCCTGCGGAGCTGGGTTTACTCGTCTTGGACTGCCAAATTGTTTCAATGAAAGTTTTAGAGAGATAACAGAAGGAAGTTGTTAATCTGAGTGAGTTGCTTTAACTTTAAAAGCTGATTGATATCTCATTTATCTCTCCGAGCACAAGTCAATCCATCAGCTGTCAGGACAGAGACTTTCAGTGACTTGACAATGAACTTCCCATGCTTCTCATTCTTCATGAAGATCCCAGATGAGATAGTTACCCGAGGCACAGCTCTATATGATGCACGTGTTCATGCTTGTGCTTTTCATGTGACTCTGTGGAAGTCCACCTTATGGATGCTGGCTGTTACAAAGTGTCCCTTTGGCTATTAAAAAGACCAACACTGCTTGTTTGTGGGAGCGTTTTCCTTGAAATCGCCTTGTTGGTGTGATTTGATCTGGACAAAAAAAACAAAAAATCTTAAGCTGACTTTGTTTATGCAGGTCAACATTCCCGTAATTGTTTTCTCAAGTCCTCTTGCCCTTTAGCTTTCCGTTTGGTTTTGTCACACTGTTGAATTGTTGTGGCTGTGAAACAAACAGAAGAAAAGGAAAATTAACACAGACAGAAATTTGCTTTCGGGCAGAAAAGCTTATCTTCTTCCTCCCCTCTTTGGTTTACCCTGCCTCCAATCCATCGTTCTGCTTTTAACATTTCCACTCCTGCTATCCTTTCTTGGATATATATATATATATATATATACATATATATATATATATATATATATATATATATATATTTATGTTCAGCTTTTCTTCCATTAATATTTCTGAGGAGTTATTCAGGATTCAGGGCAGATCCCCTTCAAGGGTCCCGCTGAGGGAACACAGAGGTGAAGCAAAAGAGGGAGGACAAAATCGAGGGGAGATTGCGTCTGAGGGAAGGCGAGATGGAGAAAGAGGTAACCAATCTTCCTAAGAGTCCCGCTGAGATGGAGAGTGTGACAGCATATCAGAGGAAACTAGGGAAAGGGACGCCAGATAGACCAGAGAGGGACCCGCTAAAGTAGACTTATCTGGATGAACAGTGCTCTGAACAGTTTTTTGCTTGTTAAAGATTTCTTCTGTTTCACCTTTTTTGTCTTAGAAACATCTGAAATACCCATTAGTGAATACAAAAAAAAAACAATTTCCAGTTTCTGATTGCTTTTATTAAAGGGAGAAAAATGACCCATGTAAAAATATACCCACCTCCTTCTCTACACCATGAGTTAACCGTGTTTAATTGTATTTATTTGGTTTAGTTTCACTAGCCACACCCTGGTCTGATTACTACTAGACTGTAAAATTAAGAAATCATTTAAGTCAAACCTGAATGGTCATGTGAATTAGGCCAAAACATCTAAAAAATCAACACATTTTACACTGATCTACCCAAATGCAAGAACAGATGATAAACACATTTTTTAACATCTATTAGCTTGCAAAAGGCTTATGGATTCCAGCGAACCACACTATCCACAACTCGAGAAAACATGGCAAAGCAGGGAACTTTTCCAAGATAAAAGTACAAGTCAAAAGAGAAGACAAAACATTAATGAGACAAAAACTGGAACAATTTGGAAGGTGGGCATCTTGTTACTTTTGGGATAAAACTAACACAGACTATCAGAAAAAGAGAATCAAAAGTCCAACATGGTGAACGGTGTGATTATCTAAGGTTGCTCTACTGCTACAGGACTTGGAACCAATAATGGAAAAATCAGTTTTTTTTTTTTCTCCAGCATGAAATCCTGATGAAGAATCTCTGGTAATGAGTTTGTGACCTTGTACAAAAGTTTACTTGGATTATTCAGTAGGACGACACCCCAAAGCACCGCCGCAAGTCCATCTCTGAATGATTAAACGGTTTTGTAGCGGGCTAGTTATAGACTTAAATCTGATTGAGATGCTGTGGCTTGACCTAAACAGGCCATTGTTTAAAAACTCTCCTGTGTGTCTCAATTAAAACAATTCTGCAACAAACCAAAATTGCATGTAAAACAGTCACTTTCAGTCATTGCTACTGGGTGATGGAAGTTGTTATTAGGTTTAGGGGGTATTTTTTTTTTTTTCCGTACAGTTTGATGTTGGTTTGGATGGCTTTTTTCCTTCAACAACTTTAATGAAACTTTCAAAAACTGATTTATTTCTTTAATCAGGGTATCTTTGATGAATTTTAAAACAAGGGGCCATACACAGCTTATAGCTCCCATTGCAGTAGATTAATAAAATCTACCCCAAATCCTTATAGATACTTTCATTTGCCCCGTTTAACCCCCTATTAAGCATCTCTTCACAATAATGTCTTTGCTTCGGATGTGCAAAATTAAACCCAGCGAACGAAACCAAACTGCTCCTTTTTGTAATGAAACAGTTTGAGTCTGAAACCTTGAGGCAACATCTTTGTTTAAATAGTTTTTCTTAAAAAAATGGTTTCAAACACCATTTCACTCAAGTGCTCTCTTTAAAGGCTCTGACGCTTTCAGCAGTCGTTGCATTGTGGTTGCAAGAAAGAGGGAAGAGTGTCATCTACATCTCGCATTTACTCGCTGCTGATGGAGAGAGAAGAGGCGACGCACCTGCAATAGGCGAGCAAATAGTTGTGGCTTCGCTGTCATCGTGCGCCGCGCTTCATGTGTAAAATAAGTTTACCCGCAGAGAGCCTGCTGAACTTCCGTCTACCCTCCCCAGCTCATGCGCTCAACAGGAAGCCACTTGCTTCAAGAAGAGTTTCGTCTGAATCAGCAAGTTGAGAAATAGAGCTAATATGGTTCCCTCTTATTTAGAATCAAATTACCAAGTTGTCTGTGTCTATTTTAACTTATTTTAGGTGCTCCCTCATGCTTGCCTTGAAATTCGATTTTGTGTAAAATGAGGAGAAAAAATAAACTTGTTTGAATATTTTTGTGAAACATGAGGGTTAAATGTCATATATGTTCCAGTGAGGACAAAAATCCCTCCCACAAAAAAACGCATAAACTTGGGTTGTCAGATGTGAGAAGTGAGAAAAGTTATTTTTTTCCTTATGTGTAAGAGGAAATATTTACATTTTTACATACCCCACTTTAATATATTTTAAGGTAAATATTTTACATACTGCACATGTGCATCTAAAAAGATTTACAATTTCACTGACATATAAATTTACTTTACTTCACATTAGCCCCTTTTACACCATTTCCAATTGGCTTGACTCTACTTGGCTCTTGACTGTTGCTGTATTGTATTTCGAGCAATACAGCAACAGTCTTTTCCCGACCCTGCTCAGGAGTAGGGACGATCAGAGGGGGCATGGGCTGAGGAGTGATGAGGACAGACTGCTGTTCACTGACTGACCAAGAGCGAGGTTTTCCACAAGAAATTCCAGGGAAAAGTTAAATTGAAGACTGATAACAATATTAAGGTCCCTCTTGAATGCAGTGGGCCAAACCGAAATATAATTTTACTATTATTTCTTCTTATTATTATTATTTTAATACGTACAAACCATACACCATACCTGAAGGAAACAAAATAAAAAGGAAACTTCAGCTTTTTATATGCAGACAGACTACTGTATTAAGCTAAATCCGATCCACCGATTTAACGACACTTTCTCTCATTTCACACAGACTGAAAACTGTTTTGTTTTGTCTCTAAAAAGTGTTTGGTTAAAAAGTGTGTTACTGGCCCCCGGGGCTGCCCGCTCCTCTGCCAAAGAACACCCAGCCAAATCAGTGAAGCGCAAATGTCCAATATCCAACCTATAAAAGCTATTTCACTGCAGTCAAAAGTCCGCAGTTTTTCACTTTAAAGTCCAGCAAATGGACTTTACGCACATTGCCATTACATGAGCGCTTCAGAATGATTGACATGTGGGACAACCAACAGATAAAGTAATACCCTCCGGATCTTGAGAAACAGAGGGGGGTGAGAGCAGGACCTGAGAGCAGGACCAAACTTTGACAAATCCCTGCCATTCAGACCAAACGACAGGGATTGGTTAGAGTTAGAGTATTTATAGGCCAGCAGCTTTCACAGAGATCGATTTTTTTAACCTCCTTTTTCTGAATACATTATGTATTTGCTACTGTCAGGATGAAAGGACTATTTCACCCAGTATAACAAAAGTGTTTCTGAGTAGGATTACCAACTGTAGCTTTAATATGACACATAGAAACAAAAGTGACATTTCCCCAAGTCACCACTGACTGCTGAAAATGTCCATTGGGCCTTCTGCAACTGGGACTCTGTACCTCTCCCTCTTCATCCAGATTCTGGCAACTTGATGATTTCTAAATTAAATGCAAGCTTTAGTTTGACCAAAAAAAGAAAAAAAAAGAAAAAGACTTTGATCTGACAGCGGTTTCTACCTAACCTTACGTCTGTATTCCTGGAATGGCTTAAGACAAGGAAGAAAACAGTCGCTGGCCATGTTCTGGACGTGTCTGTGTGTACTGGCTAAAGAAGCACTAACTCCACCTGCAGTCCATGCCTCGGGAATATCCCCCAATCTCTTAAATCTGGTTTTCTTCACAACTTTCTGAAGGGTACAGTTATGCCTTTTGCTTGTTTCACCTTTGTCTACCAAAGTTTTTCATTCCATTAAACTTTATATAACAAGCTTGTATAATTCATTCTTTGAACTAACGCATTTTGAGCAATGAACTTTTCTGACTTCTCCGCCTTGCGGTGGCTATCACTGAATGTCTGCTGGACGACTATCAAGTCAGCATGCTTCCCCTTGTGTGGGTATTAACAAAAATTATCTACATTAAAAACCTGTTTTTGTTGGTTCTTTGTATTATTGTAATATTTTGAGAAAATGACTTTTTGGTTTTCATTAGTTGTAAGTCATAATCATTTGGACTTAAAAAGAATAAACACTTGAAAATATCCCTCTGTGTGTAAGGAACCCATGTCATACGGTATGTGAGCTTTACTTCGTAAATTGATTTACTAAATTCAATTAGCTTTCCAATGATATTCTAATTTATTGAAATTTATAATTCAGTCAGATTAAACTCCAGGAAGTTTGCAAAAACTTGTTATGACCAGCTTCCTGTTTTAAGTGTATTATAAATGTTATCAAAATCCCCACATTGTGTCAATTTCCTCTATATGTCTTACACAGTTTCATTTCACTAGAATTTCCAATCAGTTGAAGGCTTCCCAGAAATTCAAGTTAAACAAATAGTCCAAATCCCCTTATAACAGCTGTGTTTTAGAACTGTATTCGTCTTTGTTTCTCCATCTGTTTATTTACTCTGATTTGACAACGGTTCCTAAGTTTAAAAATGTGAATAATCTCACACCCAAACGTAACTCGCCGCTCACAGAGCTTCAGCATTTGTAACCCAATGATGTCACTTCTGTGAAATACAGAAACCTAAGTAGTACTTTGTTTTCTCACATTTTCTCTGCTGACTCTTTACCTCTAAGGGAAGTTGGACTTGCATAGCCATTCAATACATCTTAACTAAAGTAAGAACCTGACTGTGCTGTGTTTTTGTCATTCTGGAACTTTTTCTCTCAATAACCTGACTAACTAATAACAGCAGTGGATGGAAATAACTAGCGCTAATTTTGGACACAAAGTGGGAGTTGCTGTTGTCTCTGCTTCATCTTTCTCGACAACTGGCTGCTGGTACCCGCACTTGTTATGAGTCTGTCTGAACTGCAGCATATTTGTGTAGTGTGAGAGAGCAACGCGCTTGTGCGGGAGACCGAGGCCAAAATAAGGGGAGGTGTATCAGTTTAGTCTGGTTGCCTAACAAAGACAGCAAATGATGAATCAGTGGGTAAAGTCAGAGGATGGAATAGATTAGTCATGATCCTCTGCAATGAATGGTTCACTGTAAGGTATCGCTATGTGTTCACACTAATAGAACAAATGGGCAGATTGTGTAATCTGAAGTTACTTTATTTCTTTCTACTAAAAGATGAATCATTTTTACAGTTTGAAGTTTGAATTTTTTTACCGTTTCGGTTGTTTCGTGCCTGGACTTGGATAACCAAGGCTACTGACATAGAAAATGCGAGCCCTATCCAAGGTCAATTTGTGATGCAAGTTACACAGACTAGCCAAAAAACACAACATATTCAGAGTGAATATTTAAAACCAACTCTGGCCTTTAAAGATAATGCAATATGTCTTGCAGTTATCTTGCTGAAATGCGATTCCTCGACTCCTAGTGGCCTCTTCACTTTCTCATGACACTGTACTCTCCTTGAGCCACTGATGCACAGGAAAAGTCAATTCTGAGGCACACAAAGCCAGGAAGGGGCTGAGAAGAATGTTCTGATTGCACTGAGCTGGTTCTCTGCTTCTTCTTAAGGAGCACGTGTGACCTAAAACACAGAGCAGTGACAGAAGGCATCGCAGGAATCTTTAATGATTTGCCCCTGAGCACACAGTGCGAGCAGATCCCCCTTCCTTCACGATCAATAAATGCAGAGTGCATGGACACTTTGCTTTCAAATTAACATTTTTTCCTTACATTGACATTAAGTCCAACAAAATATTTCCTGTTTGAGGTCCCTTCAGATTGCTGAAATAAGATGTTTGTGCCAAATGGCAAGGTAAGGACAGTTGTTTATTTCTTTCTTCAAATTTGGTAGTTCACACATATTACAAGTACTATGCTTTAAACAGTTTATGAAAGCCAATGTGATGATCTCATGTTTTTAAGCTACTGGTATGTTACTTAGCAACATCAGCGCTAAAGGGAGAGACACCAGACCTCGAGCTACCTGAACTATGTGCCTCTCCACTCTTCCCCCAAACTTTGGGAACTTGAAATCCAAATTAAATCTAAATCCTCCTTTCCTCTCATGAAAGCAGGACTTTCAACCGCCGAGCAAAAGTCCAGTGCTTCTCCTTAGCCCAGGTTCTGGTGTCTGTAGTTCAGGAATCACTTCACACAAGGGATGAGACATCTGTTGCCCTCGTCCTGAACATGTATGTGTGTGGTATCTCTTCTAGGACTCACTCGAGTTGCAGTCCACACCTAATGAATTCCTTTGCATCACAATCCTCTCACGCCTACAGTTTCTGTACGTCTGTGCCTTGTGCTCCTTTTTCCATAGCAATTTTCTTCCACTTAAGTTTCCTTTAATATGTTTACATAAGTAACTATTTGTTATTTTATTTTAAAGCAACACCTCAAACATGCTGTTTCCTTGTGAGATATCCTGGAAAAAATAAATCCAAAGAAATCAGGATAGATGTCAGTAAGAACATGGTGGACCTTGGGTACAATGTCCAGCCTATTCTAACAATTTCACTAGAGAACAAACAGAAAGGGGATATCATGTCCTCGCTGTGTTTAAGTAGATTATGTGTGTCAGAGATTAACTTACTTTGTTCTGAAATATATATATCTGTCCTAGAACAGAAGAAGATACTGACTCAACCTTGCTAGACAGTGTCTTTATTCACCATGACACAAGTCTTGTCCTAACATGGGCTGAAAGGCCACTCAGGAAAGAAGAAGCCATTACTCCAAACTCAACATAATTACATTTTGCTAGTGCATATAGCGTATGGACCTTTGTTGTTTTGGAGACATGTCCTGGGCTCTGATGAAATTTTAAAGTGTTTGGCCATATAATCGCAATTACAATGTTAAATTTAGAAAAAAAAAAAAGGGGGTAGCTTGCAAGCCTGAGAACACGCTCCAAGCTGTAAAATAACTGGGGGTGTTTTAGAGGAGGGACAGATGTGCTTTGAAAATCATATGACATCAAGATGAAAGAGCAATACTTGAAAATATCCTGGTGACATCTAAAGATATCAGCCAGGAAATTAAATGATCCTAAAATCAGTCACAAAGTGGCGTGAAAACAACAAAGTAATTGTTTCAGTGTGGCCGTTACAAAGCCTCGATCTCACTCCCTGACAATACTTTGTGGTCGTAGCTTTTGCACATGAGTAAGGCAGCAAAAACCGAGACTCACACTGTCATGAGGGATGGGCCAAAATTAGTGCAAACTATTGTAAGCCAGTTCTTCCAAATTCTAAGGGACTTTTTGGAACAACCTGAATTTGTGGAAAGGAAACAACATATTCCTCTTTCTTTTTCTGACATTTTGTAAAAGGAAGTAATTCCAAGTATTATAACTCTCTGAACTGGAAGAGTTTATTTTGATTTATTGTCAGATAGTAAAAAAAAAAAAAGAAAAAAAAAAAGATTAAATATATTTTATGACGTATTTGTAAATATGTGGTTTAAATTGTAAGTCAACTTCAATAGAAAGCATTTTGTATCAGTGAACATGAGTTATTTGGTAGACGTGGTAAGCATTCTGGAGTAATATTAAACAAGCAGGAACAAGTGTATAAATCCATTAGATTTCAGGCTTGTGTCAACTTGATTCTAGCAAAGGGAAATGGTTCAGTGAGAAAGAATTCATGAAGTATGAAGTGCTGGAAGCTGTCCTTTTATCCATTTACAAATACAGTCAACCATTGATAGATAGGTGTTTCGGTTCATGCTACGTTTCACTGAAAATACATTTCTTTAAAAAGAGAGCAGAAGGTTATTATTGACATACTGGAGAATTCAAAGACAGGAAAAAACTCATCAGAACATTGTTGCAACTTGTCAGACATCCTGCCGTGTACGACCACAGTCAAAACAACACTTTTTTTTATTGGAGTTAGATTTAGAAGCATGTTTTTTTTTATCTTAAATCGCCCAACAAAAGCTTCACAAACTAATTTAAACCACTTATTTTGAGTAGTTACAGGCACTCAAGATGTGTTTGAAAGCAGGACCTTACCCGGCAGGCGCTTCTGTGGCAGCAGGTCAGGTCACCCCTCCTGTCTAATCCAGTCAACTTTTGTAGTTTTCGGTTTGGCATCTGGCTTCTGCTGTGTTCTTTTCTGTTCTGTTCTGGTCCCCCTCACCCAGACATCTTGACAAGTCTTCACTTTCTGTTCCTGTTTCTCTCTCTCTCTACCCATGTTTTCCATACTCCTCCTCCTTTCTGTCTGTGTGTGCGTGAGTGTGTTTTGGTCCCTGCCCCCTTTGTGTAAGAATGGGCCCTCTGTCTGTGCTTATGTTTCCTGCATGGTGTGCTGGATTCTTGTGGTTGCCTTATTTCCCCCCACACAAGCACATAGTGACATCAGACAGAAAGTTTGTGCAACTTCTTCAGGAATACTATATTTTCAAGCACAAAATGTATTTATTTAAGAAGTAAGAAATTAACAACAGGATGTGTTGCCGGAAAGGTGGAGACATCTTGCACAGAGACAAAACAAGTGTCCACCCATCCCTAAGTCCCTAAATGAGAATAAAAAAAGGGGAAATGAAAACTGCCACACTGAGAACGGCACCAGGTGAAAGAGTCGAATGAAAGCAAGATATGAAAGCGGCATGTCATGTGAAGTGTATGCGCTCACAAACCTTGACACTCTGCCTGTGGCACTCTGGTCAATGCTCTCAGCTCAGTCAAGCAAAATAGGATTTTTATTCAAGTAAGAAAGGGGCAAAGAAATGTTCATCTCCTCTCCTCTATGGAAAAGCATTTGAGCTGAAATGCACTGACTTATGAGCGGTATATTTGCTCACATAATATACGAGATGAGCTTTTGTGAACTCAGAAAGTGCAGCATGTCAGCCCGTGTAGAACACCGTTTTAAAGTACGTATACTGCTTGAACGCTCCAATATTTTGTTGAATGGTCTAGATCAAAGATTGCCAAAATACCTAAATACCTAAATATAATTGAGAATCTGTGTGGACTTGAAAACTGACCTTCACAGAAGCTCTGCATCAAATCTGGTTGAAGTTGGGCTAATTTGTGCCCGATATTGGTAAAATTTGTGGAATCCTGATGTGGAAAGCTTGGAAAAAAGGCATACATCAAAACACATACTGCCATAATTGCAGTGAAAAATGGTTCTACAACGTACTAACCGGGGGCACTAGGTATAAAGGCACTCCACACTTTTGGGATTTTTAATTTGTAAGAATAGTGTGAAAAGTCTTTACACGTTAACAACATGCTCTACTTTGCCTTGGTGTATCACAATAAATTCGAATAATATCAGCTGAAGCATGGTGCTGCAACATGACACAATGTGAAAAGGTTGTAGGGTGTGAATAATTTTTCATGGGGCTGTATATTCAGGCTAAACAGTTCCAGCTATTTACAGTTCATTAAACAAAGGCTTGCTTTTTCTACTTCAAATAGAGTCTGAAGCATGATCAGAGCACAGCTGTGACTTTGTGATAAAATATTGTCTGTAGCACTTCATCTGATAAACAAAAAAAAAAAAAAGAAACATACTTCCTGATCAGCTGACTGACTGAACTTTCAGTGTGCTCTTCTGTGTCTGTAGGGCATGGTTTCAAGAGAGTTGATGAGGCAAGTCTCACCACATCTTGCAGGTGTGCCTGGCTGTCAGCTATTCGCATACATACGCACACTCTTATGCACATCGCCAGCCCAGAGGGTTTTTGGCTGACTGGCAGTGTGTTCCCAGCCTCAAAGAGAAACTAGGCCCAGCCCAACGGCTCTTAAGGCTCAAGTGTGTCCAGTCACCTCGAGAAAGAGTTGATTAATGACCTTGGCGAAGCGACACTTCCCCTGGTGGAAATTCATCTTAGGGCACACTTTATGAAAACTATTTCTCTTTGTATATTCCATTTGCTACTTCGGAAACCAGCGTGTTGAAGTCATCGTGTATGCATGGACGCACATTTAATCTGGCAGAGATATTTGAATATTTGATTCTGAAATTTGTGGAGGTTAGCTGCTCCTCATTTACTTTCACGGCCATGAGAATGAATAACACAGTAAAAGAACTGTTGTATGTTCTGCACCAGGCACTACAAAAAAAAAATCTGAAGTTCCTGGATAAATTGATTATGGGGGATATATTTTGCAATGTTTTGCCCTTTCCTTGGTGGGAACTGTATTATTCTTGTAAAAAAGCTGTTTATTATACCTCTTTTTCCTTCCAAGGATGCTGCATTTTCAACTTACACTGCACTGACCTCTTGTATATGTCCCATTTCCTCTGTGAAACCGTACTCTCAATTCATAATGGTTTGACCCACTGCTATAATAGGTGTAGCTGCCATCTGGTTTTCCACAGTGGATCTCACCTGGGAGGGAAAAGCTCAAATAATACATCCCTTTATCCAGCTCAGATCTATGGCTGGACAAATTGCAGGAAAGACCGCTGAGCTCACGTTGGATCACTGGTCAGACAATCATGATAGCAAAGGAAAAAAAAAAGTATCTGTGACATTACCAGGAGCACTAACTAAAGGCTTATGGAATTACTGGGCCATGTAACGGAGCAGTGCTGATCACAGCGACCTTCTGGCTCTGACTAGACGCTACACACCAGAACACGAGCAAGAAAGGAGCCATGTGCTCTGTGAGTTCTTGAATGTGAGCGCTAATGAAAAGTGACTAAAGTGTTGTAGTGGGATCTGACAAGTGTCCAGGAATAGCTCGGCCAATAAAGTCCCCTCAGGGACATACCTGAACAGTGACTCAGCTGTGTAAAATATTTGAGTCCAGGTAACAAGATGGGGAAACGCATGTCTTTACTTTATAAGGAATTGCTTGGTGTGTTTTACAAGCCAGCTGTTTGCTGCCATGGTAACTGAAGGATTTTTCACAAGGAATTACTTGTTGCACATGAAGTCAGATGGCTATTTTAACATTTTATTACATAATAATATCAACATAGTGATCATATAACACATGCAGCTTGGACTCCTCTACATGAATAAAACTGAGATGCAAAAGATGCAGAGTAAAATATTTTTCTTTACCAAAGGCGGACCATTAATCAACACAGACTTTCTAGGGTCCACATTTGCTTGACCAGCATTTCCAGACAGGGAAGAAAGAAAATAATGTACTGTGGGAATGTAGAGTCACACTGTTAGGATGTTGATATTTGGGGTTCCCCAGGATATATACACTTGGGGAAGAAAAGACTAACCAAAATACAGCAGATATGCTATTTTACTGTGTGGGTATAAAAAAGGACAGCATCTTTTCCCCTGTATTTATGCATTTTTTTTATCACTTGAGGACAAACATTGGCTCATGTTTCTGAGAACTCCAAAGTCAGATAACCAGCCTAAAAAAACTACGAACCATGAAATGACCTTATGTGGTCATACGACAATAAACTATGCTATGAATGCACTTCCCTGTTTTGTTTGTGTGTGTGTGTGTGTGTGTGTGTGTGTGGGGGGGGGGGGGGGGGGGGCATGTCGGGGACGGGATTGGGAAAGACAGGGCCTAAGTTCCTTCTCTTAGTAGTGCTAAGTGCTCAGTGTTTTTGCAGCTATTTTACGGATACTGTTTGTCTTGTTTCTGCCCTGGATTTATCAAGCAGATTGCAATAAAAAAAACTTTACATGCAGATTAAAATGCAGGAGATAGAAAAGTCCAGGAAATCATCTTGCAAGAAGAGGGTACATCTGCAGACTGTAATTAGGAAGTTTGAAAGTTTGGGAGTTTCTTAGGCATAAACATTGACTGGTCCATTCAACTGGCTCAGTCCCCCCCTTTTTCCCCCCCCCCCCCCCCATTGGCCTTACTTTCTGCAGAACATATAGTTTTCTTTTAATTGTAGTCATATTTGTAATTTAGGTGTTGAGTCATAGCCCAGTGGATATATTTTTTTTTTGCAGAAATTAAGAGTTACTATTTGATGACAGCGCTTCAGGAGTCCCCAAGGACAACCAAGCCCCAAAGACCTCCTCTTCAGCTTGACAGCTTCCACCACCAGTGGTGTCCAACACCGCATCCTCCGATTGCACTCGTGACAAACACTGCAAACTTTCAGGCCACAAACCACATCCTCAAAGCAGGTCATGAACGTGGTCCATTCCAAATCATATCGCCAACCTCCCTCAGGAGACAAGTCAAATTCTATTGGATGTGTGAAAGCAAGATCACTTTAGCAGGTTCCTCAACCAGATTTTTCCAGGTCACCCTCACTACTCAAAATTGGCAATGGACCTATGGCCCAAGGTGGCCTGGTATCAAGAACATTTATGGACTACCTTGGGCTTGAGCATGGTGTTTGTTATGGAAATTCTATTCTTTGCACAGAAGTTCAACAGCAAAACATTGCTCGGGTTCAGATCAGGGAAACCATTCCTCTTGATCACACGCCTCCAGGTAACACTGTTATTGCCCACATGGGCATTGAAGAGTAGAGCAAATTTAAATTTTCTGGCCTAGGTGGAAAATGCTATGCATGGCCCAAAACGAACACTGCACATCTACCTAAAAAAAAAAAAAAAAAACCTTCCCATAGGGAAACAAGCAGGCAGTATATTCATGCTGTGGGGATGATTTTCTTTAACATGAACAGGGAAGCTGGTCAGAGTCGACAGGAAGATGGATGGAGCTAAATGCAGAACAATCCTGTTTAAGGCTGCAAAGGACTTAAGACAAGGTCAGAGGTTCCCCATTCAGCAGGATAACACTAAACATACAGCCCAGGCAAGACCAGCATCTGTGACAAGTATCCCATTTTTATCAGTTTCATCATGAACAGCACTTCTTGTTGGTCTGTCACATGAAATCCCCCCAAAAATATGCTGAGGTTTGTGGATGTGTGAAAAGGTTCAAGGGACATGAACACTTCTGTAGAACACTGCCACAGATGGTATCAGGCAATTATAATGTGGACATAAAGAAGGAGATCCCTAATATTTTTTTTATGTCCGTGCTTCTCATATTGACTCCCTTCAAACTACTTTTGACGTTAAAAACACAATCACTTAAGAAGCAGTCATGCAATATTTATGTTAGTTCTTCTTGGCTAATATAACTTTTAGTAGAGCTTTATAACAGGAATGAAGAAGATGTCAACAGTAGCTGGGAAAATAAATCACAACTCAAGAAAAGAAAGCATTGCTTTTCTGAAATAATTGTCTTTTCTTGTTTCTCATGCAAGCAAGCTCTCCATCACGGCACCTAGTGATAACCTCACAATTTGTACTACATAAGCTCACATCTATGTTTATAGGCCATCTTACTCCACAGTGTGGAAGTTTTAGAAACACTTTTAGATGGTTTAAATCTTGCTGCAGAAAGTAAAAACTTCCAACCAATTGCAAAATATGTGGAAATCTGTAAAATTGTTACCAGCGATTGTGAGGGATTTTAATTAAAGGCAATCATAAAAACCATCATGCAGGCAAATTAAGCCTTATTTGCTCTTTGATCTCACTTATGCAAATACGCTGGCAGATCAAATTACCAGTGTTTTCCAAATCTAATTTTGAATACAGCAGTTATATGGAGCAGAAACATGTAGGTCCCTCTTAAAGCATAAACAGAACATAAAGTTAAACCAGCATGCCAGTCCTTACCTTACTTTCAGCCCCACTGAGGTTGTCAAAGGATAAATCTTCATGTCTCCCTTGTTTCTGTGATTTATGAGAGGCCCTGTCTGTTCATGCTTTCCCATTCCAACTCACAGTGCTCTGAGCATCAATAAATGTCTGATGAAAATCAAGCTGCTCACCGGCCGGTCGCCCAATTATGCCCCAGTGTTTACAACTCCATCACAGCGAGAGCCTAACTGGGAAATCTGGGCTGCACCTCCCTCTTATTCAGATGCCTGCCAGGGCCTGTTAACTTTCTGGGCTCAGCGAGATGTAAGAGACTCAGGGAGAGCACAGGAGGTGGGCCACAACGCCGCTTTTCATCAGCCTCACGCCACGGCCAGTTCTGTGTTCATTGTTATTCAGAAAAGTGTATATGGACTAAATATTACTGATTTGTGCTTTATTGATGTTAAAAATATAATTACTGGGTATCTTTTAACCTTAGTTTTCCTTTGGACCGGTCACTAGCTAGTAAATGTTGAATACTAAAACAAGTACTTCCACAGTATGTTGCTAAAAAGTTATTTGATTTGTTTGATCCATGTTTTGAAGTTGCTGCACTATATTTTAAAATTCATTGCTCAGCTGTTCTTAATGTACTGGGCCCACCGAAACCTGACTTTGTACCACTAAAAAAAGCTTCTCCAGGGTTAAACGAATTAAATCAGGAATCCGATTGTCGTATGGCAGAATACCTGTGGAAATCCTCTAAAGTCAGGGTTCGCAGACTCCACCTCAGAACTTTGGCTCTCTATGAATGAATTGATAAAAACTGCCAGAATACAAGATTTCTAACATCTCATTCCTTTAAATAAGACAAAATCTAAAGTCCTTTTTTAAACAACAGACCCCTTGTTTACCCTTTAAGGCCCACTGTACCTGTGTCTACTAAAGCAGACAGAAATAATTTGCATTTTTTGTGATAAAAGTCAATAATGTCAGAGGAAGCATTTGTCCATCAATGTGTCATAACTAACTCTCCGAATATGTTTGTTCCAGTAACACTGTCTGACATTTCATCTTTTACTTGATAAAATGAAAATGTCTACATGTAGAAACGACATTCTCCGCCGTGTTGTTTAAAATGTTTATCCTGCTGGCCCTTGTGTTGTAGTAATCTGCAATACTTCACTTTTCTTTCTAGCCATTATTGAAAAAAAGTTAAATTTGAATCCTACACAGCTTAGAAATTACAGGCCTATCTCCAAGAGTCCTTTTCTGTCAAAGCTTCTCGAAAAGGTAGTAGCAGAGCAGCTAATTTATTTTAAGGAAAAAGAGCTTTGACAAATTTCTGTCTGGCTTTCATAGGTTCTACTCAACAGAAACTGCTTAACTCAAAGTTTTTAGTGACACTTTCATGTCAGTTAAATCTGGAGAATCCAATGTAATAGTTCTCCTGGATCTGAAACTTTAATTATTATATTTCTGGGAGAACATTCTTAGTCTTAGACAGGCTTTCACAATGTATGTTTGAGCCATATTTTATTGCAAGCCACCGAGGATAAACATAAGACAAAAAAGAAACCTTATAAATATTTGTCAGGAATGTAGTAGCACACCAACAAATTACATTTTATATGTACAGAAAGGTTATGTGTAAGACAGTGTGAATAGTGCAAGTATATGTAGCAGCAAGATGTATTGAAACATTGAATTGACCATATGATAGTGCAAATAGTAGTTACTCAGTGCTATAGATTTCACAGTAACCATGTAAAGTGACTAGTTTTGTGTGCATGAGAGGGGGATTATTGGGAGTTTAGCAGTCTTATGATGTGTGGAATGAAGCTGTTGTGGTATCTGGTTGCTCTGCGTTTGTAAAGGTTACTGCTGGTGAACCCAATTAACAGCTGGACACAGAGTTACATATTTTTAAAAGGTTTATTGAGAGGAGGAGATGATGCAGCCAAGCAGAAACAGACTTGGCAGATGAGTTATGGCTGAAGGTGCTGGCAGGCAGGGATGAGCAGAGGACCAGAAGATGCAGGCAGTGACAGATCCAAACAGTCGATGTGGACCAAGAAACCACCGGAACGGGCAGAGAAAGCGGCTGGAACTCACGTGGAAACAGGCAGAACTGCAGCATGCAGGCTCAGGCAACCTTTACCAGAAGAATCCAGCTGGCTGAGCACACAGGGGCTGGTAGAGGAAGGGCACATCACACTGGACGAGCCGGCATGATAAGATAAGTGACATTCTGGCAGGGATGAGTTGGCTGAGGCGGGTATATGTAGGCTGGTGAACAGGTGACCAGAGTTGAATGTAATTATTGGCAGCAGGTGGAGTTGATGCAGGCTAATTGACTGGGGCAGAGCTGATTGGATAGTGGCTGGTGGCTCAGAGGTGACAGGCTGAAGAAAAGTCCAGAAAAGTCCAAAACAAAACAGACAAAAACATGACAGCATTTGAAACGGCGGAACCTCCTGCCTGAGGGAAGCAGGGTGAACAGTCCATGGTGGAGGAGGGAGGGGTCATTTATGATTGTCTGAGCCCTGATCATGCAGCATCTGCGAGCGGGATCATGGATGGAGGGGAGCCCTTTACCCATGACTCTCTCTGCAGTTCTCACCACTCTGTCTACACGTTTCCAGTCTGAGGCGCTGCAGGCAGCAAACCAGACAGCAATGCAGCTGGTCAGACGCAAAAAGTGCAGACGCTGCTGTGCTCTCTTTACAAGAGCAGAGGTGTGGTCAAAGGATCTGTAATCTGCATCCACAGGAATTTGATGCTGCCTACTTGCTCCGCTGCAGTGTCGTTGATAAGGAGGGGTGTGTGTCTTGGCTGATTTTTCCTGAAATCAACGACAATCTCTTTTGTGTTGTTAGCACTGTGCGATTTGCAAAAAAAAACAGAGGGGGGGGGGGATAATTTCAAAAGTTGTATTAATGAATCAAAGTTTTACTAATAATGGTTAGCTAGCAGGTGCTCTTTCAGGTAGCTAGCTAGATCCAAGAGGTTAGACTTTTGTTTTTAAACTTGCGGCATCTACTGTCGGGACTCAGGAGTGGGTATTAGTTTACTTTAACTGCTTTGAGCAGAAAATGTAATAATACTCTTTAAATACAAACAACAAAATTTTGAAAAATCCATCATATTCAGGGGTTAAAGCAAAAACAATCAATTTGACTGAAAACATTTTCTAGTCAGCCCATATATTCCCAGGCCGTGGACGTCATGCCACCTTAGTAACCTCATTTGCTTATTGTGCAAAGTCCTTTTTAACCAAATCTGACAGTTCCATGTATCTCTCCCACCTTCCAACTTCAGAGCCTTTGCACCATCAAGGACAGCCCTCTGCATAATCTCCTTCACTTTCCACATCCATAACATCACCTGGTTAACTTTCATATTTGCAGCATCAAACAAGTTCTTCCTTCACACTTTTGCCAAACTGGTCCACTGTCCACTCACCTTTCCACTTTACAATTTCAAACCCCTCCATAAACTGCAGCTAATTCAAAAGACAGCAGCTTGCATCATTACATCATCTTCTTCACACCTGTACATTAACTCTACTGTCACATTCAATATAAATCAATCCTATATACTCTGTGTACCCACCTCTCGCTCATTGACTGCTGGAGATGGTCAACAGCCCCTCCACGACCTTCTTTGTTACAGAAAAGCGCAGGTGGAATAATATTTATGATTTTTTTTACTTTTTTCGATTCAGACCCAGTCAAACCGGGACATCATTTCACATTCCAACCCTCCTTCTTCTTCTTAAAAAAAAGCGCATCATGCTAAATTAGCCGAGCTACAGCGTTACTCTTTCAGATTTAAATAAAACATAACAGCAACAGACAAACTTACCGAGGGAAGTTGTTGTCAGCTGTTTTATGCACTGAACTTTCTGACCTGCTGGTTTACATAAATCCAAAGAAAACCTTTGACTACCGCTACTTTCATTCATGCATCCATGGTCAGTTTGAGATGTTCTTTTAAAAGTTAAAATGATTGAACACCGATAAACCTCAGACTGGTAGATTTCCGCTTTGCAAAGACCCGCCCTACTCTCCTTCTGATTGGCTAATGTCCTAGCTCTGCCAGATTTCATTGGTTAAGCGCAGCTTCTGTTTAAAATCTTGAATAAAAAGTCTACACGGAACATTTTGCGCTCATTTTCCAAATGACGAAAGTCCCTCACAGCGACGGAGAACATTAAATAATATTACTTATTCAGATCAGAAGGGGGAGGAATGTATCCCCCCCAGGGATAAAACACGAATGACCAGAGGGGGGACGTCACAACCAGAGGGGGGGGGGAAATCCCCCCCATCCCCCCCAGCAAATCGCACCTTGGTTGTTAGCATTCACGATCAGATTGTTTTTGTCACACCAGTCAACCAGGGGTTTCACCTCTTCTCTGTAGGCCAGTACATTGTTGTCCCTGATGAGACCCACCACTGTTGTGCCATCTACATGCTTAAAGATATGGTTCATACTGAACCTGTCACAGCAGTCCTGTGTCATCAGGGTGAAGAGCACCCCAATGAGGGGAAGTGGGGTGCTTATGGAGATGACGCTGGAGGTGCTTTCACTAACTCTGACAAACTGGGGTCTGTCTGTGAGGGTGTTGATTCTAAAGCCGGGTGTACACTGTACGAGTTTTTGCCGTTTCAGGCCGAGAAATTTTCGAGCGCGTTTCGTTCCAGTGAGCCTCATATTTAACAGTGTGCATCGACACTTCCGCCTTTTTCTTCTTCTACTGTTGGCGTTTGGCTTCCGGGTAGACAAGTCCGTATAGCGCCATCTCGCTATGGTGAGTCTGACGTGTGGTTTTTGAACATACAGTGTGAGCAGTCAGGTCGCATCGGAGCGTCGGCCTGCACAGTGTAAAAACATATATAGTGAGCAGTGAACTTTTAAACCCTGCGGTTTTGTCGTACAGTTTGAGCTGTATATGAGTAGCACAATTGAAAATATCGTACAGTGTATTCCTGGCTTAAGAGGGGCCAATTTGCTCACCAGGTGCTCGGGGATGATTGTGTTGAATGCTGAGTTTAAGTCCAGAAACAGCATGTGTACATGGGTGTGTTCTTCTCCAGGTGTTCCAGGGTCAGATGGAGTGTAGAGGAAAGGGCGTCCTCTATGGACATTTTGGAGCAAGAAGCAAACTGGAGCAGGTCAATGGAGGGGGTGAGTTTGGAGATGATGCGGTCCTTTACCAGCCTCTTGAAGCACTTCATCATGATATGAGTGAGTGTGACGGGGCATTAAACATTTAGTGATGAAATTGTAGGATTTCGGGGCACTGTCATGATGGTTTCAGTCTTGAAACAGAATGGGATGACAGCATGGGCCAGCGAGGTGTTAAATAGATATGTGAGGAAGTAAGTCAGCAGGTCAGCACAGTCTTTGAGCACCTTTGAAGGCCCATCCCGGTATGCTATCAGGACCCGCTGATTCCCTGTTTTTGCAAACCAGATCTTTACAGACTCCAAAAGCCTGCCATGTGGGGTACCGCAGGGCTCACTCTTGGAACCTGATCTCTTTATTTGGTATATTTACCCCCAGGCCAAGATTTGTTCCATTTTCTGAAGTATCATATCACTCCTGTATTGATGATACTCAGCTCCACTGTTCTTTTAAGCCAACTGCATATTTAAAGATTTACTCTTTGAAAAACTATTTTTATAGTATTACGCAGGGGTTCTTTGACAACTACCTTCTAGTGAATTATCATAAAATTGTTATCCAAATAACTAAAATCAAGCAATATCTTGTAAATTGGCCTCTTTTGTCGGACCAAACCTCAGGAACCATGGTATTATTTTTGTCTCTGCCATGTCACTGGAGGGTCATTCTCATGAATTAATCACAAACTGTTCTGTTCACCTAAGTAATATTTCCAAACTCCAAACTCTGGTATATTGCAGATATAGACGTGATTGTTTATGTTTTTATTTTTTGTGATTGAATAAGAAAGATCTTGACCATCTCCAGTCAGTTAAAAATGCTGCTGCAAGGCTTTTACGTATCACAAAAGAGAGGTAGCACTTTTCCCCAGTTTTATTCTCTTTACACTGACTAATGGTATGTTTTAGAAGTCGTACAAATTGTTTTTGTCTTTGCCTTTTGAGCTCTGTGAGGTAAAACCCCAGCTTCTATCTATGACTTTCAAGAACCCTACACTTCTTCTTGCAGTTTGATATCTTTCAGTCAATGGATGTTAGTAGTTCCACGTACACATTTTAAGACAAGAGGGGACAATCATTTAGAGCAGTGGCTCCCAGGGATCTTTGCCCTGTGTTGGTTATTTTAAGAGCCTGTTGATGACTGATTTTTTTTAAACAAGTTTTTAGCTAGTTTTAGGATGTATGGTATCAGATTTACGTTATTTTCATGTTTTATTTTATGTATTTATCTTCTGTGTTTTTTGTGCATGTTTTTATTTTAAAGCAGTGTATGGTTTTTGCCCTGTGAAAGGTGCTATGTAAATTTAATTTACTTCCTTCCTATGTTACCGGAAGGATTAAATAAAGATAAAGAGCAAAAGAGATGAATAGGATGATTTGCAAAAAGAAATGAGTCCAGCTCTGTTAACCATGCAGAGCTAAATATAAGAAGCTGTTCATCCATGTATCTGCACAAAAATCTAATTTTCCAAAATCAGTTCTGTATTATTGATTTTTGAGCAGAGGCACATGAATAATTTCATATTGGATTAGATTTCTACATATTAAATTGAATTTCCTGTTTAGTCACTGGAGGTTTTTGACCAGCTACATTGAACCTTAAAGTAAAAAGATTCTTATGAATGTCTTCTAGCCTAATATGTTGACGATACAAAACCTTTCACATGAACCATGCAAAAATAACATAACAACATGACAACAGCAGAGATTTGGAGACTCAAGAAACTTATTTCAAATGTTTTTCATAATCAATCAACCTTCTAGGATTTCACTGAGTTATACAGCTAAAAAGTTAGAGTCTTGTTTTGTTCATCAGCATGGATGACTTCCTAATGTCAGTAATGCAGTCATTATCAACCGAAGCTCTTTCAAAATAAATCAGAAGTTCATTACTTTTTACAAGCAATACAAGTGCTTTCAAAAACATTTGGCATTGGTGAATTTATATTTGAAGTTTTCATTTCTGTTTTCAGTTTTATTTCTCAGAAAATGTACATATTATGTAGAACCTACAAAAAGCATTACATAAATGCTTTGCTATGGCCTACACAATAAAGTGCAAGACTGATGACTTCAAGGTTGTCCAGAAAACAGTCATTGACACAGTCCACAAGGAGGGTACGCAACACAAGCTCACATCAAATGAAGCTGGCTGTTCATAAACTGTTGTAGAATTTCATATTAGAAAATTGAGAAAAAGGAAAAAGTGTTAAAAAAGGTGAACAAGAGATAGGGTCAGCGTATCCTTGAGAGGATTTTGAAGCATTCTCTTTTCTGGCAGGACTTGGAATGTGCATACACTGCAGTGCAAACATCTGCTTTGATGGCCATTATATCACTGAGCTTGACTGAACAGAAAACTCAACTGACTAAATAAATACTCCATGGAGTACTGTCAAGGGAAAGATAAAAGACAGCAGACCCAATAATGACAAGCTGAAGATCACTAATAAAGCAACCTTGGTTTCTTTATCACCTCAGCAGAACTGCAGGCTGGTTGTCTTCATGACATACAGCACTGACGCAGCAGTTAATGCAAAAATATCCCAGATCAAGTAGTGAGTGCATATAATGTACAGCATATGGACATGGCTTTTAACGGGGTAACATTTATGCACGGAAAATCAATTTTTCTACTAAATTCTGGTAATCTGAGAAACTGAATTACTGTCTTCATTGTAAAGCAAAAAAAAAAAAAAAAAAAATGACAATAAGCTTGGTTTAAGATTAGCTTAATAATTTGTTCACTGAGTTACACAAAGTGTCACATATAAGAGGTAAGAATAGAGCCACAATGGGAGTTAATATGCACATTGTATAATATTGACTTAGCCTCCTCCTGAACACCCTTCATCCAAATAGATTCAAAGCTCATCTTCATAAGAGACACTTTTGTCATCAGCCATCATCTCCAGAGCATTTACTTTCATCATTATTAACATGATCTCCAGAATCACCATCATCATTGCTATCCAGAGCTTCCATCACTGTTCTGTTCAAAAACCTCTACTTTTTGTTAGATTGCCAACAGTGTTAGTATTAGAACTATTTTAATAGATTAACTATTATCTTAGGTTAGTAATAATTGTACTGACTAATGTTCATATAAACTAAAATCTTTGAAACTTGACTGGCTTCAAGGCAGTGGCGCCACTAGGTGGTGGCCACAGCCACCCCGGTGTCCTGGCCACCCCACTGGCCACCCCACTCGCCAGTGTAAATTGTAGTAGCACCAGTTTAGCATTTCATGCCAAGAGCAGCCACTCTTCTTGACCTTCTATTTTGCTTTTATTTGTATCTGCCAGTATCTACTTTCCCCTAGTAATTGTTTTATTTTTCCATAAATTAATAAATGTACACATTATTCCTAATATAATTACACAATAAAAAGGAATTGTTGTTCAACTCAAAATGTTAACTGTACTGTTATTGGTAACAATACAGTTAGTACTAACATATTAGTAGATGTTTACCTAAGTCTTTAAGATATTTTCTATAAAATCCTGAAATTATGGCTTTTAGCTTCAGTGTGCCACCCCAAGAGTTTAAGTGGCCCCATCTGGCCACCCCTATGAAACATTTCTGGATCCTCGTGGTAACTGAATCCTTCCAGATTGTGTCAGAAAGACAAAATCCTCAAAGATTAATCTGTTGCATTTTATATTGAATCTGTAATTCCAAACTGAAACTAACACGAATCATATCCTTTTTACTATATTCATTATAACTCAACTAGACGACCTCCATGCCAACAAGCAATACTGTGCTAAAGTTTACCTGGTGATGGACCAAGGCAGAGATGTTAATATCCTTTTCTGGTCTCAGCTGCACATTTTCATACCAGAACTTCCCCAAAGCAATGGTATGTGTTGGAGTTAAAAAGCTGATTTGATTAAATGCTATTTGTTTCTCCTAGTGGAGATGTCTCAGTAAAAATGGCTGTAAGAATTGTATTCTAATGTTTTAAGTTCTTGCTGTGTTCATATGTAAGTGAAACTGTTGTTGAATTTCAATTGCTCTTTGACTCAACTTTTTCAGAGGGATTTATTCTTGTGCATAGCTGGCAAAGTTCACCATTTTATCAGCAATGCACTTCAAAGTAACTGCACCACAAAGTTAAATATTGTTGCAGCAGACCTGAGGTGACAGGCCATTGCTGCAGAATATAGTGAAGGACAGCATTCTTGTGGTTCAGAGATAAACCACTTGTGAAATTCACATTATGGCCGATGAAAGTCTAGTATGATGTCTCCATAAAGCATTATTTTACACATATTGGGCTACGCCAAAGTATTTACTTCTTTTGCTTTTTACCTGTTTTGTTGCATTCCAACCTGTAATTTAAATGTTTTTAAACTTATTTTGTGTGATCTACATAAACTGTAAATGGTATGTGCCTATGTATACACTTCCTTATATTTAAAGCCCCTCAAAAGCTCTGGTGCAATGCAAAGCTCAATTATCGTCAATAGTTACATAATTACTGAGATGATGTCCACCTGTGTGCGAGCTAAAATCGCTGATTTTCTGAAAGGCTCCAGAGGCTGCAGCACCACTAAGTATAAGCATGAGCTCCTGACTCCATACAAGTCAGGGAAAGAGGGCTTTACACAGAGGCAGCACAGAGGTAACCCAGAAGGAATTGCAAAGCTCCACAGCACAGACTGAAGGATCTACCTTTAATGCCTAGACAAAATCTGAAGACCCGATAATTCAACTGACACAAGGAATAAACATTTCAAATTGTTTATTGTGAGTAAACTGGTGTAGCTGCAACATCAACTGACCCAAACTCATACTGGGATCGCTGTGGAGAGAAGTGCAGAATTAGTGGCTGAGAACGACTCAGTTATGAAGATGGTGCACTGAATGACACTAACCTAACCACTAACCTTCTCAGATACCGGGAAGTTGCACTGCCTCTGGAGATTGATCCCAGTGGCTCTGTATGGATGATTCAGATCGCTAAGTGACTGATCCAAATCTTAATAATGCTAGACAGGGCAAAGGCTGGGAAGTCGTTGTCAGTTCAAGGGTCATGCACAGGGAGACAGTCCACAGGGCAAAGGTTTACAGAAGGGCTAGGAAAAATCCGGGATCCAGGTGAGAGAATCAGTAGCACCGGGCAGAGGTTTCCAAGTGGCACAGAGGCAGAAGACAGGTCCAAGGTCCATGCTAGGGTCACTGACGATGGGCTCGAGTATCGGTAAAGGGGCACGGAGCAGAGGTGGCATAACGCTGCGAGGTAGCAATTAACACAGGCGAGGAGAGTGAAGGTTATTTGACTGAAGAAGAGAGGGGCCAATGATCTGATAGAGGTAGGAGGAGAACAGCATCTAACAGGAATGTATGAAGAATGATCACATAAAGAAGAATTACCTAACTAAATAAACTGAGAATGGTGAGTCAGGACAACAGGTATAAAACAGAGACACAAATAAACTACTAACATAAATAATGAACAGAAACTAATGAGAGAAACAAGAATCTACAGATAATAATCAATATGTAAGTAAATGGAAAACACAAACAAAACTGCAGGATCCCCAGGAGCCAAAAACTAAATAATAATAATAATGATAATAATAAGTTACTACGGCAGGAACTGAAACTGACAGACTAATGGATAAATAAGGTGAGAACACATTTATTGAAACTTCAGCATCCCGAGGAACGTAACACTGAATAATAAAAGTCCCGTGGATCCTGACAACAGAGGAATTTGTATTTTATTTACAGTTTGTCAAATACTCCCAATAACAAACATTTTAAAAGAATTGGAAAAAGTTGCAGAAATAATATATTAGCATAAATACACACTCTAGACAAGATAAAAGAGGTGAGAAAGCATTTGCTGTATGGTGCATGATATCAGCAGCCTAAATGGTCATTCAGAAATGTGCTTATGTGATGCCATCTCCTCTCTAGCTTTTGATTGCTGCATGCAGTTTCTAGGCTGGTGCATAAAAGCAGAGCAAAAAAAGCATTGATCTGCGGCAATACGCTTCAAAGTCATGCGCATCATGATCCAAGGATCAATTTACCTTTCAACACTCCTCTATTCTCCTCCCAGAGCTGTGACGACAGAGGCGATGCTGTTCCATCCACCTTTTTTTCTCCATTTTATGGTGGTCGTTTTTCAAACATAACTGCTTTTATACATCCCAGTAAAATGCTGACAGGTGAGTGCACATTAATATCAAACAGATGAAGTAGTAAAATGACAAGTATAGTGAATAAAAGTAATAATACGCAAATCAAAAATAATAAGTTTGATGCTGTTACAATTATTTAAACTTTCTAAGTTTGATCATCCTGACCCACATTTCTTAATCCAGTCTAATCAGGTAATTTCTCTCAATTCATTATAGGAAGCACATTTGTAGTGTTGTGTGTTTTGTTGTAGAATCAACCAATCGAAGCTCATAGAAGATGTCACACCTAGCAATGGACTCAACCACACCTCCTCACTAAGATAAAAACGTCTGTCGTCTCTCAGCAGCTGTCTGAATCAATCTTAAGCCAGACCTCTTTGGCCGGAATTTTTAGGCTAAGATAGGAGTTCTCTGAGAGGACTCTGATAATCTTTGTGAATACTGACCCTGATGGTTCATGATTACCCCAGAAATCTAAAGAGATGCTGAAAAGTCATTGGTTTCAAACCTCCATCCATCTAAATCAACTACTAGAAGCTACTTTACCTCAAGGCAACACTCAGTGTCACCAAATGTTTCTTGAATTTGAATGAAAACATTCAAGTCATGGAAGAGATTTAAATTTGTCAAATGATTGCTATTTTTTTATTGATTTAGACCCTCTGTAATGGTAACAATGTAAGTCCTTTATCTCCAGCTTTGCTGTTGAAACCTAAAAGTTTTGGGTCAATAACTAGTAAATGAAACTGTTTGTTGTTTCATATACATTGACAAAATGGAAAATACTAACACCTGAGCATGGTGCTGCCACTGAAATGTTTCACTGTTGAGATGGTGTTTTTGGATGCTCAGGGCTGTTTTTGAGTCATACAAACCTAATGGAATAATGGCCCAAAAGTTTAAATCTGGTTTCATTAGGCCACAAGATTTTAAGATTTTTTTTTTATCCAGACATAAATTTCTTCCATGGACGAAAAAGCTTCTGTCTTACAGCTCTACTTGAATGCAATAAGCACTGGCAACAAACTAATGCAGCTACTTCAGTGGTGGTCAGTCTCTGTGTAGCTTTCCTGACCAGTTTTCACTTTTGCAATCCCACTGTTGTCCCCTGTTTTTACCGGTTATTGATAGCAGCTCTTTATTGTACCAAGGTATGTATATCATGCTGTGTATTTTCACATCCTTCACTGGAATTATCCCCTGGCAGTATGAGATCCCTTTTTTGTTTCTTTTTTCGGGTAACAACAGCCTTTTTTTTTATTTAACTGACAAGAAATGAGGTTGAGAGAGAGAGAGGTGAAAGACGGGCAGCAACAGTCAACAGGTTGTGACTTGAATCCAAGACAGTTGTGCTGATAAAATCGGTATACAAGTTCAGGCCATTTCCCAACTACCAAACTCCAAAACAACAAAAATATTGTATTTATAAATTAGTACTTGTTTGCAAATAAATTTACAAATGGAATCTATGTACAACACAAATAGATCTGCTTCATTGTAGAAGGTTTAAAGCGGTGTTCATTTTGTAGAAGCATCGGTGTTGTTATTTTGTTATTAATTGTGTTGTTTTCCTGTGTAAAGAACATTCTGAGGGGTGTGGCAGCAAATAAACAGGTATGCAGTTAAAATAAGTTTCTGCATGAACATGTAAATGTTTGAGTCAATATATAAAGGATTACCTCCGCCTGCTGGATGCAATAATACATCACAGAAAACTGCTTAAAATATATTTAAAAAAAAGAACATCCAATAAGCTGAGTAAAAGTGACTGAACACTCTAATGCAGTTTAACTAAAATTGTGGTTATATTTGCATGACCTTAGACAAATAGACCAGCAGGAGGCATTATTAGAGAATGAACACATTTCTGTGAATGATGGTGTTGCATTACAGAATGTGACATTTCTTTCTTTTTCACACTAATTTCAAAATGAGACTTTCCTCTGCATAACAAAATGGCTTTCAATGTCAAAACCTAGACAATGAACCACCATAAAAGTAAACAAATTAAACAACGGCCTCTGTCTGACAGTCTATTTAACAGTGCATTTAACTGTAGAATCCAGCCAACAACTTCCTTGATCATTTTACACACTGAGTAACAATGTGCACAAAATATTAAATAAAATCATTCACATGAAGAATTCATAACCCCAGAAATCTATTTGTGCTTTTGTAACAGAGCACTTGGGAGGATTTTTGCCCCCTCCTCTGTGTGATAATAAGCCTGGGTTCTAGTGCATCATCTGGTATAGTTTCATTTTTTAATTATTTATTGCTTTAATTGTATGTATGGTCAGGCTTAAGTGAGACTTTATATTCTTCTTGCCTTTTCCAGAATTGTGAAGATTCAACACACACCTGCCTTAGTTATGTGGCATGTTCTCCTGTCTTTACTATTTTTATTTGTTATATCAATCAAGAATTAAGAATCTGTCATTATGCAGCCATAATGTAATTTCAATGAGCTGTCGACTGAATACACATATATCACACAGACACAAATCAAAAATACCCATGAAATAGCAAAGGATGGGCATTTAGAGAGAAGTCCCTCAGGAATGTAAAAATACAATATGAAAAATGTTACATTTAATTTCCTAAGAGCAGCTAAGGGTAATTGGCTTCTGTCTTACATATACATAAATTCATACCCCCAGAGAAACCCGGAGGCTTTTTGCACATCTTTACCAACAAGCTCAAATATTGTACAAGGCTCTGTAAAATTGACAATTTCTGTGTTTTAAAGTGGTATTCACTCTTTGTTTCAGGTTATGTAGGTATATAGTTTTCCTTTTTTACTTGATGTAGTAAATATTCTATCAAAGTACAAATAAATAGCACTTACTGAAAAATATCTTGTCTCCCCCTAAAATAAAACTGCTAACTAATAAAGCTGTTGGTTTTGTGAAACATTTTCTTTAAGTCAGCTAATCCTTCTGACCTTTGCTATGGTAAAACAATTGCTGTGTTGCTTGTTTCTTTGTGTTTTCTAGTAATTTATTCACAAACTTCATAAAGCATAGTTAGTTATCAAGTTGTTTCTGCTGACCAGTCACCTGAATGAGTAATTAGAGGATAATTGGAACATGCCATGAATAGACTATGCATCTAAATTTGCTGATTTAAAGGTTTTCCAGATTCTGCTCAGTTAAAGCAAAAAAATTAATTAATTAATGGAAAAAAAAAACAAGACAGAAACATGTGGCTGTGTGTATTGCATATATTTATTAAAAGACATACATAATTTTCCAACCTGAGAAAATATTGTCAACTTGCTGGGTTTTCAAAATGTAAGTCAGTGATGTATAATCCTCAGTTATGGCACATGGTCAGGAAAATCAGTATACAAAAAAGCCTTTATGTGATTACCTCTGAAGGAATAAGATAGAATTGTTGTCTTCTGTGATTACAAATGTTTACACACGTAGAGAGAAAAAGAGAAAATGAAAATTAGAATAATGTACTGCTTCTCTGTCATATACAGCTTAATCTATCAACATGAACCAGATGCAGAAACCATGCTTTTTTTAATGTCATGAAAAAGCTTTGAATTTCATAATTTTTTAATATTTATATGAAAAAAAAACAGTAAAACAAACCTATTGAAGACAGTTTTTAAGTGTCATATGTTCACAGAAGATCTTCTGTTTCTGTGTGTAAGTTAAATGACTTAACTGGGTTAAATACAATTCCCACAGCTGCAACTAATACTGTTAAATAGCGACTTTTAACTTTTAATCGAGTTTGAGAGACTTCAGTTCTTGATTATTACCTATGTTTATTTCTTGTTTACTTAACTATTGATTTATTCATGAATTAGAGAGATTCATGGGGAATTGATTCCATGTCCAGGTCAAATCTAAGTCATGTCTTAAGCTACTAATTATTGAAATTAGCATTTTCCCATTGGTAAATGTCATCCATTCCATCTAAAACACTACAATGATTCAGCTTATGAAATCAAATGATTATTTTAATTTAACTCATGAAATTTCATCTCTTTATATTTTTCTGAACTTATTTTTGGCAACATAATATATCACCTTCACAATATTAATGTGAACAATATTAATTTTGCAACAGACTGTTTGGAAAGCAAAATGTGTTCATTATTATATTGCGTTGGGGATCCACGTTTTCCATGTCAATCATATTTTGCCTGTTGCATGGACCCCCACTGCTGATGCCCACTCCTGACACTGATGGCATACCAAAGAAGAGGAAGATCAAAGAGATAATTGAAAGAATACTGACTGATGAGAAAGAGGAGTTAGTATTAATCATTACTGATAGTGTCTTCATGTATATTCCAACAATATCACCACTCAATGATTTTCTAATATTTTGCAGCCCCAGAATAAAAGACAATTTGTATTAATTTTCAAAGAAAATAGTAGTAATAGGTTATGAAAAGTTAATTTTTAAACCTGACTGAAAACAGTTTTTTTTTTTTGAAGAACCAGACTTTTATTTGTAATTCTGCTGGATTAACAGCGAGATTATAAAATGCTGGAGAGGAGTTTATTTTGCTTTGATATTATCCCAACTTAAAAACATCATCATCAATTAAATAGATATCAATGTGGTCATGAATGAGCTACAAAAAAAGAAGTTATTATAAACTATTAGTAGTAGACCTGTGGTTTACTGACTGTACTCTAAATGGTTGCTCATTGGTTGCACATTACCATAACAACTAGTCTTTTGTATACATTATAGTATCTCAGAGGAGATAACGTTAGTCATTTAACTAAATTAATCTACATTTACCAGTTTTTCCCCCTTGATTACATGTTCGGTAGAGTGGGTCATGGACGTTACGCTGCTACCGCTACCCCTAGGCTGCCTCCGCCTCCGCCAGCAGCTCCTTTTTCTTTTCTTTTTCTTTGACATTACACGTCAGTGCTCTCGGTCAATGGTGTTAGAAAGATGAAGAGTAGAAAGAACAAGGGCGGCACAGAAAGAGCTAGAATTAAAGAGGAAAGCTCTGAAAACAGCCACTGCTAAATGTGCAAAAGATTGCAGCGTTTTCAATAAAATGAGCTTGTGGTTTGAAATGTCAAATGAGGACAATGAAATGGGTAAGGACAGATGTTGAACTTTACCTGCAAACCACCATACCAAGTAATTATACAGTCATTGAATTTTGTGGCTGATAATGTAATTTTATATAGTTTAAATAACAGTATGATGATTAGCCACATGATTGGGAATTTTTGTTTTATAGGCCCTCAGAGTGAGAAGCAAGATACAGTGCCAAGTACCAGCCATGCGCCTACAAGTCCTGAGTGCGCAGGTAGGATTACTCATTAAGTGAATATTAGAATTAATACAATAAAAAGTATGGTGCAGTTCTATATGAATAATGCCCTGAGATGTTAGATGATTCAGCTCTAAATTCATTAAACTGACCTGAATTTATCAGATGGCTTTGTAAAAAGAGGTTATTTAATTTGTGCTGAGAATTATGATCATTTTCAAAATGGGATTTAGTGTCAGAAGCAGAGCCAGTAGTGATGAGGGGATTGCTCTTGTTTGTGTGTAAGAAACAGGTGAGCTATTGTAACAGTGTGAACAATTGGTTCTAATAAAATTGCTTTCTATACCCAAACAGTATCAGTGACCTGTTATATATTTTCTATCATTAAAATTAAGATAGTAAACACAAAAAGCCCACAAGTGAAAGGGAATAGGATGAAATATGAAATAAATCAGTTTTTTTAATAATTATAGGTTGTAATCTTAAGTGGGTCGCTCAGATGCATTAAACTCCAGGGTTGAAAATAAGACCACTCCGGCCCTGAGTCCAACTCGTGTCTAAAGACTTTTTTTTGTCTCTCAAGTTCAATCTACTGCGATAGACTGGCGACCTGTCCAGGGTGTACATCGCCTCTCGCCCATTGACAGATACTGAATGGATGGATGGAAGTCCAATTTATTCTAAGTTAAAGTCTCGAGTCACCATCTCTGCCATGGACAGAAAGAACGTGCATGCTAAAATTTTCCTGGGCAGTCCTTTGCAAACTTATCAGAAACCAAAACATGATTAAGAGCCACAAAATGAAGGAAAAGCAGTAATCAAATGAGAGTATTTGAATATTTTATTAATATGTAGAAAATGTTTTAAAAAAGGAACTTTATAGTACATGTTTAAGTCAAACTAGAGCTAAATTTGACAGTAATATTCAAGGTTATCCAACAATAAATCATTCAGTTCAAACAGTCAAAATCACATTTTTTTTTTTTTTTTCAACATTTACATGTCCATGCCGGCAAGGTTTCAGATCACTGCGAGTTACAAGTTCTCAGTTAAGCAAACCAAGTTGGTAAACCTGTGGATTTCTTTTCTTTTTAATATACAGGGCCAAGTGTGACTGGTGTCACAGAAAGTGGAGAATTAAGAACAATTGAGTAAACAAGTTTTCTGTACAAATGGCTAAACAATGAATTTCTTTAGGTCTCCTAGACCTAAAATGTTTTTTTTTTAACAATTATTAAACAGATGAAACTTTACATGTTGCAAAAAAGAGCATTATTAATTCATATTTGAAATCAAGGCAATAGTTGAGGCTCCTTTTAATTGGAATTTGAGGCATACTTTAAAGAGTAAACATATTTGAAGAATCGTATTTATTTAAACTGTGTTGAGAACAAATATTACCATAGTCCTTCAAAATAACTTAGTGCCATGCAAAATGGCATTTAACTCGAATAAAAACAATTTAATGGTGGTTTGACTCTTTTATATATACAGGGAATAAACTAAGTATGTAGCATGTCATTGGTTTTCCTCATTAAATATATTTCTATTTAGGCAACTAAAACAAAATTCACACGATTGGTAACAACCCAAGTAAGTCGTGCATGCAAAACATTCCAAACAAGGTCTAAATGAAGTTATGAGTAAAAAAAGTTGAATGATATAACGGAAAGTTATAAAACACGTGAAGAAATTGAAGTATCAGAATCAGCTTCATTTGGCCATGATTGTGTACACAATCATGCAATTTGACTTCGGATACAAGCGCTCACATCATATAGACATTAGGTATGAATATATAAACAGTATGTCTTGGGGTTCGTTGGTCAGTATTTACGCAAAAATCCTGCTCCCCGTCAATGCCAAATAAAATCAGCTGGTTTAGTTATAATTATAAACACCCTGCAAAAAGATTTCTCATTACCAAAGTATTGCACAAGATGCATCTCATGATGAGGAAAAGCAGCGAGCTCTCTCAAGACCTGTGCAACCTTAACGTTGCAAAACATAGTGATGGCATTGGTCACAGATGTGTTCCTAAAAATGTTTTATGTTCCAGTGAGCACTGTTGGGGCCATCATACAGAAGTGGAAAGGACATTATGTGACCATAAACCAGCCGTAACTAAATGTTCATCACTAGGTTTTTGACAGAACACTAAAAACAAAGAGCCATTGCACATCACTATAAAAAAAAAAAAAAAAAACACCACACCGACAGTGAAGTTTGAAAGGGGAGACCATCAGGGTGTCATTCAGCACATAGTACTGACAGAAAACATCTAACTGAAGGAAGGATGGAGGACTGTACCCAGATAATGTTGATGAATAATCTGGAGACGGAAAACACACCAGATACTCAGCAAAATTTTAATTGATTTAAGCAACAGAAAACAAAGCTGGTAGAAAGACTAATCAATGAATTGACTTTAATCCAATTGAAAATCTAGGGAAATACTGAAGATCAGAACATAAGAGCAAAGCAGAACTGTCGACAGTTTAAAACATTATGGTTGGAGAAAAAGGTCAAAATCAAACCTGAACAGTACATGTGACATTTTTCTGTAAATGAGATATATTGAAGTTATTACTAAATAATGCTTTTCTCCTAAGTACTGAATTAATTTCACTAAGCTTGCTCATTACGTATTCCCAGTGCTGCTCAGTTTTATCATACATATCTTAATATTATAAATTTTTTTTGCATGTTTGGATTGCTTGGGTTGTTACAAGAATGCGGTGTGAATTTCATGTTAACAGTCTAAATACAAATACACTTATGAGAAAAAAGAGGTGTTCAGTATTTATTCTCCCTGTTGTGTGGGCGTAAATAACAAAGAGAATTCTGTTTTTTAATGATTTACAAGCACCTTGTTTGCAATGACAGATATTGCCAGAACACAAAAGACAATCTTTTTTCCTTTCAGAAGAGCCTCCAGACAATTATTCATTTGTACAAAACCCAAATAAGGGAAAATTACCAGTGCAGGTAATAAAATAAGGACACACATATTAATCTACTCCACTATAAATAACTATGGGAAGTTTATTGCATGAGAGAGTCTGAAATCCTTTGACAATAAAACATCAATCATCGACCTGGGAAAGGTTTCATGTTGATTTAAAGGCTTAAAGTGAGGGAAAAATACCTTTTTCAGGGGCAGCTTTCAGCTAGAACAACAAATAAATATGTGCACGAGTCAAACTGAACACATTCTAAAGACATTTGTTGTTCACTCTCAGGCTCCTGTTAGTGTTCCAGTCAACATGCAGAAGGCTCTATCAATCCTTTAGCATAGCAATGGTTACAAATACAGTGTTTGTAGCAGAATTTCCCAAGTTGGCTTTCTGCATTGGCTTAATTTCTAACGGGGCAGTGAAAGTAAAAGACAGTTCAACGTCATATCTATAAGAGTATAGTAGTAGTAGTAGTAGTAGTAGTAGTAGTAGTAGAGGGGTGGGCTATTATTTTCAATCTATAGAAAAAAATAATATACACAGTCTGATTAGCTTGCTTATTTTAATGAGAGAATGAACAAGAAAAGTAAATGAAACACAGAACATGATAAATGGAAAAGAAAGTATTTGATTACCTTATAAATGACACAAAATCTTACTTGCAGTGCTGGTGACATAATTATTTTTTTTTTATCCTCCAGTCATGTTTGGTTTGTCTGCCGTAAACTCAGGCAGAGAAACTGCAATGGGCTATCTGGCCCTGAACGGCTTGTGTGACACCGTGAACACATGGCTGGTTGGCAAGTTGCAGATTATGCCAACCCCACTAAAAGGAACACATTCCCAGCAGCATTAGTGGATTTCATTGTTTTGCGAAGCAGCTTAAACAATGAAGCGAGTACAAGAAAGAATTGGCATCACTCCACATTATGTACGGCTTTCTTTGTTGAGTTCATTTCAGAGAACGGCGGGAGGGAAGCCAGACTCAAATCTGCACTATGTCCACACTGACTTTGCCCTGAATTGCATTTAGCACATTTCATTTTTCTGTGGGGAATCACAATGACTACAAAAGGGCTTGAAATGTGGAACCGTATTGAGACGGACTTTGGTGACAGAACTTACTGGGTTTGTTTCCAATCAAGGGATCTTTATTACACAAGTCTTTGGTTAAATGTTGCATCTATCCGTACCGTCTCTGCGAGCAATCCCGACGTCAGCAACAAGGTTAAACATTTACTGACTGTAATTTGCTTGAAAATGAAATCAAGTCAATATGAAATGCCCATGAACAACTAAATTTGTTCACCTAATTGATTGAATAGCTTGGCTGCATTTCCACTCTCAGTGCTGACACTGTCTCAGTGGTGCTACCAAATAACGGTTTAAAACAGATGATTATTCTTCCTCTGCTTTATGTAACTCATCCAAAGTAGTCAACATCAGACATTAAATGAATAAATTACAAGGCAATGACGATGTTGCTGGTGAACTACTTGTACTTGATGATTTTGCTGTTTAATATTTTCATTCTGACTTAGTCCAGAAAGTGTCAGCGTTTTTTAGTTTACTTAATAGAGGCTCAAAAACCAAGGCATCAAATCATATTAAATACATGGACTCTGCCAAAATATTAACTATAAAAATATATTCATATATATATATTACAGACAAGAGTTTTAAGGGCATATATTAATGTTTTCAGTGTCATTTCGTAATGGGTAAAAAACCCATTATATCTTACGTTCAAGGGCATTTCTGTGCACATTTCAGCATCTCAAGGAAGGAAAAAAGTCCAATATCAAGTCAAGCCAAAACATTCTTGTTTTGCCTTCCCTTTTTACAGCAGTTAAGACCATTGTCATTCTGAATACTTAATAAATTACATACACTATCTTCTGGGTAGAAGTACAGCAGGAAAAGACAGCATATGCTGGGCAGGCGGAACGATCAACAGAGTTCAGATGTGGTGTCAAAACCTCTTTGCTATTTTCTGACCACATCCGGTTAAAATAACAGGTTGGTGAAGTATTAATTAATCAAATTTGCTAAATTAAATATTAGTAGCTTTGCTTAATTGCTCACTCATTTAGTCTCTGCAGCCTCACTAACGAGCCTCGGCATGGTTTAATTCCAGCTTGCCTTTGCAGTCAGAGAGGTGCACAGATAGCAGAGATTTATCACCCAACATCATCCAAACTCTGGGCAGGGCAGTGGGGGTTTTCTTATACGGGGGCGGACCGTCTCCTCTTACTGCTGATGCTACGGAAGTTGAAGGGCCTCATCTTCATCTCCACAAAGGGAATGGAGAACTCATGGCCTTTCCAGTGGTACCAGTTGATACCCTGCAATGATAGAAGTGCACGTTTTAGATGCTACTTCAATCTGAATAACCTTTTACACTCTGAAAAATAACTAGGGGGGTTAATGATTAAAACTTAAAATAAAGAGAATTCTCAAGATAAAAGCTTAAGCTTCCTGTGTAAACACAACTTATTGAGTTGATAACTTTACAGTAAATGAAAATAAAGCTTAAGAAAAGTTCACTTGACACCATTAAAGTATTGAATTTGTTGGGTTCATTTTCCAAATTTTGCCTACTTTAAATAGACTTTGTTAGGAGTCACACCAAATTTTTTGCCATGGTTTTGTTTCAAAGTAATCCATTGTGTTAAATACCGTGTAGTCACCAAAGTAAGCTAAGCTAACACATCCTGGAAAGCAGCTAACATAGCTATTTTACATTTTGCTAGCCTGTCTCTGTTAGTTACTTCATCACATGTTTGCTCTCTACCAGAAATATCTGCACATTCAAGCTCCTTTAAAGGGGACATATCGTGCTTTCCAACCCTTCGTTTTCACATTCAAATCTTTTAGTTGTGGTCAATATAAAGTGTAAGTGCATTGCTTTGGTCTGAATTCCTCATTATTTTTGCCCCATAGCCCCTCTTTTACCCCCTGAAAGTACTGAAATCTGAAGTCAAATTCCTTTCTTTGAACCTAGAAACTTGGCCACTGATCTTGGTTCTGATTCTGAGAATCAAGATTTCACCTAAGAGGAACTCGTTTTGGAGCGGTCTCTTTTTATGCAAATTAGAAATTTCACACCCTGCCCCGCTACACGTTTCAGAGAGTTCCACTAAACTCCATACAGACATTTTTGTAGTATGCTGGGGAAAGGTGCAATGAATCATGTAGGTTAATAAACCCAACAACCAAACATTTTGACTTATCTATTTGTAGCTTTGGCATCGATGAGCTTGTACTACAAAATGGTAGTGGAAAATAAAAATGATGGGCCTGAAAACCTTAACCTTGTTTAGCACTTCCTGATCAAATACTCTGACCTGTTCAAATAACGTAATACAGAATAGAGAACACTGAACGGCTTGAAGAATATGCCTCAAACTGAATATAAATATATCTACATAGCACCTGGACAGACTACATTCAAATTTTCTGGACTCCTAGAGACTCCCAAGTACTCAACAAAATGTATTTAAGGGATAAAAAGGGGATATTGCATGATATGAGATTAAGCTTGTTGCTAATATATCAAAATGTGTTTTTTTTCTGCAAAGAAATTAGACATCAAAAGAGCAATAAGTGAAATTTCACCACAAGGTGGGTTGTTGAGCACTGTCTGAACCCCAAAACAAGATGAGTAACAAGCCACGATTCTCTACCTCCACCCACTTTCCCCTCCTCTCATCTAAATTTGTATGTGCATATTTGGAAAGTATTTTTTTTTTTTTTTTTTTTTTTTATTTATTCGAACATGATACAAATATAAAAATAAAATAGTGCACAGTAACAAGAAGTGCATAAGAAAGAAGAGAAAATACAGATTTTTGTTTCAGTTAACATATCATGCTCAAAACGGGGTAGGAAGAAGTGAGAACTTATAAACTCCTTATAAACTCTTATAAGGAGTTTATAAACTCCTACCCCTAAACAGTATAAATAGCTCCTACCCCTAAACAGTATAATGACTCTTCCTGTGGCTCTACGGTTCCCCATGAGTGAATGCTGCTTGTCGGGACTTTGATGCAATCAACTGGTTTCCTTATATAGGAAATTTTTGACCAATCTGTATAATCTGACCCAATCTGTATAATATGATTGAACTTGACTTTGTAAAGTGCCTTGAGATGACATGTTTCATGATTTGGCGCTATATAAATAAAATTGAATTGAATTGAATTGAATAACTTTATAGTGCTGTTAGCAAGAGAATGTTTCGAGTTGCTGGGCACTGCCAATTTGCTCCTATGCAGCACTGCTCAGATAGCGGCATCTTATTGGCTGGGAGGGGCTAAGCCCTGAGTGGCAGCTGTTCACATGAACGTACATGCACACTCAGCCAGCCTGGCTTGAGAACAACACAGCCTGGAGAACAACACAGAGAGATGGTGTGTGGTGACACATTACTATTTTTAGTTCTTTCTAAAACAGTGAAATATCCCTTATTGCTCCTTTAAATTTAAAGCTGTAAATAGTATGTATATATATATATATGTGTATAGACTGTAGTAAAATTTAAGCATTGAAGAAAATAACAGAAACTATTATGGACCAAAGCTGAGGATGGAAATGTTGTAGATTCTCTTGAAAAAGGAAAATTTTAGTTGAAGTAGCATGCAAGACAGAAGGACCGGTGGCGTAATTTAAAAGCTACAGCAACATTATAACCTTTCTCTAATTATAGTTTTAGTGTGGCACTGCTGATCATCATCTCCATTTGTTTCTTCCCATTTGCAGCCTTTAAAAGATTTTCTTTTTAAGTCAGAATGGTATTTTATTTCACCTCCTACCTTTTCTTATGTTAAGATGTCAAAAGTAAAAATAAAAGCCTGCTCTAAAGCCTCTGTGACTGAAACTGATTTGTTCTCTCTCTCTGTCTGTGTCTGTCTCTCTCTCTCTCTTTCTCTCTCTCTCTCTCTCTCTCCCTCTCTCTCACACACACACACACACACACACACACACGCACACACAACCACACATAGGGCCTATACATATTCCTGGTATTTCTACACAAGGCTGAGAAAAGGATTTATATTACATGCAGTTCAAATGTCCTAAATACTCCCCTCTCATCTGTACTGAAGAAAAAAGAAAACATGAAATTAGACTTTAATCTGATGTACTGGGGTTTATCATAAATAGCAAAATACTTTACAATATTTATCTATTTTACAAGTAACTGCAAAGCATTTGGATGTGCTCAGATACATCCTTATTATAGTGTGTGTTGTGGATTATATTTTCCTTCACAAGAAAAGCAGCGCGCAGTTGTTGTTTCTGAACTCCACCGACAGACCACTCAGGATGCTCTTTCATGTATTTTAATTCACTGATAATTAGTCTTTCAATTCAAGAGGTTTTAACCTTTAATCAGTGTGCTGTAATGGCTCCCTTTCATGTCGATTTTCGCAAATGCCAAAATACACTTTGAAAATGTCAACCTTTTCAAATGAGCACATTTAGTTTAATAGGTGATTGAATGGCCACAAAAATAACAAGAAAAAAAAAATCTGCTACCAAGCCACAATCACAAGAAAAACCATAGAGATCTCAGCCACTTGTTTCCAATTAGGGCTACATTCTTTTTTTTCTAAAGAAAGCACAATTTAAGAAACATAGAACCTGTTTTGTTGTATTTTTTTTTTAATTTTTAAAATCATGAAGAATAACACAAAAAATATATTATTTACGGATTTCACACATCACAAAGGTATATGTAGGAGGTCTAATCTGCAACAAAACCTTGTCCATAATGGTGCAGTGTTTAAGTGGTTGGAAAAGTGTTATTATAGAAGTTAAACAGTTTCAAAGGCAGTTTAAGGATTTGGTGAAAGTTTGTAAGTTAGCAGAGAGGGACAGGAGAGTTCCATTCTTTTGCTGTTGTGTTTTAACCTGACTCTCGCCAGATGGATTTTGTTCTGCAGAGCTCCACACATCCATCTGGGATTGCTCCACTGGAGATGTATTTCAGAAGGAGGGGCCTTATCAAAAATCCTTGCATATGATTAGATAAACCACTTGTCCTTCATCTTTACCGACATGCTACTTCAACCACTCACATCGAAACCAACCCGTGACGCTGACAAGAGCGATGCAGGGAAAACAACAGAACAGCCGGCTTCATGGATATAGCACAATAAAGCGCCGATGTCAGTGTTCCTTTAAAGAAACACCCGTATTTTTCGGACCATACGGTGGTGAAACGGTTTAAAAGTAATTCAAAACTTTCGATATCTGTCATGTGCAAATATCCCCCACTAACTTAGTAAACCCTTTAGGGTGACTTTTCAGCTGCAACAAACATGATCCAATCAGCAGGAAATCACAGACTGTCTGGCTGAGGAATAACGCTAATGCAGCCACAGCGGCCGTAACTCTGCAGTCTTCCCAGCCAGGCTTGCCTGTCAGTGGGTTCCTGCCACTCCTGACAAGTCCGAGCAGAATCAAAACCGGCTCATAATCCTGATGAACTGACTGCACAGATGAAGTTTGGAGTGTACTTTCTTGCCTAAAATAATCTTAAAACAACTTTTTGTGATAAATTAAGATAATGAGATTGATAGGTTAGTCAACTCCTCATCTCCTTACTCCACCATTAAAGTGGAAAATTTTTCTTACTGCATGCAACCCCACCCCCTCAACAAGCCCTGAGAAAGCAGAGAAGTACTCAATCGGTTTGGGGATCAAAGACCTGCGAAAGTAAAGCGCGGGTGAATTAAATTAGTCAGGTAAATGTGTATGGTAACGCTACCCGTGATTTACAAAGCCCCCGGTTTTTGAGTGGCAATGGAAAAGGGGCTATTGTTTCCACTTGCATTCTCACTGCAAGCCGCCATTGTTGTCTGAATCCAGACAGTCGCTTCTCTGTTATGTCACATCTCCGAAAATCCCACCTGGGAATCCTGATTGGCTCGTCCATTTTATGGTTTATTGAAATCCCTGCAAATGGCAGTGAGTCCAGATGGATGTGTGGCATTGGGTTAGTTGTGTTTGGGCCCAATGAGTAATGAAAGAAATTTGATTTGACACAAGAATAAACCTTTTAGGGATAATTGTAACGTTCTGTTGTGGTTCAGGTTATTTTTTCAGTTTAGCCACTTTTCTGTCTTAGGATTTATTTCTGTTTTCTTGTCTTGTATTGGATTTATGCTTAGCCTGTTTTAGTCTTTGTTATTAGTTTTTATATCAGCTCGTGTCTGTTTAGTCTTTGTCTTGTTTTCTACCTTAGGTTTATTGTCTATTAGTCTGTATGCTCCTTTTATCATCTCCACCTGTTTTGGTTAATTAGTCCCGCCCTGCTCTCCTGTTCCATTCGCCTATTTAAGCCCGCTTTAGTTTTCTGTTTGTTGCCAGGACGTTTTGTGTTATCCTCACCTGTAATCTACTCGGTAAGAGCACTTCACCCTTGTCTGTTTTAGTTTAGCCTGCCGGCCAGTTTTGCCCGTTCAGTTTTCTGCTCGACTGTTTTTGGAGTTTGTTTATTGTTCCCTTTTGATTCTGTTGCTTGCCTGAAGCCAGCTTTTTTTGCCTCCTGGATTTTTTGTTAATAAACCCCTTTTTTAAGCATCGGCTCTGTGTCCAGCTTACATTTGGGTTCTCCCTTTACAATGCATTACAATAATAGCTTATCAACGTCTTGCTATCAAGGATAAGCCGTATTGTAAACTAGTAAAAAGACCAGTAGATCATTAGGGAAGCATGGTAAACTAGTAGTTTAGGCTTTATAAGGCAGTTACTACCTATCTACACAAGTCCAAAAGCAATTTTTTTTCTTGTGAAACCTGCTCTCACAGTGTTTCAGTATCTGAAATCAATGAACATCAATGCAAGCAGATAATTGCTGTTTGTTGAACAAAAGACACTGCCCCTGAACTGCCTAAAACTCCTTGACTTTGGTCCATATAATTTCATTTTCCTATAATATATTCATATAACTTCTGGCCTCCAACAAAGCTGACTTTTATATTATATTTTGAACTGTAGAATATTTAATGGAGAGAAACACAGTAAGTAAAATGACTGACCTGACTGTGTCTGGACTCGCCGTATTTTCCATTGAGGTTGGCCCGGTGGCAGTTTTTGTACCACCAGGCTCCTTTGTAGGACGATGCACAGTTAGTAACAGCAATGTCATTGTCTCTGTCTTTAGTTGAGAATGGCCGGCCCTGGTGGTAGCTGAGAGAGTCACCTGCGATCAAGAATAAGAGGGACATAGAGAATTACATTTTAGTGTAAGTTTGGAAATTGTGTTGAGTAACATGAATCAGCGACATTTGAAGTCGCGACAATACATGGCGTGGAACGAAAAGATGTCCTTCTGAAGTACTTTGGGCTTACTTTTGCAAAGAACAGTATAATAATAAACACAGCAGGGTATTAGGCAGCTTTGGCATATGGTCATGTTGACAGATGGGGATAAATGGAAAGTAGAAAATGTGGAGGAGTGATGAGGCAAGTTTGTGACATCAGGGGAGTAAAAAAAAACAAAAAAAACAAATGGCATATGTATCAGTTCTGAAGTTAAGGCTTATATGTTAGTTGTAAGTGTTGATTATCTACTCGCTAAAAAAATTTCTTTATGCAGTAAAGAACCTACCTGCAGTGCCATTGTATTCTCCTATCCTGAGCTTGTAGAGGTTTCTGGCATCGCCAATGGAGAATTTGTCATAATTGGCATAAACTGATTCCTGTCCGTCCTTCATGTCGATTCTCAGCTCATAGCGGCCCTGAGAAGCAATCTTCTGGATGTTATCAAGCCCTGAAAAAAACATGTGGTTTCTTAAGACATGAAGCAAGTGTATACATAGTTTTACAGGACGTAAAGGTGCATTTATATAAATTTGAATATCACGCAAAATTTGGTTTGAATCAATTTCATTAAAGAAGTGAAACAGGTATTGAAGAGCTTCATCATACCAAGTGATACATTTTAAGTGATTCTTCTTCTTTCGGCTTTTCCCTCTCAGGGGTTGCCACAGCGAGTCATTTCTCTTCATCTCACCCTATGTTTTGAATCTTGTTCTCTGTTGTTTATTTATCTGAATTTTAAACATTATATCTTACAATACATCAAAACCCCAAATTCAGTTTCTCAGAAATTAAGAATGTTGAACAAAAGAACATGATTACAACTGAAACACTATATTATGGCATAAACCATCATAGGAAAGACTTGACAGTTGTTCAGCAGACAGTTCCTTCACTAGGAGAGCAAGTCAAGAAAAGAGGCTGAAGAAGCCAGCTGTTCACAAAGCATACTAAACATATTAATGGAAATATGTGTGGAAGGAACAAATGCTGTAGAAAATGGAGGAAAACCAACAGCGATAAATACAGCCTTGAGATTATTGTGACGCAAAGATGATTCAAGAATGAAGAATCTTTTATTGAGACGGACATAAACACACACACATATATATATATACACACACAAATATATATATATATATATCTGCGATAGATTGGCGACCTGTACAGGGTGTACCCCGCCTCTCGTCCATTGACAGCTGGAGGTAGGCGCTAGCAGCACTCGCGACCCCACAAGGGAAAGGCGTGTTACAAGCCACAGTGTGCAAAATAGTCTTTAGGGTCTGCAAGGGTTTGTGGTAGAGTGAACAGATCTATGAACAACAACAACAGCAAAAAAACACAAACCTGGGACACCATGATGCTTGTGAGGAACAATGTGGGACACATTACCGACACTATGATATCATACTATGAAGACAACATAAGTTTTTTTTTAGTTTAACATTTAGTCTTATTGTAGCTGTTTTTTCTTTTCTTTGACAGTGCGTCCATTATATTTTGGATACATTAAAATCTTTTTACCTGTTCTGTTTTATTTTGAGAGCATCCTGCCCAGGTTGGTCATGACGTGGGATGCTACTTCACAGTTTAATAGACAGCTGATGTGACGGCTCTGTGACGATGACTTTAACTCTGCTTTCTTTACATTTCAGAGAAGTGCCCGTCAAATTTTTTTTTTTTTTACTTTTCAGAATTTGACCCAGTAAATTGCAGGACAGGAGAGAGTGAACGAGACAGGAGTTAAAAATGGGCCACAGTCCCACACAAATCAGGACTTCTGGTCACCCTAGTTTGTTGGATATTCACAAAGCATAGACTTCAGCTGGAGTCAGTGCTTCTTGGAAGGAAGGAAATATATCAGACTGTGTAATACGTCTTTATGATATATTAATTTTCCTATTTGAGTTGGATTACTGAAATAAATTAAATCTGAAACATTTCTTCCCATATATTCACATGCATTAACATGAATCGTAATGTCTACATTTCTCTCAAAGTTAAATAAAAATGATAATGGAAACTAATTTTGTTTTGTTACTTCGGTAGTAAGAAATAGACATAAAATGGATTTCTATTAAGTTTGGTTCATAACCCAGAAACTGTGCAGATTTCGGCAATGTTGAGAGACATAATCGGTTTATATAGAAAACGAGAGTTAGCAGGTTTACTTACTCTAAACTGCAAAAACATTCACAACATGTTTTTCTGCTCCAAGATGCATCTCCGTGTCAGTCTATTATCACCTCCAGGTTATGGGGGTAATCGGTTGTATCCTGATAAGTGCTTATGTCCCTCGTTTTTGTCAGCTGCCGTGTATGATTGACATTGTTGAGTGGTGGACACTGTCACCACCTGCCCTCCTCCAAATACCACATCTGGCAACTTACTAAGATCCACAGCTTTGCTTACTATCTCAGAGGCAGCAGATACAAAGGTTGTTTGAACCCCAACATCCGATAAGGTCCCGCACCAACCTGAACGATTGGAGCTGCCTTCACTATCAGATTACAACAAACGCCCATTTGGAAAAGAGCGTCTCTCTCTGCTTAACCTCTAGCAGATGCATCACATGTGCACTTTTGCTGAACTGACCTGAGGGAAAAAACTCAACGGGAATTAAATCTCTTGCCTTTACTGATAAGAAGTAGTACAGCAGGGAAACTAAGTCTGCTGTAATACAGTACGTCAATGGAAAAGAGATACAATCGATGTTACAACCCAGGGGCACTTAGGGTGACCAGGGAAAAGCAATTGTGGCAATAAAACTGAGCTTAACAGTAAGTCACATTTAATCTATGTTGTATAACATAGCCATGTTATCAGCAATTAATGCACCACCCATCATTTTTACAGTTTTTCTTTTTTTTTTAATTGCTTCATTCTTAGCTGGAGTGATTGAAAATCCATTCTGACACACAACTGTGCCCTTGTGCTATTATCTCACATTTTATTACTGGCCTCACTCCCACACTTATGTAGAAACAATAAGGGGGGATTAAAAGGCAAAGGGATGGGATAATGATTACAGATCGCCACCAATCACCCGAATGTCTCTTTTATTACATAATCAAACTAAAACTGTGCTCAGCAGAGGTCAGCGAGCGCGGTGCAGATAAAGAGTGCTGTTAAAAACAATCGTCCTCAAACTAGAATGGATAATTATTAAACTCTTTACTGTTGGCCATTCGAGTGGCTCGTCTTTTCGGTTTGAGTGGTTTTAATATTGGTGTTTATGGTTCCTATTGTGCAGTAAATTGCTATTCTAAGTGCAGAGAAGGTGATTTGCTGAATATTCGCTGCGATGCCTCCCCAAGGCTGTAACGGTGAACTAATCTATTGACGGCCGCACAAAGAGTGCAGGATGTCACTGCATATATATATATATATATATATATATATATATATATATATATATATATATATATATGTGTGTGTGTGTATGTATGTGTATATATGCGTTAACTCATTAGACTATAACGGCGATATTTTTCTTTAACGCGCATTAACGCATGTTGCTCACATGCTTTTATTTTTGTGAAGGTCTGTTTGCTGCGGTGTTGTAGGGGTTTGAATCAGAACAGTAGGTGGCGATAATGCTCCAATAACCTCGCTGTCAGCCAAACCTCGGATTCAGAGGAAGAAGAAAGGTGCTGGCCGGAAAAAAACAAAGCCGACATGCGGAAGGCGGTGTTTCCCGCTTAGGCGAGGCGGTGAGTTGACGGCCGGAACAAGTTTTGTGCGGAGCGGAGCGGGGGGGGTCTGCATCGACGCCGTTGGTGAAGTCGCTTCTCGTTTCAAAGTATCCATGTGTTTTTGCCTGTTTTTCCCTGCCATTCACTATATGCACAACAACAAAAAACCGCGTGTCAACGTCAAATAAACGCAAGCAACGCAAGCATATCGAGTTAGCAAGCATTTCAGTTTAAAGTTCTTCCAGCATTGTATGTATGTGTATATATATGATATAATACTTATAAATATAAAAAACGTCTGGGGTTAGTTTTTAAACGGTGAACACTGAGATTACAAATCAAATACAATTATGCTTAATAGTTATTATATTTTAAAAGTAAATGCAGCATATAGCTTATTATTAATATCACTTTAAATAAAAGCTTCCAATATTTGTCTTGTAAAACTTCATTTGGCTTACGTCCTCATGACAACTAGGCTTCTCCACATTGGCATCTTTGTTTCAGTTTTCAATATTTTTCTAGAACCAGTTGTTGCAAGCTGTGGTGCAAACAGCATGGACCACATTAGACCTCCATGATGCAAGTTCAATGCTTTTGGCATGTTTTTTTTTTTTTTTGGAGTTTTCAATGTTACAAATCAACATTCAAAAATAATTAGTTTTTGACAATTAATGTCTGAATAGGTTTGCATGGAACTTAAAGTGGCAATTTTACATCAACAAACGTTGATGTAAACAAATGTGAGTTTCACATTACTCTCACTCCTCCTAGGCTCTGTTAAGAAAACAGGCTGAAAGAGTTCAACATAAAACAGCAACACTTATAATGCTTTTAATCACAAGGCTTTCTCCAAACAATATGAAGTCCATCTCATCATTAATCAAGGGAAGAATGATAGTCAACATCAGTTGTCAGTCTGTCTAAAAGTGGAGATCTTAGAAAGTTTTCCTCAAGCCTGTTTTTGATTATCACCATCATTTTCAAAAATCTGCAGTCTCCAAACAGCTACAAATTTTCTCTCATACCATCCCACCCTCCTGTAGTCTGCAGTCCCCATAGTTAGATAGCAGAGACATGACTAAAGTGACAAGCATTTTCACCAGGTGTCTGGAGAAGGAGTAACATAGCACTGTCCCTTACTCACCTGTTGGTGTGCGCTGTTGGTGAGTGGGCTAATAGAAAGCTGAAAATATATTGACTTGTGAAAAACACAGAAATTAAGGAGCACCACCAATCAGTCTTATTAATGCAACACCGTTTTAAAACTACAGTTGGTAAACTTGGAGCAACAAGTCTGTAAAAAGCAGGTCACTACATTCTGGCTACCTGAGTTGGCTCATTAACCAGCTAATTATAGATTGTTAGACTCACAACGAAGAGAAGAAGGACAAACATTAATAACATTCGGCAAAATATTCACTTTAAATTGACCTATTATTTTAGTGGGTGCTTATTTTATGTTTTAGCTCAAGTATTCATCAAAATCAAAATAACAATAACTATATTGATATTATTCTAATTATAATAAATCATATTGCTACATTGTTCGTTGTTTAAGCTGTAGTTAACAATGAACAATTTATTTTCTGATCAGTTTGCTCATTAAAATCTTTCTTTTAATCTTTTTGTTTTTGTGATAGTTCTGCTAATGCTAGAATGACAAACTGACTGACAGAGACCAGGCAACAGAGACACATCAACAACAACAACAAAAATCACATTTCCCTCTACAGGCCATAATTGGCATATTAAATGTAAGAACAGATGAGAGATGGGGAACACGAAGACAGGGCAAAGAGCATGTACTGGCTACAACAGTGGCAACCTGAAAAAACGTGGAGCAAGTTAAGGTTACCAAAGGAATGGGACCATGGATGTTTGGTTAACAATGCAAAGGATCTAATGCTGATCTAAATTGTCATGAAATGACGAAGCATCTTTATAAAGAAACATTACTATGAATCAAGTGTCAGGGTTGGAGATAGACAAATCAACCACCTAAAGATAGGAGCTGTTCAATTTCGTTGCTGTGATTGGTGATGTATCGGACAAGGTGCTTTTAAAATGTATTACATGCAGGTAAAGCAACTTCCAACATTTTTTTAAATGGATAAGCGTTAGAAAAAAATGCTTTCATACAAAATATGGATAACCTTGAAATGAATTTGTTTACTGTTGGATTAACTACTAACGATATGAAAGACCTCACAGTATTTTTTTCTTAATTACATGTTACAGTTTTTAGATTAATAAAAAGAAATTGGTCAACATCTGAATCTGCAGGTCAGACCTAAAAAAAAATAGAAATCACTATGACCAGGACAAGCTTGATTAGTGCATCTCTATCCATAGTGTTCGCTAATTTCAATTATCCCAACCTAACTAGCAGAGTATCCAGCTAACAGCACTACTTCATGTTGCTGTCTCTAGGTTTCGTGCTATAACAGAGTTGGCTGTTATCCAAGGTGGCACGTTGTCTATAATCTGGCATTATGGGAAAGATCTTGATCCTCCACACCCAGAGGTCATATTAAGCAGCTTGTATACACTGAAAAGACACAATCAAATCTCAAATAAAAGAAAACAACAGCATGGACCAGAACAGAGTACAGCCTCAAAGGAAAAAACAAATAAAGCATCGCCCTGGAGACAAATGTACCACTCTATGGTGCGAGTGCAGTGGAGTTGAAAGGACTGAATATGAGTGATTCTACTGTATTTGAAACAGGTCAGATAAAATGTTGTACGCAAGATATATGGAAGCGAGGATCTTTGGATCGTAATCTAGAAGCGGACCCATTACATATACAGTAAATCTATGTTAGTGTGCTTCAGCGTGATGCCTTCAGGTGGTCCTATAAAAAAAGACGTCTCTGTCACTCCACATCTCACTCAACACACTTACTACCACAGAGAAGGTAGTAAGTGGATGATCTCTACGTTGATGATCTCTACATGCTTTAGTGGATGATCTCTACGTTTTATTTTAGTTCAAATATAAAAGTAGATAAATAAATAAGCCCTGCGACAGACTGGCGACCTGTCCTGGGTGTACCCTGCCTCTCGCCCATTTGACAGCTGGAGATAGGCACCAGCAACCCCCGCGACCCCATGAGGGATAAGCGGTTTGGAAAATGGATGGATGGATGGATGGATAAATAAATAATTTATGGCAACATTTTTCTAACATCTACCTTTGAACATCTACCTTTCTCTGTGGTGCAAAAGTAACATGAGAGGCTGACTTTATTCTGTTGAACTCAATGAGAAGTCAGAGTACAGATTTAAAAAGATCTGACAAAAGAACAAATATATTATGCTGTCAGTTGCAGTTCAGGATGGGCTAGATCTAAAACTTTCCTTTTAAGTTCTCATCCATTTTCTCACATACAGTCTGTGTTAACATTGGTTCCCCTGAAAAACAAGAATCCTGGTTTTGCTATAGGACGATGCAGATTTGAAAGAAAATGTACATGCATATCGTGGACATGGACCCCCTTTTTATATTTCTTGCAACCCCTCAGGTGGCCTAACACCCACTTTGGGAACCCCTGCTCTAGCTGAAGCCAGTTTAGTTAATTATTGTATTCTTTGTGTTGTTGTGTGTTAGATTCCTTCCCTGTGTTTTTCTCTTGTCTCTCTCCTCTCCTCTGCTCCCTCTGCCTTTATGATTATCAGTGGTTCCTCATTTCCACCCGATTGCTCTCCCCTGTTTCTGCCTTGCCTTTCTCCACACTTCCCTCTGCATATAAGCTCCCTGGTTTTCATTGATCATTCCTGGTTTCTTCCATTATTCTGCCGCATGGTCCGTTGTTCTGCCCTGTTCTCCATTTATGCGGCTCATGCCTGTGTAAGTTTGCTTGCTGCTTTCATTAAATCCTCACATTCATTGTAAGGCTTTCAAGTTCCTGCCTGCATTTTTGTCCTCCTAATACCTCACACCACATGACAATTTTGAGATTCAGATTCATATCATTAAATATTCATGCAGTATTTTAATAAATCATCTGCACTCAAACAATAACACAAAAGGTGACCTGTTGAGCTCATGACTCATTTGCACATTTTGCAATGAATACAATTATAGTTTCATAATGAGATTTAGAGGCAAGAGAAAATGATTCAGCTGTCCATCAAAAGAACTGGAACGTTGATCTGTTTTTGTCTTTAGATCAGAGCAAAGCAACAATTACAAAGTAATTTCAGCGGGAGATGAGCTCTCCAGGGATCCAGTAATGCATCAGACAGACTTAATAAAGTCATGTGACGAAAGAGCAGATGAGGATAAAAAACTGAAAAAAGCACTCCAATAGTATGACTATCTGTCATGTAAAAAAGTAATAAGAAAGGCTATAACATCTGCGCAGGATAGTGAAAACAATTTTGTGTTTTGTAAAATCAATGTACCAATTGAACCCAAGTAGAAGCAATGAACCCCTATTGATTGCATGAAATCAATCTTCCAAAGTCAGTGATCTGGTGTGAAGCGAGGGACAGAAATACAGCATTCGGAAAAGTAGAACGAAGATTGAACAAAATAGGTGGCAGGATGTGGATCAATATTAGGTGTAAAATGGAGCTGAAATATATTGGGAAGGTGGAGACAGTGAAATAAAAAAGCCACCACCTTGAATTTAAGAGTACGTTTCTAGTTCAGAATGTCACGGTCTTTTTGATAGACACATTAAAAGTAGACACTGCTCTTATCCGTTTAGCTCTTGGAATCAAACAGGATTGGCAGAAAAAGGATTGGTAAAAAGTTATGTTTTTCAATGTTCATTCTCTCAAAGCGGGAAACTTACCAAGCCAAAATTCATCCTCAAGGTTTCCAAAACCAACCCGATAGTCACTCCACTTCCTGGAAAAGTCAGTAAGACCATTTTGTCGACGTTGGAAAACCTGGAAATCAACATGATGAACAGCGGAGTGGCTTTAAATGGATTCAAATGATCTGTAACAGTAAAAATAAGGTATTCTGCCACTAATCAACTAGTTGCTGGCATTTTCTACAATTCAGCAGAAGTGCTGTTTTCACAGTGACTTACAATCCAGCCTCCCTCGTCTGTGGTCATGTCACAGTACACCTGCACCCCTTGGCTCGGATCTCTGTTGATGTAAATGGTGTAGACGCCACTCACAGTCTCCCCGTTCAGCAAGTGTTGGGCACAGTTCTGAGGTGTTGAAAACAGACGACTCCCTAGAGAGAAATGTGAGGCAGGTGACAAATTTTAATTAGCTTATCCTTCTGCTTTTTTCAGTCAAAAAATGACATTCAGTGGAAGTGAAGAATGCTTAAATCTTTCAAGATCTTTACTTGTCTCCACCATTTCTATTCTTGTACCACATATAATATCATATGTCCTGTATTTTTCAGACTATAAGTCGCACTCTTTATCATAGTTTGGCCAATCCTACGACTTATATTCAGGTGCGACTTGTATATCAAATTTAAATGGTAATTCATATTGACCATGAACCAAGGAGTAAACATTACCATCTTCCATCATTAGGCTTGTGAAAACTACCCTGATCCTGTATCACTTAAAAATTTATTGAAACATTAACTTAAACAACAAAGACTGAATACATTCTCTCAGGGTAGCATTGCATGGTGCAGCTCAAAGGGCCCAGACTGAGACAGAACCCTGTTATTGGGCTGTCTGTGAAACTAATAACAGCTAGCACTAGCTAACAGATCTGTTATCCAGGTGGGTTACAACTTTGCTGATGCACGTTAGCTTAATGTTGTTCTCAACCATCCATGGTGTACTGTTAACTTAGCACGTAGCACCGCTACGTTCAAGGTCTAATTTAGGCGTAATTTTGACAACTTTCAGAGTAACATGCTGTTACTCTGAAATGCGCTGGATAAAACCTTGCTGGTTGGAGTTGCTAATTTACCCCATTCATCCGCCCAGGTGTGTTCCATGTTATTCAGCCAGTTGTGGATGCAGCTGAGTAATTTAATAAATTGGCTTACCAGATTAAATGTCAGTTTTTAGTCATTGATTGTGTGAAATAAATTGCTAAATGAATGCGTATGGTCTGGTGTGACTTATATATGTTTTGTTCTTCTTTATTACACATTTTTCCACTGATGCGATTTATATTCTGGAGTGACTTATAGTCCAAAAAATACGGTATTTTAGGAATGTCAGTTGTTGTCAGTTGTTGTCAACATGTGATTTATTTATTTTTTGCAAGATAAGTGTAAGCCATTTATACGACTATAAAGGTGTCTGCTGTTGTTTTTATGTTTAAGAATCTTGTTTTAAACTAAGAGTTGAGGTAGTTGGTGAGTTGCCAGGTTGCAATCATAAGGTTGGCCAATAAAGACTTGGTGCCTTGCTGGCAAAGCCTTCAAAAATGTTTAATGTTTTGTGTGGCAAGATTTATTGCATTTGAAAAAAGGATACTGACAGGATACTGATGATTTGTAAAACCTGGAAGGACATGATAAGTAAGCTAATAGTGCTACCCTACATGGCTAATTTCACAGTTCTATTTATTAATTTGGACTGCACTTCACTTGTAGTGCAAGATCTAAGATACCCAAAAAAAGTGATTTGCAATACATTTACTCTACTTGTGTTTCCTTAACATATTCCTAAAGTCTAGTCTTTTGTTATTGTATTGAACCCAAAATTTTGCAACATTGCATTTCTAAACTGGACGTATTGTTACACCCCTTCTATATATATTTAAAGTAAGAAAAATACAATGTAATTTTAAACAATAAAGATTTTAAATTAGAGCTGATAAAAAAGGCATAACAAGAATTTCTGTTTCATAAGTTATTATTTTAATTCACTTTGAGGACAAGTATGATAAAGAAGAAGCTTACACATCTGTGCAGGCTTGGAAGAGTGCAGTAAAAGAAGTTTTGGTGTTGAAACAAGCAGGTGCACCCAACAAAAAGTAGGGATGTATTAAAATAATAATTGACAAGTTGACTAATGTGGAAAAGTATGGATAAATCAGTCAGCCAGAAAAATAATAATCACCCATAGAAATGTTCTTTTAAAAAACCCAGACTTTGAAGCTCGTTCTGACTTCTGTAGTGAATTACAAGCTGTATATGCTGTATAAAAAATAAATACCTTTTATCTCTAAACATTTAGACCGCATTCATTCCTTTATAGTAAGATGTATGTAAAGACTAGTAGTTGCAGAAAACAAACAGAACAAAAGTGCACTTAAAAACATATGCCTGACTACAAAGAATATGTTCATTATCAAAACAATAGGTTTGAAATGTGTTGAGCACTTATTTACCATGCCTGTATGCAGTGTACATTAATTGTATGTTTACACTGGATTGGAAATTAGTTTTAATTTTTTCCTTTTCACATACATTTTTTTATTATTCAACATATCAGCTCTAGTCAGCCAGCCTATAACAGTGTCATTGTAAGGTAAGGATGTGGAGGTGTCTGTCTTTCAGGACAGATTAGCATGCACATCTGTTCTGTTAAAACAAGACAACAACGTAGAGAGAAACCTCAACAGGAACACTCACTGAACTAGAATACTTTCCCAACACAAGTCCAAACAAAGGAAACACATGGCTGTAAAGACTGTACCTGTAGTGAAGGTGGTGGAAACCACGGCACTAGTATCAAGGCCCCTGGCAGCCTGGAGCTTAACTGTGTACTCCATGCTCTCCGCCAATCCCTCCAGTCGAATCCATGTGTCCTCTGCATCAAGAATCAGCTCCTAATGAGCACACAGGACCAAAAACATACCATTTGAGGAAATAATGTAAGGTAAAATGTTATCTTTTCCAAAATTCTTAATCCTAGATCACCAGTTACAAACCTTAGGGGAAAAATACATAGTCTTTAAAGCTCTATGCGATACTCATTAAACATGAAACCCAGCTTGTGAGTTTTAAAAAGACCTTTAAGCTGTTCTTGTTCTGAAAGCCCATTGTGGCTAACGTTTTATGCTAATGATGCACAATATATTTAACAAAAATTTGCTATAGAAATGTGTCAGAGTAAATGAGAAAAATCTGGTGTAATTATTGTTATGCTGAAGACTATTAATCCTACATTCTGAGCTTTCACACAGTAAAGTGTGTGGAGGAAAGCAAAATGAAGTCAAAGAGGAAATAGACAGCAAAAAATGGATGCCATTTACTGCAGATAAAGAAAACAAGATGAAAGGAATTTTCGGACAGTCAAACAGAAGAGCTGCAAGCAATCAGGAATAAAATGTTTCTATTTTTAGTCGAGAAGTCACAGGACTGCAGTGAAGTTGTTACATTCCTTTGTTTTTTCACAAAAGTAGGAGCTCAAATGCTGGTAAAGGAATACATAAAGTGACATAACTGAAATCAGCCATTTGTTTATGAAGGCATTAGTACTTTTGAGTTAGGATATATCAGCATAGCCTGGATACACATCAAATTTAAAAGAGGAGAATAAAATATTTAGCCGGATTGGAAAAATGAGCAACACGTTCCAATGCAATGTGTCCCTGTGAATTATGCAGTGAAACAGCCGGTAAATGGTGTCTCTGTGTCTCAGAGGAGCTGACATTCACCCATCGAAGGGTTTTCAGGGTCAAGATATTTATTGCAATCGAAGAGCCCTGTCTTATCAAGGCTAATACATACCTCTGTACCCTTTCATATTGATTGTGTACGTGCGGTTGAGTGGTCGGATATTTGCCGGGTGCGTACTCGTCCTTGTCTGAGATGTTTCTCTATGCCAGGCTTTCATGTCACAAACTGTTATACGTGCAAACATAAAACTTAACCCTTAAATGTCAGTTAGATAAGAGGTCACTTCGCAGCTAATTTGTGCAAATTCTAAAAGTCTATTGTGTCAGCAACAGATAAGCTGCTGAAACATGGAGCTTTCTTTGGCAGCACCCAAAGATAAAAACAAATAAAATGAAACTCAACAGATTTTCACATATAATGGGTTTTCCAGATTATTTACTTTCTTTCTGTGTTGATTAGTTTCTGAAAATCAAAAAAGCACATTAAATAACAGGCATTAAGAGAAAGGAAAAGGGTTTTCAGAAAATAGCAGAAATTCTTATTTCTCCTAAGTCTCCGAGGATGTGAATCTGTGAGCGCGGGCTCGTTTGACAATAAAACAGCGAGTGTACGCACTGACTCAATAGAAACCACATACACCCCCTCCATATTTATTGACTCCCCTGGTATAGATCTGTAAAAAGTTTTAAAATACATTTTTGATTTCTTGCAGTAGCATACTGTTTCACTGTAAAACTGGGAGAAATACAGCTTTTAATTTAGGCACATTCGTTCAGTGTGAGAAAAAAAGTCACCTACTAAGAAATCACTGGTTTTACACATTCACCCATGGCACAATTACTGGCACCCATGCTGGTAATGCTTTATACGGCCCACTTTTACCAATAAGGTAGCATTTACTGAAGTCTATCTCTATAACATTTCACAAGGTTAGAGAATACAGGGATTTTTAACCACTCTTTAAAAATCTCTCCTGATTGTCCAGAGTCCTCTTCTTTGTACTGCTCCACACAACTCACTCTGCTGGTTTTCTATAAGCTTTAAGTCTTAAAACCAAAGTTTAATTTGTTCCCTCCAGTCTGCTCTATTGTTCACCTGCCCAAAAGATCCACGTATAGCTCAGATTTTTGCCGATATGGTGCTTATATTGGCCTCGCATGCACTGCATAGGGTGTACGTGGATAAAGGTACAATATTAAGTCAGAGGGTGGTGCTAAACACACTGCAGATAAAGGTCAGACCAAAAGCAGCAGAAGACAAACAACAAAGCTAATTTGAAAGAAATGGAGATCTATTGTTTTCCCCATTGAGGATAATTTAACCCTCAGCAACAGCAAGGATACAAAAACTGCAATAAAGAATAATTTTATTTTTTTAATGTTAAATTTTACCTCCATAACCTGTTATCTTTGGACCCATCTCAGATAAGCAAAAAATTGACATTTGGATGAAGTAAGCTGGCTGCAGTAGACAGTTGATGTCATATCTGGTGAGCTTACATGTTAATATGGTTTGAATCATTATCCTGGAAGAACCAGTGGTGACCCATTATTATATATTACACAGAGTTTACCAGATTTTTATTTAAAATGTTTGAGGGTTTTCTAGAGTACACAGTGCCATGCCTTCTAATAAGGTTCCTTATTGCCTTGTGGAGAGAAACAGGTCCAAAAAACCACAGATTCTGCACTATACTTTCCAGTGGGCATGTGGTGCTTTTCCACGTATTCTTCCTTTGTTTGACACTCTGACTCAGCTAGAGTGTTTATTGTGGGATATTTTAACATAGTGAATAAGTGTACTGAGATAAAATGCTGAATTTTTCTAAACCTTTTTGGGGTGGAATCATTTTACATTGATAAACAATGCAAGCAATTTTCTATATATATATATATATAAATATTTATTTATATATTATATATATATATATATATATGTGTGTGTGTGTGTGTGTGTGTGTGTTCTCAGGGTTGCTCCTGTCTCAAAAAGCAAAACCTGAAAGATTTGTCAAAAATAGTATGTAGTAGTTAATCCGCTAACTGCTGAGAAGAGGTAACAGCACAACCATAACATTTTAAAATGTTATATTAAAACATTTTTTAACCTTGCTATGGATTGTGTTATTCTTTGTACAGGACAAAAAGCAGTTAACAACAGTTTTCATTTAACCTCAAATGCATGGGAAAGGCTTTTTTCTGCCAAAATAATTGTATGAAAAGGCAGAGATAAAAAGGATGGAAATGGAAAATGCAAATAATTTTGCCATGAAAACAAAATGTAAATTTGAACGTTTGAAGGGTTACTTTTGCATTTTTTGTGCGTCAGTAACACCCGATGGTCAGCCATATGGCTAAAGGCACCCTCACAAGGTCAGTGTTAATGGATGTTCAGGAACAGGTAGACTTGCTGTGGATCATCACCACATCAGGCCTCTGCGTGTGGATTAAAGCACACAGCTCTTACTAATATACTTCATTACAATCACTCAGTCACATCAAACCCCCTTAATCAGAATAAACAATGTCTCTACTGAGGCACATTAGAGTAATACTTCTACCCGAAAACCAATTTTCTCATGCGGCTCCCTTTGGTGTGAAACAATCTGTCAGTGTCGATGAACAGCCCACATCCAGCCTGAGTGAAAGATATGATGTATATTTTCTTGTGCACAATTGTAAAAACTGTTACTTCGGATTTTTATTTTAACCTGATTCTATTAAAATCTGTTGAAATTCCAGGAATTAATTTGTTTGGTTTTATTTCACATAGCCTTTAATTTCTTTTTTTGAAAAAGGCATTCAATCTCTAGACACATTCTTACTCTTGACTACACAGAACTGCTGAAATTCAACAGTAATTTTGGCCTCAGACGTTTATGACCATTGGCATACAATATGTTGAACTGTAGGCGGTTTGTTAAAGGGGAAGTGAAAAAAGAGAATATATATTACTTTGCGACTGCCATCAGGCGTCTTGTAAGTGAGCATGTAGTTGTCGATTTCTGCGATGGGCGGCTGCCAGGAAATGAGAGCGCCGCGGTGGTTCACTTCACTCGCCGTCAGGTTCACAGGTGCATCCATGGCTGCCAAAAGCAAAAAAAAAACGCATTACTTTTACAGTCAGAATAGTTAATAAAAGAAAAGTGGTATTAGCACTTGTCATAAAGATAGGACTTGAATGACTGCTTTAACAGAGTATATTTGCAGCTTTTTAATTGCTTGGGAAGTGAAGTTCAGAAATGCTGTTTCGTAAAATACATTTCTACAAAAGTTATTATTCCCATGTTTCAGTTTGCTTTGGATATCTATTACAGCCAGTGGTAAAATGCAGAAACCAATAAATGTGTTGAAAAAAACGTTAACATTTGAATCCGTTGAGAAGTTCAGGGAGTTGCTGAACATCTGAATGCCCCTGATGAAACTGAAAGATAAATAAATCATGTGGTAATTCAAATTTAGCTGATTTAATTTTCCACTGAAAAACAAACATAGTTTTTTCATTTAAAACTGTCTCATGTCACACCAATCTAATGAGGCAAATTATGTTAGTTTTAAATGTCTGCACTTAAGCAAGGTCACAATGTTTATTTGGTTAAAATGCTCCCCCTGTTAGTTTTCAGGTGTTGCCTTGACATCCACAGGTGTCCTTATTACTAAATTTATCTGTTGTGAATTAACTAATAATAACACAATCTTGTCCAATAAAGCTGATTCTGGTTCTTCAAGGCCACATAACCATCATTTGGGTAAATTAAAGGTCTATTGGAGTGTTTAATCATGGTGTATTTAAACTTCTCAATGTGAAGAAAGTAATTAAAATACTTTTTGAGTCTCTCTTTCACACACCCAGTCCAGCACTTTTATTTTTAAATAAAAAATATTTAGTTAATTCTAAACATCTCTCAGGAAATGTTTACCCTGATGTAATTAAAGACAGTGAGAAAAGAATTGCCGATTATCTGCATGTTTATACATGTAGCGTATATGTAAATATCTGATTTAAATTTTACATTGCGCATTACAAACATAGACAATAAATTTCATGGTGATATATGTATTGCTAATATAGTGATTACAGTAACCATGCTTTGTAATCACAGTAATGATAAAATAATGCATATGAATGGAGCATGTCATCTTTACAGGTAATGATAAAATAATGCATATGAATGGAGCATGTCATCTTTACAGGTAATTAGAGCAGAAAAATAAAAAAGGTGACAAAATTAACAGCCACACTGCAGGGCGATTTCAAGAGATGGGTAAAATGTCCACGTCAGTAATCCTAAAACCCCACAGGAACTTGTACAAACAACAGTGAGGCACTTTTCTGTTTAGTCAGAGACAAATCACAGCCTCACAAGCATCAGAGCTCTTGATCCGGAAGCCCACCCAAGTTTTACCACACGTTACATCACATTATTCATGTATATTTTTTTTCCCCTGTGAACTTTGGAACAAGACCTGATTACAGTTCCTTTGTTGGTACTCAAACCACATTAAAAAACAGCCACATATCAATTTCCCCACCTTACATCACCCTTTTTAAATCAATGAGATCTACCAGCACAGCAGCAGAAGCATTGACATGCTGTAACTGCATTTTAGTGTCGGAAAAAGAAATAAATGACCTTTCTATGTAGAAAATCTGTTTCCTGGAGTTTCATCATGACTCTAGGGCACATCATGAGTAAGTCACCCAAAAACGCTGGATGGGAGAACGCAGGGGCACCAACACAAATAAAATGCTACACTTTGTGTGCTATGATATCCAAAGATGCAGCTGTGAAAATGGTATTAAAATATCAATTACATTGCTGCCTCTTTCTTAGAAAACACCATGTGAGTTTTGATCTTTGCAGTCTTCCCCTCCATTCACTCTTTTGCATTGCAGCTAAGGTGGATTTTATGGCTCTTTACCTCTTCTGGAAGAAGAGGAGAATTAAAGTTTAGCGTACCAACTGACCTGAAATCAAACCTGTAGGCCTCATTAAACAGTATAAATACAAAGTAAAATCACACCATCGACGCCGCGCCTTTTGGTGAAATTGGTACTGAGGTGGGTACACACAACTACTGCAATCATTGACAGCTCTGTAATTAACAGCTCGGAGAGCTGATAACCTCCATATGGATGCGGAGTGTCTTTTCTCAACTGGAATGAAAGGCATCTGTGGAAACTGTGTAAAGATTTGGGTGAGAAAGAGAAAACAAAAGGTGTTTTGGTGTCATGGAGTTCAGATAACAGCAGCACCCAGTGCTAAGGTTTGTTCTGTCTAATCTTCTCCAACAATATCCAATCTCTAAGGAACTCCAGCATGTGTACATTTTTATCCTCACTTAGCCTTTTTGATCCCAATATCTACCCTCTTTTGTGCTTGTGTTTCTTTACCTTCACCTACTCTTGTGAAATTGTGTTAGCCACACCAAATGTCCATGCAGAGAGCTTTGATGACAAAATTTGAGATCTTTAAAAACGTTTTCCCTCTGAGTAGATTAGTTAAAATGATTTCATACTTTGCACACGTTTCGGCTAAACCCAACTCCTAACCTAAAAGAAAGCCGGAGTAAACAAAACACATTGACTGTTTAGGCCATTTTTCATTGGTTTTCCTCATCTGTTGAGGTAAGTCCTGATATTGTCCATAAACCTTCAAACGTAAGTTCAAGATGTTTTTTTACACAGTGTAAAAAGGCAAACAGGGTAAAATCATTTGTTTTGCGAGCAGTGTTAGCAGGATTGTGAAAACTGTTTTGATTAATGTTAACATTACTGCCACATGAAATATGCAATGAAGCATGTTTGATTTAAATCTCAGACACAGTACAAGGAGACATTTTCTTCTGTTATATATTTTTGATGCGTGTTTAGTTTCAGTGTCCAGTTTTAACTCGACTTTCCATTTGCACTCAGAAATGTAAAAGTCCAAGGCAGCAACAATAAAAAGATCCTTCTTGATGAGATGAGAAGACTAAATGGCAAAGATTTCTGGTGCAAATTCTAAACCCAATTTGGCAACTGCATGTTTAAAGTGTAGTAATTGTGCTGTTGTTTATTCTTATTTCAATTTTAGTCTGTTTCTTTAAAGCAGTCAGCAATTCAAATACTGGGTTTCTATCTTACAACTGGAGCACAGCTAATGGCCTTCTTTTACTGTATGATTTTAGCAATCTTATAAGACTACTCAGCGACACATTGTGCAATGTGGATTTAATATTTTTTGGTACGACATCAAATTTGATGGGTGCACGTTGTACGATAAACGTTTACTGCTAAATCGCTTGGGATGTATGACAATACAGGTACTGGTCATATAATTAGAATATCATGAAAAGGTTGACATTTTTTTTCACTAATTCCATTCAAAAAGTGAAATATAATTTGTAATATAGTGTATATCAGGGGTCGCCAATCGTTTTAAAACTGAGAGCTATTTCATTGGTGTTGTGCCATACGAAGGGCTACCAGTACTGACCTTTGAACAACAAGAGTCAGAGTTCACCTTAATTTTATGTAAACTAAACATATTTTTCATGCTTTGTTACATATATGGTCATGTCCAAATCTATATAAATGCAAGTTTGAATAAACAGAAAGACTAATGGAATAAAATAAAGTATTAGATGCATCTCATTAGTGGATTGTGCTTTTTTTTTTATAACAGGCTTGTGGGTGCCTGTTATAAGAATTATTATTCTGAAGTCACTATGGCCTCACACCACTCGGACAGAGGAGGCCTGGAGACCTGATGTCTGTGTATAAGATCCACTGTTTGCTGATTGCAAGGCCAAATGCTGCAGCTGCTGGGGGGTTTCTGATTGTTTACGATAGACTGTCTTTGTGTTGTCTCATGGGAAGGCCCTGGTGCAGTATTAGGGGAAGCCCGAAAAGCGAGGCGGACAGAGACAGGGCAGACGCAGACCGCAGCGGAACCGTGGGGTGCGATTACTTTCCATCTATGTGAATCTCTGCTCTGTTTCTCAATAAAAGTGCTGGAATGTCATTACCACTGTCTCCTCATTTAGTAAAGATGGGAACTCAGTTACTATCATTTAGAATTCCACCCAAAACTCCCATAACAGTGCCACATGTGGACTCAGAGGACTACTTGGTGCCCGTGGGCACTGTGTTGGTGACCCCTGATGTATATTATTTTCATCCTTAAACCAGGTACTGGTAACTTTGGCACTGTGTGCAGGTGCCAAATCTCGTTGGAAAATTAAATCTGCATCTCCATAAAGTTGGTCAGCAGCAGGGCGCATGAAGTGCTCTAAAACCTCTTGTTAGACAGCTGCACTGACATTAGACCAACAATGGACCAGCACCAGCAGATGACATGGCACAAGTGAAGGAGAAGGTTCTGCCTCATCATCCTGTTCATCTTCATTGGAAATGTGAGATCTGTTCCCAACGAAGTGGATGCGGTGGCAGCACTAACTTGGGTAAACAGCTTGGTTATGCTGACTGAGATGTGACTAACCACGCTAACTCACATACATAAACATGAACAGTTTTTATTCACAACGAGCTGGCAGAAATAAAGAGAGCAGTAGGAATAGAGAAAGGGATCTGACTGTATTTGTAAATGATAGATAGGTAAATCTCTAGAGTTGCACTATCAAAGAGACACTCTGAAGCAAGGACATTGAGCTGTTGGCTTGAGGCTTTATTAACTTCAGCAAGAGTTTACACTTGTTATTGTGCACAGTGTATGTTACCCTTTTGCTAATGCTGCAACAGCCTGTGATGTCATCCCTACTCTGACCAGCAGACTCCAAACATAGTACCCTCAGGCCCTTTTTCTGATCCCTTGATATTTTATTAATGGTTCCCTGTCATTCCATTCTTACCACCTTGACCCTGCCTGTTACCTGCCACAACAAGAGACAATAAAACACTGCACTATGGTATGCCAACACCAAGGAGTCATACAGCTCATCACCTCTCCCTCTCCTGGGGGGCTTGGATCACAACTACTTCATCTTAAGCCTGTGTATGAACCCACTGTACACAGAACCAGCTCTGAAAACGTACAGTGTAGAGATGGTGTGGGGAGATGGAAGAAGCTCAGAGGGGCTGTTTCAGCTACATTGTGTGGAATGAGCTCTTTGCTCCTTATGGGGAGGACACTAACAACATCACAGACTACATTACAGGCTATATTAACCTCTGTATGGATATGAATCTTTGGTGTTTCTCTAATGAAAAGCCACGGGTTAACCCTTGGATAAAGGGTCTCCCCAAGCAGAAGAACATAGTATTTAGATGAGGAAACATAGAGGAGCTGAGAGCACTGCAGAAGGAACTCAGAAGGAAGATCATGGATGGAACGAGCATCAACAGAAGGGGTCTTCAACCCTGGTGTCTCCTGAACCAAATGATTGCAAGACCTCCCTCAGCATCCAGCAATGGCATGCAGGGGTCTGTTAATCCCCCCATTGCTTAGGTCAGGTGTGTAAAGGCAGGGAAACACCTAAAACATGCAGGGCCAGGTTTGAAGATACCTTATCTACAGGAAGAAATTGGAGGAACAACGACAGCAGAACAAGATTAGTGGGGTTTGGAAGACCCACAAAACAATTTCAGGACCCAAACCAAACTCCTAAATGCTGTGGGAGTTTTTGGGTGAATGAATGATCACAACCAGTTCTTCAACTGCTTTGGCATCATGGGATACATGTTCCACATGAGCATGATGCTGGGGAAAGCCATGGAAAACCTCCTGTGTGGTACCAGTGCCAAAGACAACACATCCGAAGGACCTCAGTAGATACAGACTGGTAGCACTGACGTCACGTCTGATGAAGACCCTCAAGAGGTTGGTCCTCAGGCATTTACACCTACTGGAGAGGTTTCATATGATCCGCTGCAGTTTGCCTACCATCCTTGGTTGCCCATAGTATGCAAGGGCACAGGAATATCTCTCTGACCGGGCTAGTCTTCAGTACAGGGCCCACACAGGGCACTGTGCTGGCACTATTCCTGTTAAACCTCTATACTGCAGGTTTCTCCATTAACTCCACAGGCTGACATCTACAAAGGTTCTCTCATGACTATTCCATATTCGGCCTCATCACAGGTGAGGACATCTCAGAGTACAGGCTGAGAACACAGCACTCTGTGGACTTGTGCCAGCAGGACCCTCTCCTGATCAATGCAAATAAAACTAAGCAGCTGTTAGTGGATTTCTGCAGGCACAGACCCACCACACCAACACCAGTGAGCATCCAGGGGACTGACATTGAAATAGTAGTCTTGTAGGTTCACTTGAACATTAAACTGGACTGGAATCATAACACTGTTCCTCTTTACAGGAAGGGTCAGAATTGGCTCTATCTACTAAGGAGACTGAGATCTTTTGGAGTGCATGTGATGCTTCTGAAGACCTTTTTTGACTCTATGATGTCATCAGCCATGCTCTGTGGTTTAGTTTATTGAAGCAGCAACGTATCTATAGCTGAGAGGAAGCAGTTAGATGAGCTCATCAGGAAGGCCAGCTCTGTCCTAAGATACTTCCTTGACCCAGTGCAGGTGGTGGAACACAGATGGACTCTAGCAAAAAATACATCACTCTTGGACAATGTCTTCCATCTCATGCATGAATCTATGGCAGTATCACTCCTTTGCTGCTCCCTAGGAATGCGAAGGAGTGTTATATTCTTCCTCCCAGCAGCTGTTAGACTTTATAACAATCACTGCTCCCAACAGAATCATAATGTACTTACACCCCTGCTGTTTTTTTGCTATTTTTATTTTTATTTTTTTGTAAATAGTCTTTTATTGTTTTTATGCACAAATACACATACATTTGTTGTACAGTACTTTTTAACTCACCCAGCGCATATTCTTAAATCCTAATATAGTATTTTAAATAACTAGGGTGTTACTTTTTTTTAAAGTTGTAAATTTGCCTTTATTGTACAATCACCTATTCTCATTGTATTTTTTACCTTTGTATATATCTGCATGCTTCCATTTACCCTTTACTTTCCTATTACTCTTAGCACACCTGAATTTCCCCACTGTGGGTCAATAAAAGGTATTGCAATTCTACTGTATTCATTTATTTCATCCACTTTTGATTTCTTCTGTGATTTTTCAAAATATTCTGCGCTGCACTTCTATACAGTGTTTCCTTTAAGCTTTTTTGTGCTTATGAGCTCTACCTCACCTCAGAACTTATGTTAGTAATTTAGTTGCTTTATAAATAGCTGTTACTGACACATCTTCTAAGTATCGCTAAAAAAGCCCAAGTTTCACTAGCGATGCTTTCACCTCAGTGTGAGAACAATGGTTCTAGTCTAATGTGATAAAGAGTGAAAAGATCACATATGTTATTCTAATCAATCACTTGTGTTGATGAACACAGATGGTGTGGATTATGTGGACAACAGTCTTCCTTCTTCCCTCCTCTTCATTCTACAATTAAGTTTGCCACCTCTATTTCATTTGCCTCCGATCAAACCTTTGCGCAGAGCGCAGCTGAGCAGGTGTCAGCTCTGCTTCTCGCTGCTCTGACACCCTCTTATTGAAGCTTCAGATTTAAACAATGAAACAGAGATGAATGAGTTTGGCTATATCTGATGATCCATTAACACATGCAAACAATTCCAGTGGAAGAAAATAAATAGAAATATAAAGCAGCAGATGGGAAAGTGCCTCCATGTGCAGCATAAAGCTGTATCAGTATAAGATGGACGAAAGCATTCGTTCTTCATCTCAGTGCCTTTTTTAAGGGGATGGTAAAAAAATTACATTTATTGTACATTATATGTACAATAAATGTGCTTTTTGCATCTAATTAAAGAAAATACAAATTACAGCTATTAAAAAAGTTCCTTTTGGGTCCTACTTCCTGCTATGGATGACATACCCTTACAATCAGTAGCTATTTTAAAAAGCAAATAAAAAACTAACCGACTATATCAGCAGTATGGCATAATTTAGCTACTATGATTACATGGACTGAGCCAAGTAAGTAATTTTACAGAACTCGCATGTGCATGTGATTGGAGCCTGAGAAGAAGTGTTGAACTAATTAAATTATCACCTCGAATCTTGCTGATTATATCAAGAAACACTTTATTCCGTATAGAGAGTTTTTATATCCAGGGGAAGACAAGCAGACATAAAATCTTAAATTTTCTTTCTGTATATGTCTTCAACTGAAGGAAGGCAAACCGATATCAGAGTCCACCTATTAGAAGAAATTGGTGAAAGACAAATGTGTTTAAATGCATCTAATAATAATAATAATAATAATAATAATAATAGTACTGCGACAGACTGGGGACCTGTCCAGAGTGTACCCCGCCTCTCGCCCAGTGAACGCTGAAGATAGGCACCGGTAACCCCACGACTCCATGAGGGATTAAGCGGGTCAGAAAATGGATAGATGGATATAGGATAATAACAATAATAATAATAATAATAATAATAATAATAATAATAATAATAATAACTGATTTGATTTGTAATGCACTTTACAGTTCCAATCAATCTAAAAGTGCTATAGTCGATACAAATTCAAAGAACAAAGACAATAAAATGCAATTACAATACACAAGTAAAAGTTGTGAGGCAATTAAATCCAAGAGAAATAAAAGCATTTAAAGGAGGCCATTAAAACATTGAGTGAAAAGGAAGGTTTTAAGGCCTGTTGTAAAAACATGTCAGGGTCTGCAGAGCCTTCGGATGTGGAGGCAGATTGTTCCACAGACATACAGGAAAAGGCCCGATCTCCCATGGTGTTGGATCGAGTCCTGGGAATGTGTAAAAGGTCAGTGCTGGAAGAATGGAAAGTGCGTGAGGGACAGTGAAGGGTGAGGAGGTATTTTAAATAAGATGGTGCATTACCATGCAGGCATTGGAAGGTAAGCAGGGAGATTTTGTAGATGATCCTGGCACAGACAGGAAGCCAGTGGAGAAAACAGGTAATGGGGGTCATGTGTTCATGTTTTTGCACTCTTGTCGGGATCCTGGCAACGCAATTCTGAATGTACTACAATTTCTGCAAGTGTGTTGCAATCTTGTGTATAGAGTTTTACCAAAACGTAAGGCTAGGACTTTAATGTCTTAGTTGAAATCATTATTTGGAGAAAAAAATAATGGGTAAAATAAAGTAATGCATTCAATTGCCAAAACAATGGGGGTAGTGTGGTGGTCTGGGGGGTGGGGGTGGTTTATGGGATGGGAAGGCAGGGGAGCAGGGGTGCAGCTCAATACTTGCCACCCCAGTTTTGGATAGTCAAATGTAAATGCATATGCTGGCTAAAGTGGAAATAAATGAGTGAATTTCAGTGGTCTGAGAGCAAGTGGATGTAATGCTGAACGATATGTGAGTTAAACCCTTTCCTTTGTGTGATTGATTGCTGGTGGTGTGCATCAAACAGCAACATGAAGTGATTAGACCATTAATAATGGTGTTATTTGAATAAAACAAGTAACGTGAGTATAAGGGAAAGTGGAACAGCATTACTGACAGAAAAACCTTAAAGCTAATTAGTACCACACAGCGCTAACATTTAAACCCTATAGCCAGAGAATATTTGTGGTGACATGAGGCGTGCGACAAAGTCAGAGGATTAACAGCTGAACATCGGATCACAGCTTGTCTATGTTGCCATGCCAGCATAATGTCAATTGAGAAAGTCTTACTTTATTCCTTCCTTCTGGTTATTGATGCAGGGTTTAGACTGGGTGAAGTATTAAGAAAAAAAAGTTCTTAAAAAGACTAAGGATTCCTTGATATGTAGATGACATACAATCAAAATCATATTCTGTCTGGTACGGGAGGAAAACTTAGCAACATCATTGTTCAGAACACTGCGCATGTGCAGCAGGGGATAAACAAGGAAGCGGCTATTGACTATTAGCATCTCCCAGCAAAGTAATGAAAACAATGAAGAATGGTCCAAGATTCAGTGTAAAAAAGGCAAAAAATATATGATTCTAAGCTAAAAAAGACTGGAATAGTGCTGGGAATACAGTATGAACGTTGGTGTTCACTGAAGCGGAAGCTAAAGCTGCCCGGAGCTCATGTGAGTAAACGTCCTTATTAATACTGTGATAATAGTAATAGCAATGCTCTTCTTAGCTTCTACAGTCTTAAGTATAAACATTATAAATAGATTTATTAATTGATTGGTTCTTACGTTGATGAATTTTCTTTCTCTGTGATGTTCGGATATGAGGCTCTTAGAGTTGTTGTAGATTGTTTTATTTAATTAATAACAGTTGTTCTTCAATCACGCCCAGCTGCCGTTTTACTGTGAAGCATTGCAGAGGGGTAAGACTCAGTCTAGCATAATTTAATAGTGATTTATTAGTCACCATCTGGCTTTCTGCAGTACTGCCGGTAGATGGCATCTGCTGCTCACCGCGCCGGTGCTGGGTTCTATTTTAGGGTGACCAGACGTCCCCGATTTCCGGGGACTGTCCCCGTTTTGGACCACCTGTCCCCGGCTAAAGCTGTCCCCGGAAATGTCCCCGATTTTACCGAGGGGGAATAAGTGTTGCGGTAACTGGGTGCGCTGCGCGCACCACTAGATGGCGGTAATGATCCTTTTGGATGTCAGATGCCATTAAAACACGAAGAGGAAGAAGAAGAAGAAGAAAAAGAAGAAGAAGAAGAAGAAGAAGAGCGCACCACTTTTAAAACAGAAGAAGAACAAGTGGAAATTCGTTGTCACAGGGGGAGCTGCCCTGTGTCATGGTAAGTATTTGGATCGGGCTGATCCTGTGATAAATGTTTAGTTTTTGTCCAGGTTAAAAATTATCAATAAAAAGTAAGACAAGACCACGAGTTGCTGCTCACATCAGTAAAAGACACTTAGATAAAATGTAACAGAATAATTGAAAACTCCTTGTAAGGCGCTAAACTGGTACGCTGGTTCTCCAGGGATCAACAAGGGTTCTTCTAAAGATGTTTTAGAACTGATTGGTGACCTTTAGTTTATATTTCAGATAGTTGGAAGTAGAGTTATTACTAGATGTTTTGCTGATTTATGAGCATAGACTTCCAGGCTTAGGTTTAGCTTTTCTACTGCTCACTTTGGATATATGAAAGCTCCTCATGAAAAAATAGGAGTCAGTAACAGGAGAACTGAATGAGAAAAGATCTACATGATCTGAGAACGATGGAGGAAGAGATAACCACCTGTTTAATGTCCATTTATTATGTTGTTTTTGCTTGTAGCTCCTAATATTGTGGTAATTAGATTTGTAGTATTTAATTGGATGATATAATAATAAAAATAACAATAATTGGAAGTTTTCATGTTGTACATTCTAATGTTTTTGGAACTGATTTTAATTATATAATGTCTGTTTTAGAATAATGTAAGATTGATACGAGAGGAAAAGGGTAGGAAGTCAGAAAGGAGATTAAATGGGTGGAGGAAAATAGGAACACTGATGGAAAGAACACTTGATGAGAAGAGATAAACTTTTACTTAGAGTATTATTAAAGTTCAAGTGATAAAGCGTTGACATGATTTAAGTGATAAAGTAACGTATTGAGTAATGTAGTGTGTGAAGTATACTATGTAAAACAGAGTGACTCAGGTTTGAGTTGAGAAGCCTAATTGTCTGAGGATATAACCTCTTTCTGAGTCTCTGCACTGAACATGAGTTTCACTGCACTTCCCTAGCTGTGGCAGAACTAAGAGGCAGATTAGTTGTATATTTTTCTTGTGTCTTAAAAATTTCTGTTCTGCACATAATACATTCTCTTCTCCTCTTATTTTATCCAGACCTCTGGATACCGGGGCTGATGGCTCTTCAGACACAGAAGGCCTTGAAGAAACCAGAGATGATCTCATGTTAGCGACTCACTGACCGGAGTTAACTCACCTTATAGGAGCAAACAATATACTGGCACATCAACTACTACCATACACATAATGTAGTTATACACACTTTGTGTAAGTTTATACATGCTCATGCTGCACACTGATCCAAGGGGTCTCCAAGTCTGTGCCTTTGTTTCACCTCACAACACCAAAACCCATTTTCTTGTCCCAAACAGGCTCCATGCACAGCTCCACTTCTTCCTGAAGCTCAGCAGCTCCTGATTAATCCAGGTGTGTCTGACTTCAACCAGCCAGACACACCTGGATTAATCAGCTTGTCCAGTAAAGAAAGAAAGGAAACAAAAGAGCTGCTGAGGTTCAGGAAGTAGTGGAGCTGTGCTTATAGCCCATTATGGAAAGAAATTAATCTGCTTATTTGAGATGCACAGGCCCCTGCTGTGGCCAGGTGACAGTAAGAAACATGTATCACCCTTTACCTGCGGGCTTGACCTCTACTTCTTCTTTATGTTAATGCAGAAAACCTATTGCTCATAGGTATGTAGACATGAGCAGAATAAGTATTTGTTGCACTTTTTTAAAAGGTTGAGGAACTCCGTCTTCACAGAGAGCCACAGTCTAAATGTTTGTATTTACTGGTTTTTCTTTTCCTCATATCACTCTCCCCTTAGGAGGCAGCAGAGCTCTTTGGGCTACACAAAATTGAAAAACCCTGCTAACCACCTTAGACCCCTCCACTCCCACCCCCATCACTTTGCCTCAACCCAAAGACACAGTTCTAGTTTTCTATTAACACTATTTAACACTATTTATTAATTTTATTAATCTCATGATATACTAAAAGTGTGGAGAGGCACATTCCTGGCTTTTACACTTGATTTTTGTTGTTTAAATATTAATAAATATGTAAAAATAAATGAAACCATTACTGTCCCCGTTTCCTAATTTCGTCTTGATGAGATGTATTGTTTTTTTATGTAAGAGCAAGAAATGTCCCCAGATTTGATTTCAGAAATCTGGTCACCTTATTCTATTTAGCCTCAAAAAGGACAATCAAAACACTATCAAGATGGACGCTCGGTGTATATAACCTTATTTTATCATGATCAAATGCTTTTTTATAAGCATATAATGTGGCTATATTCCTTTAATGTTTCTCAGTGTGCATTTTTGCCACTCACTTTGAAACCACAATCTCTGATAGTCTCTCCAACATTTGCAGGATTTAGAATGATGGAGGCTATGCAGTTTCTCGAGCAAACATTTTTTTTATCACCAGCTATAAATATGTAAATCTGTAGAGGTGTGCAAACAATACCTATAAGTCCAATATTGACATAAAAATAGATGAGCCAAAATAAAGCTAACCGATAGTAAGCTAAATACTAAATCTACACAGCTTGACATTATCAGAAAGCTCTCTGGGTAGTTTCAAAACATTTCTTGCAAAACTTGTATGGAGCTTCGAGCTTAAAAGCATGCAACTAGTCAGAAATACATTTGCCTGGAAATGTGAGATTGTGGTTCTCTACCAGCATCTCTTAATTCTTAGTAAATGACTATCAAGGAGACCTGTGTGAAGTTGCCTCAAACAAGGATTTTAGCCGCCTCAGTGCCGTACCAATAACTTCTCAACGAGGGAACTGAGGATTATCAGAGAGAAAAAGTCCTGGTACTCCAGTAAAAAGACTTATAGAAACACCTGAAGCAAAATCCGTTATTTTCCACCCATAGAGCTTAAATATCAGCCTTTGGGGAGACATGCTGTCTTACTCTATGCTGAGCTCTTGAGGCATACGGGCCAGACAACAAAACCACTCTTGACTGTGGCTAAGAGGTTTGGGTGATCTACAAAGAACTCCAACACTAATACAGAAAATAAATAAATAAAACCGAAAGGGTGGGACTCACCCTTTTTTCTCCCCGTCTCTTCCTCTGCTGTTTTGCTGAAATGCCACCTATTCCAAGGAGAAAATCTAAAACTTTACAGCTGGAACCTTTAGTTGACCTTTAAGCTTAGGCAGCTGTCACTGGCATTTGCACAGATGTTTTAAATACATCACAGGGACTATAGGAAAATACCTTTGATGCAAGATCTTTTCCTTCAAATGTATTATTAACTGACTAAGAGTTGACTGAAATCACAAATCCAGTGATTGCATGGACTGGTATTATCTTAGTATAATATATCCGAATCAAAGTAAAACATTAAGACAGCTGGGGGAACAAAGGGGCCACATAGACCTGTTGTATTTTATCCTTTCCAAATTTCTCTGGTTGGTAAAGACCAGAGTAAAACACACTATCATCAGAACTAAGAAGAAAGTTATATCAGATCTAGGAAGTATTATTGAGATAAAAAATAACCTTTCTATGTTACCAATACACACTCAGTCACAAAGCGTACTTGTCACCATACTGTAGCAAATGGGGAGAAAAAAACAATATTTTGTTCCTATATTATTTTATCACTTACATGAAACTTTATACATGTGTATGAGCTAGTTTGAGAACATCAGAGAACCTTAGCTATTTCTTAAAATGATCTCAAGCATCTAATCACCCTCATGAACTGGGCATGTGCCTTGCAAGCAGGAGTATATTTGTCATCAGTGTCTGTCACAGCTGGAAAGGTGAGGTAAGTTGAACTTGAAAGTTATTTATGCATTGTTGATGGAGTTGATGACAAACTGAGTTCCAAGTATTGCCACAATCCAGTATTTTGCATAAGTATAGCTTCACCTAATTAAAGCATCCAACACATGTATCCAATAAATAACTATAGCTACCTGTAGTAACAATTCCTGCTTGGGACACAGGGGTAATTTTCAAACTGGACAGTTGCAAGGTTTGCCGAGCAAGTGTGTTATATCCTGCTTATCTATAGTTAACAATACAAACTTATTGCCCCCTCTGATAATGTCGCCGCTTCACTGAGAAGCTGAGGTGGGTAAGAAGAAGGCGGCTACAAGCTGCAAATCAGCTCTTATGGAAGATACACAATGGTGCCAGCTGGTATGGTGCAGGTCACATACACATGATGTTATTAATACAGTTAACTTAAGAAAAAAATACAAAACAAATGCTTTTAGTAAAAAACTGATGACACATATATTGTAATATGAAGCCTCCCAATTTTGCTACTCTCTGCAGTCTCTGTACTGAACAGCTTTTTATAACCTTTATTTTTTCATTTTTGAGAAAAAATAACCTTAATGATAGCTTAATAAGCCCATGATGTGCATTTATGAGCACAGCTTTTTAGCATTTTAACTTTTTATATTCAGTTCTTAGTTATACTCTCTGTTACATTATAGCATTTTTGACAATCAAAGGGAGACTAATGGGTAGGGTGTGTGCTCTTGGCATCACACTGCAAGGTTTCTATAAGAATCAGCCACATTCATTGAGGACAGCGCAGACTATTATCCCACCATAGGGGATCATTTTGAGTTAGTGTGAGAAAAGCCTTAACAATGTCTAACATAATATTTGAACAAGAAGCATTTGGCTTCTTTCAACCGTTTTTAGAAATTCTTAATTGTTTAGAATTCTAACTGAATGTATTTGCAGCCCTGTGTGTGTTTCTTTTTCAAGTAGTGCATCTTCACTGATCTGCAGAAGAGGATGTTATTCTGCTCCATGGGAATATTAGCTGTTGTACTGGCTGAAATTTATATTTTCCTCAACATTACTGAAGAAAAAAGCTAGAAAATAATCTAAACGGTAAAAAGGATTTAAAAAAAAGCTTTTATAAATTAGTAAATAAAGTTGTGCTAGCAAGTAAAGGTAGAAAAGTTTGAAGCCAGCTTTCAGAATGTTTCTCACTATGTCAACTTGTTTGCTTTCAAGTCTATTGGAGTCATGATGCAACACTTTGCCATATGTTGCCTAGTGTTGAGAATGGGAAAATGATTGGAAAAAGTTGAACTGAAAAATATAAGAAACTGGGATTTAAGTATAAGTGGCACCTGAGTTTGACTAGGCTTGAGAAAGCTTACTAATTCTGGGTCAAGCATACTTTAGCCGGCATCAACTTTAATCTCATCGCTTTTCATCCATCTATCCAGCCATCCATCCACCAATCCATTGTGTATATCAGCTTGCCTATGCAGAGTTGTTGGATGGGGTGCTTATGTTAGGTGAGAGGTAAGGTGCAACCTGGAAAGGTTGCCAGTCCCATCATAATGCAACAAAGAGACACACAGCATTAACAACCATGCACACACACACACACACACACACACACACACACACACACACACACACACACACACACACACACACACACACACACACACACATACAGCTAAGTCCAATTAAGAGAACCCAAAAGCCTGTGAAGGAAGCCACAGTAACAGGAGGGAACCCACCCATGCACACGGAGCATGCGTAAACTTTATGAGGAAAGAGTCAAACTTGGTCCCACTGTGCTAAATTCTAAATTACTGTGCAGCCACAAATCACCTTCTGTTTGTGTTCATTTCTTATTTGACTTGTGTCTTACGTTACTGTTAAATTCCTTGATTTTATATTTTTACCATCACCTGTGTGTTAACCTTCTACAGTCCAGAGTCTTCTTCTCTGCTGCATTCCTGAATTGCTTTTATCTACAAACATCCTCTGAGAAGAGCTTTTTTTTTGACTGTGCTTTCTTATCATCCACATGGGAACCTCTCATGATTTCACCAGGCACGTAGCATTTTATTTTGTTGTTATATTGAAGGGGGTGGACCGGAAAACAAACATCCAAGTCTGTTGGACAGACACCTTTGTCCTCCTATGATTCCTCTGAGCAATCAAAGCCAGTGACAAGAGACTCTCTCGGCATTGAGAAAAGAGCTGGATGTTCATCCCGCCTGTTGGCTGAGAGCCTGAGATCCAGATGACAAGTGGCGTCCCCACGGACATCAGTCGGGAGAATTTTGTCGCTGCTGACTGGATCTAGAGGATGTGGAAGAGTGAACATCAAACCCTCTCATTTCCCCTTCCTCATAAAGAGGATAGAAAGCAGATAAAAAGGGGAGATCTCTTCATGCAAGGTTTCATGAATGACTAATGAGGTATGGATAACAATTTGTTTTTTAATGAATATTGTTTTATTTTTTTATTTTATCTATTGTCATTCAGACTCCATTTAATTCCCTCAGATGGACCGGTGACCTGTCAATGGTTGTAATCCACCTCTAGCACGATGTTCACTGCAGATAGTCACCACACACCAGACAATGACTGGATGGAGACTTTGTTTCTCCTGCTCGGTGACAATATATTTACACTTCATTAAATTAGTATTTCATGCTGATATTCCCAAAGTTTTTGGATGGCATGTTATTAATCTCTGAATGAAAATAAATCAGGACTAAGGAATGAATTGTACCGCTGTTTTTTTTTTAAAGTATAATAAATAAATTTTTTATTTCATGGGGAAAGATTCATGTCAGCTGAAAAGATTACTCAATTGGGTGAGAGATATAGGCTATGAGGTAGATTTAATAATACAGTACCATAAGTTAGCTACCTTAACTTACTGTGCTGTATGCCTAATATGTGCTGAACCCAAGGATTCAGTATGTATTGGGGTTACAAAGTCACAGTTGGGTACGTTTGTTCAGTGCACTTCAATCAAGAAAAATAAATAAAAAGACTTGTTTCTTCCCCTTTTCTTCGGTTAGCAGTAAACAAAGAATCACTTTCTGAAATTGATTTGAATTATGTTCTAAAACTTAAAAAAATTTGGAACATATTAAGCTGACTGGAGATTTGGTTGGATTTCTTTTTAGCAATAATGTAGTATAAGCAGGTATATACAATGTCAGGATAAATGCAGCGATATAACTTTAAAACAGACAACATTGATGTTTAGAACATCTTAAATAAGACTATGTCAATGTTTGAGAGTAAAATATGCTTAAATCACTTTGGAATTATTTTGATATTTTGACAATACCAGCTGTACCTGAACGCACCATGGTAAATCCCCCCCCCCTACATAGTTCTATCTCATACCATGCGAGTTTGGGCTGATTGGATTCTACCTGTAACCATTTGAGCCTCAGCTAATTTTTCTCCAGTATCTGTGATGTTTACATTCAGCTTGATTTTTTTTAAGTGAGTAATTCAGTAAAATGCAGAAAAAGGTCCATACTTAATTTCTGATGAGAGATGTGTCTCCTGACATAAAGTTTTGGTCTGATCGAGCTTTTTTTTCCTCCACTCTAGCAGCATGAGAAACCTTAACGTTTCCAAATAGCAGATTTTAGTGATAGCAGTAAGTCCTGTGTTGAGTACTGGTGTCACTTTTTCAAGATGAGCTACATAACATTGGATTGCGCACTTAGTCAAACACATACACATTATGTGTGTTTTCATGTGTAAAATACAGTAACACTGTATTCGTTCTGTACACTTGTGTGTACCGGACAGACAGGGCTGTACTGGATATTTTCAGTACAAATACACATACCGTTGCACCCCTAGTTGCACATATTTCAAAATCTGATAGGTGGAAGAAACAGTGGCAAACTGTTATTGTAGATAAACTCCATTTAGGTGGTTAGGGGTTGCTCTGTGCTCATGACAACAACAAACGACAACAAAATAAAAAAAAACATAAAACCTGCTAAATATCAGTGAGTAAATACAATTATCCAGAATACCCTCAGTATAGGTTGTCCAATGAACTTTGACGCAGAAAAAAATTGTAATATAGATATGAAGGATTTACTGATCCCAAGCTATAATGGCTAAAAAACTTGAGAACTGCATGCTACTGTCTGCTAACTAAATGCTTTCAGTGATACAACAAATAAGAAATAAGAAGTTCAATCTAAGCTCAAACAAACCACAGAAACCAGAGTGGAAAATATAACATAGAACATCATCATAAATCTTCCTTGGAACCTCATCTTTTGTGTTGATATCAGTATTAATGGTTCAGTTACTAATACTGCATAAATAAAATGGTATATGTGTTTAATTTTGAATAAAACTGTATCTTTAATTAGTTAATATAATATTACATATTAATAATAAAATAATTAATTAATGGTACATTTTTGATCAATTGCTATGGTTCATTTATTTTTATCACTACACCTTTAAACTACCCAGAGCTGTATGCTTTGAATCAGAGCAGAAAATGCAGTAGAGAAGTGGAAGGTTTACTGTTGAGCTTACTGTGTAGATCCATTATATTCTCTCAGTTTATTGTGCAAAACCGTTTCCTGTCAGCAGAGAATTGGACCGGCTGCAGGAATGAAAAGCAAAGTGGTGATCTAAATTGCCTTTTAATGTTTTTAACTCCTTCAGGAATAAATGCTTTGATTTTCACCAAACTAACCACCTTATAATTTTCACATCTTGATGGAAATCCAGCTAGAAGCTCCCAGAGAGGGTCCTATTGTTTTCTACCATACCCAGAGCTTTTAAGGTCACCTGTGTATCAGGTGAAAGTCCCTCTCCTCTCTGTTCCTCAGAGGACCCTGGTGATGCTTATTAGGAGTAAACCTTCACATTATTTCTTGCTGGGTGAATATAAGAATGAAGAGGTTTTATTGACATTATGTACTGTAACTATAATGAAATTTGAAATATTTTTTTTGATTAGCAGGAACTTACAATCAGCCCATTCTGGGTCTGCATTAAGGTTTTACTCCTAACTTCAGGCTGAATTATGCCACCTCTTCCTGTATGCACATACGCACCACTCTTGGCTATGCAGCTGGTCTGAAAGGAGCTGTGTCCCTTTATTGTAACCTTGTTCGAGTAATGAACGAGGCAGGCTGACAGCCCTGGACTGCCAATCCATCCCTGCCCGTGTGCGTAGTTGCATAGTTGTGGTGAACGTGTGGGCAAATAACCTTTTTTTCAGCCTTGTTTTTCTTTTGACCCATTGTTAGGTTATGGTGGAGCGAGTAGGTACAATAAAGCAATCCATTTTGTTCACTCTTCCCAGTGGCTTGAAGTTAGTGCCTGGCCAGACTAATGCGTGTTTTGCAATCAAACCAACCAAACTGCATGATAAAGGAATCTATAATCATCAACAATGCTGGGCTCAGACGGGGGCATGATTGGGGGGGGGGGTTTCCTGTTGCTCCAATTACTTAAAGGTTGCTATCAACAATTGCAACCAAAATACCATGTCAATAGATACCACAACCCCCCAAAAGATAGATAAAAGATATGTTCCAATTCATTTTAACAGTCTGCAAATGTGGTTAAAAGTTGAAAAGCCATCCACATGCTATCCTCACGGAGAGGATAGCATGAGGCTAAATCTGAACCGTAAATATGGTATAAATCATTTGTTGTATGTCTTCTAAGACAAAGACTAGCTGACCTAAAAGAAAAGAAAAATATTTCCATTAATGTCCAAAAACACTCATCATCCTCGTAAAAGGTTTTTCTCTAAAATAAATTATGCACTCAGTGAGAGCCAGAGCAAGCACAGTGAAACATCTTAATTCGACACGGAGTGGACTGAATCTGACAGAGGGAGTCCTACTGTGGGGCTGCTGCTAACCACAGAGGCGGCGTGCCGCTCATTGTGCTGAGACCAGTTAAATAAAATGAACACATACGTGTTTGAAGGTTGGTGATGACAGTGCCACTTGTGAGGGGTCCTTTAGTGGCATACAGGGCCACAGAGTAGGTGGTGCTTGGCTTGAGGTTGGACAGCTGTTTTTCATGCTTGTTTCCTTCAACCAGGAAGGTATCCGCCGTCACTAAAAAGAAGATAAAACACACCCAACACAAACCGGTTTATGACATAAACACCAACAATCTACTAATAATTGTGAATTGCACAGAAAAGAATACACAATTGAAATTTTTTTTAGAACCACCATTAGCTGCAGTTACAGCTACTCTTCCAAGGTAGAGCATATCTAAAGACTAAAATGTTTGACCCTTTGCCTAATAGCTCAAATTCAGTCACACAGAATGGAGAGCCTTTGTGAAAGTCAGTAATCAATTATTGCCTTAGGTTATCAAATGGATCCTGTTTGGACTCTGACCGTGCCTTTCTAATGAGGGTAAATTCTAATGAGGGTAAATATTTTTAGTTAGCTTGCAGTTGGCAACAGCTGTTCCGTTTGTTTTCTTTTCTTTCTTTTTTTTTTGTTAGCAACAGTTGTGCAGTTTGTTTCCAAGAATATTTGTGCATCAGAATAGCTTATTCTGTTTTAGCTCTGTCTTTATATTTCTGCAGAAGGGTTAAACTCCACCATGGTTCGAAGTCAGCTCTAACATTTTCTCTTTCAGCATTGCCCACCATTTAGCTCTATCCATCTTCTCATCCACTTTGACAAGTCTTCCCTTCCCTGCTGAAGAACAAAAACATTCCCAGACCATGATGCTGCCCCCAGTGCATAATTTTCTTCCACTTTGAAAATATGCACTACTTTGTGTTGATCTCTTACAGATAATATCAATAAATTTAATTAAAGTTTTTGGTTAAAAGGGTTTGATGCGAATACTTTTGCAAGGCAATGCAACAGTGGCAGAATTGTGGGAAAAATACATATCAGATTCTCAGTGTCTGCACTGCTTGACCAACATGTGGGTACCCTTTCAATTTACTGGATTTACATTCCATTTATGCTAATGGTTGAAAAATGCTTTTGGGAACAACTCTGCAAAATGAGGTAAATTATGAGCCTGTTTTGATCTAAATCATAACTGTGTGCTCTGTAATTACCTGATACACAGAATTGGAAAAGCATTTGTCATCACTAGCCTAATCTAACGGCTGCTCCCCAGGAGTACTTTAGTTTCATACCATCACAACTATAAATGTCTTGAGTGAACTGAGATAATTGACAATTTAAAAGCCAGTGTTTTGCTTAAGAAAGTCTGTTAAAAACTGGGGGAAAAAAGCAATTGTGGAACATGATTATAAGGCATTTGATGGACTACAGCGTTGTCATACCAATGTAATGTGCCAAATGTTACAGTGCAGGGTTTGAGATTGTACCGGTGCTGCTGAAAATCTTACATGTTGCAGCCTTTTCTTAAAATAGAGTACATTCTTTAATATAATGGCATACAAGTGTTTAAACGTGACTGAAAGTGGTGAAGCACAGACCAATTTCCTGCTTCTACATGAAGCAATGCCATTGTGGATTTCATGTGGGTGTTCCTGCCAATACTAATCTGTTTTGTAATGCAGTGGAGTATTTATTTATTGACCTGGGCTGGCTATAATAACCTTCAAGGGAATATGTCAAAAGCTTACATTGCACTTTTTCAAATCCTTGTTTACAGCTCTGACCAGCAGAAACGTACTATCACTGTTTCTCATATTATGTGGTTGCATTCCACTAAACTAAGTGTAATTTCTATATCTAATCAGTCGAGAGACACACACATTTATCACTTTTCCTGCAAATCTTATAATATGTGTTAAGTAACTACTCCCTCTGTCTTATCTTTGCTGAAAAATAACATTGGCTTTTGTGTGCCTTCCCATTGCAGCCTTTGTTCAAAAATAACCTGCATCATTATATATCTAGATCAAGATGACAGGCACTGAAGACAAGAGCTGCATCCAAAGTTCAAAGTCTTTAATAACAGCATTGTTTTGCTGAGGATAAATTTAACATCCACATAAAGTGAAAGCGGGCCTTATAGATATACACTGTATATACTGTTTTTGTCAGCTACACTCCCATCATTTTATGCATCCTTATTTTGCATGGCCAAGTTTTAAAAATTGTTGCCTGTTTTTTTTTTTTTTTTTTTATAATTTTCAATCATTATTTTCTTGATTGAATTAATTTGGATTTTACCAAAAAAAATAAGCTTTTTTCTTCTTTACACTGGCAGGTGAAGATAGGCTGCTCCAGCCCCGGGTCTGTGTGTATTCACATGTGCCTGACTTACTCTGTAGCTAGAGATGTCTGCAACTGTAGCAGCATATGTGTTCAGATGTGAAGCTGAAATACTGGTCACAAGTGTTTTGATGTTCAAAGCAAATAATAATAATATTAAAACAAATTCATGAAGGACGTGTTTTCTGTCCGGTTTTTCAGTACAAACCTTAACTGAAACAACATTGAAATATGCTACGAGCTGAATTATTAACAAGTCATATTAAAACAGAGAGTAAACATGTTAAAGTTTATCTAGAACCCTAGCAAACTGCTCAGCATGAAAACATCCTCAGCAGGGGCAATACATGAGTTGTGTCGAGTTAGAAAAATGTGGTAAAGTCAAGAGTTTTTAACTGATTTATTGTCAAACATTATAGCCGCTTTCTTAACATTGTTAACTTGCTGTTTTAGCAGATTGCTGGGTCTGTCCTACAGACACTCGGACTTGGACAGATTAGTTATTGCTTTCAAGTAAAATGGATAGGCCTGCCATGTTACTGGGGAGTAAAGCTTGTTATATAGACCGCACAATACAGTATGTGTAATAGTGTGCTATTCTGCTGCATATAACTAGTTTATTCATGAAGTAATGAACGGGGCTTGGATTCAGCAAATGCATATTAAATCTCTCAGGTCAGTCACAGGAACAAACATAATCTGCCTGGGACATCGCTAATTACAGAATTTATTTCAATATTAAAAATACGTAATAAACTTCTCAAAACAAATGGTTTTCTTAGAGCAATTAAAACATTTGAATATCTCTTAAATGGATGCTTATATGCTGGAAACAAGGCTTTAGTTAAAAATAAATAAATAAATACAAAAAACAGCTAACTACAATCAAATCACTCCAAAGTAAATAAACCATAAACCACCACAGAACTTGGAAAACATTTTATTTATTTTTCCCACTGGTATTTACACAAAATCACAGAAATATAAAACCTCAAAAAGAGTTAATGATGTCATTCAAGAGATAAAAGCAGAGAAATGATGGCCTTTTGGTGTTAATGAATAAAAGGAAATGAAGTGAAAAAAACGAGTGAATGACAACTCACATTGATTATGTGTGATGGTCAGCACGTAGTTGTCCACGCTGGACAGGGGAGGATTCCACCTCAGCAGGGCTCCTTGTGGAGTGATGTTCAGGGCTGTCAACTCTGCAGGCATGTCCATGGCTATTCATAAAGAAAGAAAATGTAAATTGAAACTGTGCATGTTTTAATGGAAAGAGAGTAAAAGAGAATATTTCTAGAAAGAATAGGTCTATGGATTTTGCATAACAATTATTATTATGAAGAATTGGTGCCAGTCACATAGATATAAATGTACACACATTTATTCCAACTACTTATTGCATTGCACACCCATTAATTCAGACCTTAGCTGAATTAAATTACAAAATTCAATGAGTCTGTACCGAAAGAAACTCTCATTGAAAGTCAAATATGATATAGAACAGCCCAAATATTCTCCTGAGCCAACTGTTTCCCTAGCCTCTTTTTAATTTCACTCTCAAACTGCTGGACATGCCAAAATTGAGTTTGAATTTAATTATACCTTTAACCCCAGTGTTTCAACCCCAATTTCCCCTCAGGCAAGTTATTTTGGCACAGCAGCGAGTGAGGCGGGCTGATGCGGAAATCTGAGTGAGACCCAAGGTTCTGCCCAGATTAGGTGATTGATAATGCACTTATTAAAGTGAAAAAAATATTTCTCTCATTAGCACACCGAAGCGACTCAGTGTCTCTTTTTGTTATCGGGAATAAATTAACTCATCTGATTACACATTAAATTTAATTACAATAAGATATCAGGAAATTTAGTGTAAGCTTCACCAGTCAATTCAGAAGCATTAATAGGATCATTCTCCGACAATTATGACAACAGGATAATTGAGATAAAATGGTTACTGTATGAACTTTGTTATACTTTTTTTCTTGGGTTGTAAATCCAAAACTCACGTCCTGCCTAGCTGTGAGATGTCATAGCCTTGGCCAAATAGTCTGTAAGTGTGTAAAGATGATTGCTGAGACTTCAACGGTTGCAAGATAATCCCTGTTGCAATGGATTTGCAATTTAAGGATCATCAGAATATAGTTTTGTTAAGAAACTTAAATATGTGGTGCAGCAGGGTAATGTCAATGACCCAATGTTATCTAAACTCATGCTAGACAAAGCTGCACTAATCTCTGCCTCGGCATGCCGAAGGCTTATAGTGGTTGACTTTTTAGCCAGGTGGAGTTGCGGGAGTGAGCTTGATCTTTTGAATAGTATAGGTAATTATCACTATCAGTTGGGGTACTCATAGACAGTGTAAAGCATAAAACCTTCAGCACAGGACGGTCATCTGAAATTTTGAAAAAAAATTGGATAACAACAATAGATGATGCATTTTAAACACTCCACATTCCAATACACACCCTCTAAAATTGCATCACATAAACCCTTTTCCATTGCGGGGATTTTAGCAATTATCTGGGATTTTGAGAGCACTCATTGTGTTTGGCACAATTTTACCCGAGCAATTTATATTTTCTGGATCCACACATTCCTGGATAAAAAGGTCCTTGCCTGGGGGTAGGACTTTCAGATCAACCCAGGATTAGAGAGGGGTGGGGTTATGTGCTGAGTGATAATTGGTGGACCCTTTCTTACAGTGTCTTGACTTCTGTTCACATGCCATAATTAAAACCTGCATGTTGTTGTTGTTGTTTCCTACCTTCTATGTGGTTTATATTTAAGCATATGTGGTCAAGAATGGACCAAAGAAAGAGGATGTCAGCCAGTTATGCATTATCAATCTGAACCATTGCCAGGATACAGGCTTGTTTTTCAGGCTTTGTTTGTTTGGCCTTTGGTTTCTTGTTATGTGGTTACTTGGGCATTAAAGAAACAAAACAGAGGAAAACTCCATACCATAGCGTTGGACTCAAGAAAAGTTTGAGTATATTTATAATCAATTTTATTTCAAAGTTTATTAGTTTAAAGTCTAACTTAAGTTTTGTTTTATTTATAGGAAAAGTATAATGTTGTATATAGTATACAAGTAACCGTTGTAATGTTTGCTTTATTAAACATAATACTTTTTACATACTCACAAAACCAGACCAATTTATATAACTAAAGACACCAAAAGTTGGTTTGAATCATTACAACTTTCAGACGAGACACATTTTTAATGAAAAACATGAAGGCACAGCATTTATGCAAATATAATAGTAAAATAGCTCTTTCAGGTAAACTTTTATTATGTATGCTGTGTATTATGAAAACTCTGCAGTGCAGTGGTTGAGAGCACTTTCTCCTGAGATATGCTGACATTTGGGAGTCAAGCCAATAACCTCTGCTTGGGCTGAAAGCTGCAAACGCAGAGATGGAGCTACAAGCTTCAAAAGTACTTCCATAAAAGCCTATTACACAGCTAAACAGGACTAGGGTTGGAACAAGCTGCTAATATTCTTTTAATTATACTCTAATTAGATATAATGTATGCTTGCTTCTACTTATGGTCAGAAGTTAATTGCTGATTGCAGAAATGTATTAGAATGTATTATGGTAAAGACGGTCAGCCAAATATGATTGTTTGACTAAGACTCACTCTATAGTGGTAATTTTAAAATGATACATTAAAAGTCTTATCAGGTTAACTATTAATGTACAGAATGAAATTTAGGAACAGTTTTTGTGTTGCATTTTCAATAATACATGTACAATAGAATAAAGTGTGTGAAATTAAGGGTTTTACTATGTCAGGACAGCATGCTATTTTTGCCATCAGAGTCTCATTTCATTTTAGTTTTTTATATTTATGCAGCAACTGTCTGGGCTGTCTGGGAATGAATGCCACAGATAATCATTATTATGCAGATAATCATTAAGGCCGTTACAATCCAACGAAGGATTTGAGGACCACGATTACTAAGATTCATTGAGACAAATTATCTGCTTTGAGGCTTCATTAAATTATGTTTAACTATCTAGGACATTGTGTTCTGACCAGGTGGCAACTACTAAAGATAGCTTACTCTGCTTAGACATGGATGCGACGGGCAAAAAGGATCGCCAAAAACAGAGGCATAAAGTTTTAAAGGTGTAAGATCACTTTAAACTTTACAGAGTGCTCTGCTCTGACTGCAGGCAAGATGTCCTGCAAGGTGAGGTCACTGAGACTGACTACCTAATACTGCCCACTTAGGAAGTGGGACGGCCTCATGGCAGCACTCGTTGTTTGCTGAAGACAGTTGCTCCAGAGTGACTGGTGCTTTCACTTGTTGTCCCCAAAGTTTCTAATAACACAGAAAAGTTGCTAGATTTGTCGCTAGTGTCTTTTTTGGGGGAGAAAAGTCACGGCATGGATCTGAAAAGTCGCTGCTGCTGCGCACTGCTCAGCCCCTACCTATGCTCTTGGGATAGCGTAGGTGCTCATCATCCCACAGACCACAACCAGGTTCATCTCCAGCTTGTGTATAAACCCCTTGTACACAGAGAACAAGTGGCGACACAGACAGTAAAGAGATGATCCAAGGAGACTGCAGAAGCTCTGAGAGGCTGTTTCTGTTCCACTCAGTGTGAAGAGCTCTGTTCTCCTCATGGGGAGGACACTGAAAGCATCACAGACTGCATCACGGACTACACTAACTTCTTTGTGGACAACATTGTATCCCTTATAAAGGTATGCTGTTTCTCCAATAATAACCCCTGGATCATCCCTGAAATAAAAGCTCTCTTCAAGGAGAAGAGGAGAGCCTTTAGATCAGGAAACAAGGAGGTCCTGAAAAGTGTGCAGAAGGAACTGAGAAGGACGATAAGGGATGGAAAAACATCTACAGGAAAAAGGTGGAGGAGCAGCTGCAGCAGAAAAACATCCGAGGGGTTTGGAAGAGCCTGATAACAACTTCAGGTCACAGCCTAAACGATGTAGGGTTGGTGAACCAGTTCTTCAACAGGGTTAATCAGACACTCCTGATTATGGGCTGGTGGCAATGACCTCACACCAGATCAAGACGCTGGGGAGGCTGGTCCTCAACCATTGTCACTACCCAGTGAGGTCTTTGTTGGATCCTCTGCAATTTGCCTCCCAGCCTGGCATTGGTATGCATGATGCCATCATCTTACTTTATGTACTGGTGTCAGTGAAACTATCTCCTGATCAATGCGGGCGAAACCAAAGAGCTAGTAGAGGTTCTCTGCAGGCACAGACCCACCATTCCAGCACTGGTGAAAATCCAGGGTAAATAGTTGACTCTTATAAGCATTGAACTGAACAATAAATGGCACAGGAGTCATAACACTGATTCTCTTTACAGAAAGTGTCAGAGCAGACTCAGAGTGCTAAGGAGATTAAGATCTTTTGGTATGCATGGGGTGCACCTGAAAATCATGTACATGTGCAGTGTGCATGATGTGTATACTTTGGAAAAATGGCATCTGTTAGAGCAACATGTGTAGTAAGGTAACGATGGAGCATAATTTTTCTATGGCATCTTGCTTTCCTAATTTTTATGACTGAAATTCCTTCTGTCAAATCAAAGTCTATAATGCGCTTGTTTGCTTTCAAATGACTGCATCGTTAATTAAACTATAAGCTGTCATTGTATTTCTGAAAAGCATAATTCAGGAAATCCACTGCTGAGATTGCTGCTAATAAGGCCAGTTACCTTTGCACTGTGACTATTACAAAAAGCAGATGACTAAAGGCTATAAGACATTTCAGTAAGTCAGAAACCCAGAAATAAGTGCATGCAGGGATATAACTGATTTTTAATCAAGGGCATGGGAATTTGGTTGGTGCAACATTGACCTATGGTACAACTGAATTTCCACACTGAAGGACAACAAAGGATATTTCTATTCAATCCTACTCCTCTGACCTGCTTTTGCTTTATTTTGCTTCACCTTCAAGCAACTTTTGAGTTGAAGATGGGAAACAAGAATTTCCAAGCCTGTATGAATGTTCGAGTTGTATACATCTAAGAGGTCTGCTTCTAAAGATCAATCTAAAGATTGATTTGAGATAATAATAAATCTCCCATTTCTTCATTATTATGAGTACTCTTTTTGCTATGGTAAAGCAGAGAAAAAAGTCAATCACTATCTGAACATGTTCTTCACATTAATCCCAGAGCCATACTGTGGGTGTTTGCGGTGTCAAACCAACACTCATGCGGTGCAAAGTCAAATATTTGAACCTGATGCAGCAGTGGTGTTTACACTGTATGTAAGCTGCGCTGTGGGGAGTTGCAGGGAAACCTGCTGATTTTGGATTTTTCACGGTAAATACACTGCATATGGAAGTAAAATGCCTGCTAATAGATTCATGTGAAATGTGAGACATGGCCTATCATTACAGCAGATTTTTCTGTTACTCACATTACTCCTTGGTGTGGCACCATTTGAGCCTAAAATATTATTTTCACTGCATGATTATTACATTGATTAAAAACAGATAACTACCCCAACCCTACCATTATTTTAAGCATCTTCTGAAAGCATGAGATTATTATGAAATTTTAGACAGCGCAACTGACGGAGCTGTTATTTTGTTAAATACTATTCTGGTGATTATAGAGCACTTAACAAACCATGTCCCATCCTTAATTAGATGTTAGAGGGTGCTAGTTAAATATTACAGCTTTCACTGGGTCTGTAACAGATAAGACACACAAATGAACTGAAATAATCCTTACTTATATTTTTTTTGTATTTTGTTGTTTTGTTTCTTTTTCTTTTTTTTCTTTGTATCACTATATACTTGGGGCCTTTAAATGTTATTTCATTTGTACTAAAATTTGTTAAGTAAAATCACTAATGGGTATATCAAATTTTGATAAAAATGTCTAGAATCATCACAGTGGTGACAAAAAAAGTATAAAATACTGCACACTCTATTGTGCTGTAGCTATTTGTTTAGTACGATGGGAACCACATCGTTGCACAAACACATCATGGCATTACTGACTAACAATATAACCATTATGACCTAAATAACCATAAGCACCATCATGACCCTGCACAACCTCATCTATGAGCTCTGTAGGTAATCATGCATGGAGTACACATTCAGCCCAACACAAAACAGTCCCCAAATGCTATCAGAAATTATCGCCATAAAGGGCAATGACAAGTAATTTAGCAAACCAGCAAGTGCATCCAATATATAACCATAAATATAAAGGACATGTAGTTTGCAGCAGCTGCATGGTGATGCTTATCCAGAACAGTGCTGGACATGAGAAATATGCTACTAAATGTTTTTATTGTTGTGTTTGTTTCAATAAAAAATGTTTGAGCAATGAAAATGGTACCAACATTCTCCAACAATGTTCAGTCTATTTATTCTATTTTTTTATGTTTTGATTGGTAAAGGTTACACAAAAGCATCAGATGGATCTTTCCTCTAGATTCTGATATTTTTCAGTAATTTTTCTGCAACTGTTATGAAAAATAAGGTCTATTGTTTAGTATTTTTGCATATTCAATATGAAAAAAAAAAAAACTGAAGTCATTTTATTGCAATTAAATTGTTTCACTTTCTACCTGCCAGGAAACTGTTATTCTGCCAGTAATTTAGAAATCAGCGGAAGAGGAGGAAAATGTGGCCTCCTTATATCTTTTGACTTTAATAAACCACTTTGGCGGTTTTAGAAAGACTGGAATCTCAGCAGATCCAGTGGAAAAAACACAATCTCAGAATTTTGTATTCAAATAGAAGTTTCTTTCATAAATAATTTGTGCTGTAAAATGTGAGGGATCCGTACATTGTGTAAGTGAGTACATGCGTTATCGCCTTTAACAAATTGCCACATTGTCTATTTAGTGTCGAGATTCATCTTAGACTAACAGTACCTGCTGCGTTAGCAAAATATTGAAAGGCTGGCTGCTATTTTCAGCCTCTTTCACAATAATTGATTATGAAAGTGAGTAATGTTGCAACTGCTGTGTTTTTCAAGTAATTACATACTTGGCCGGGGCAATGCTGGATTACACCTTCAATCCCCTGTTAATTTATTGTTGTTAAAAGCTGCTTTAAAGTGTCCCTAGTTGGGCATTGTGCTGAGTGAGGATAATGTTATTTAACATTTCTAACAAGCATGACTTTAAAGGTATGTTCTTTTCAAGTAATTAAAGCCCAAACAACTCTGCTCAATGCAAGTACATTTCAATGGTTGGAAGAAGGAGCTGATAGAAATGTGTTTGAGGATTGGAAATGTTAAGCTCCCCTCTGCACTGCATATTTTCCCCTCATAATACGCACCCTGCAGATTATCATCAAACAACGAGCCACTGTCTTATTCTTTGGTTGCAAGAATACTTTCACAAAGGCATCAGGATGTTTTGTGTTTTCTAATTTGTGACTCTTGTCACATTTCAAAGTGAAAACATAAATAAAACCTAAGATCTTTCACATGAAAAAAAGGAAAAAAAGTACAGCGAGACCCAGACCAGGCGAGATTAATACCAGAAAGACTGAAATAAATAGGAAGTTGAAGACAGAGAGATGAAGGAAGAGGGAAAAAGGCAGAGACAGACAGTCATACCGTAAGATCGAAGTGAGTCAAATGGATAAAGAGATAAGTGAGGGAAGAAAGCAGCAAGAGTGATGGCTCAGAGTGAGATGGAGCTGGGAGGTGGTAACCAATTATGGAATCTTGGTATGGACACTTTCATCTGTTGCTCCAGGAAATACTTCTACAATGTCAGCTGCATCATATATTTTGTGTGACATCTTTTTGCAAGTGCGTTTATAAGAGACTGTTGCTCAGGAAAAATTGGTCTAATAGTTCAGTAAGGAAATGACTACCAATTTATTCCTGCATATGAAGTCAGGGTCTTGTAACTTGAAAAGGCTATTCAAAAGAAAATATTTAAGTTTCTTGACTTAATCTGATTTTAGGTGTTTAATCCTGGTAATTAGAGTGTATCACATATGCTACTAAATTATAATTTATAATGATATAATGATTAATTTTGTTTTATTCATATTATATTTCTTCTGAAAAGTTGAAAAGGTTCACAGGGTTACCAAGCTCTACAACACAATTTCATTACAAGCAGTGTTTGTAGTCCAGTCTTTGATCCCCATGAAACACATTTGCCTGTTGAGTGGCCAGTTTGGCACCATTTACAGAATGCTGCATGCTCTGGTTTTTGAGCGATCTTCTGAACATCACCTGGCTTTATATGACAGATAATTCAAGTAAAAAGAAGTAAAAAATAAAGCATTTCAGACAAATGTAGAAAGGTGTAAAGTGCTGCTGCAACTAGGACTGGGCAATAAATCGATTTAATTGATTATTTTGAATTTACAATTTATTAAGATTACATTTTTGGAAAATCTTTATTTCGCAAGTGCACTCATTGGGCTTCCATTAAGAGAATAGCATGTAATGTTGAATATATGTTTAGGAAAATATATTGTCAAAATATTGTAAATGGGAAAGCCTATATCAGCCATAATTTGAGACACTAATTAAATGATTAACTTTTAAAGTTAGTTTGAAGTTACTAAAGTGAGGTGAAGCCTGTGTTTAGCTCATTGTGCAGCATCACTACGAGCAAACATTTTGTTATATTTTCATTATTTAGAACGACAGGGCCGCCATCTTGTTTTACAGGCATGTTTCACATCTTGTGTTTAGTTGCTCTTTGACTTCAGGTCAACTCCCAGGTAAAATGCTTGAAATAAAAATAATATAATACAAAATAAAACAGTAATATAAAATAATTACTTTCATTTCCTTCTTATGAAATTAAAAGGAGAGGAAAAAAAATGGAATAATCAGATGTGGTATAGTAAAATCTGAGATTTTATTTTTATGCCATATCGCTCAGCCCTAGTTGCAAAATAAAGGAAGGATTGTTGAAATCGTCAATTTACAAAGAATTTTAATACCCAAATTACCCCATTGTGGGACAGTAAGCATTTTTTAACCACTAATATGGTTTACTTGTTACTGTTGTCCCCTCCTTTCTCAGTATAGCATAGGACATATCTTTTTACAAAGGATGTTCCGATACCCCTCTGGAAGTTCTTCTTTGGATGATTTTGGTATTACAGTCCCTGAAGAAATTGAACAAAGCATACCCGTTACTGGTGAACGTTTTGTGATTTTATATAAGCCTTAGGGATTCACGCGATTATGTTTTGCACAGCCAGGTTTTTAAAGGAGCAATAAGTAAGATATTTACATTAAAATCAACCTAAATCATTCTGACTTGTTAACCAGGATGGAAGTAACATTCCCTATAAACAACCAGTCCACTCCATCAACAATGTCTTAGTCAAGTTTCTCTCCTTTCAAACCAAGAGGTACTGTCATGAACTACTTTGGTTCAGAGTGTAGCCCGTGTTTACTTTCTGGTTCCTGAGCCAATCATATGACAGGTCCTAGGGTTCTCAAAACTATTGGTATTTTATCTTGACTAAAGAGCAGCAGCCTGCAAACATGGAAGCCAGTAAGAGAAGCGCACTAGAACAGAATACATCATCATATACCTATCCTGCATAATTAGAAATTCGGTGGGTTTGCACAGCAGCAACGGACTGTTGAGTAAAAAACTGGTCTCAGTGAAAGGCATTGTGTATGTGTTGTTATGTGTTGTTTTAACCACCAGGTCTCATTATTAGTTAATGTTCCTTTAAATATCACTGTCTATTTTTGTGTGTTTAACAGTTGAGAGTATATTGGCTGCCACCATTCTGTGTTTGCTTGTGTAGTTTAACCATTACTGTGTTCAGATGTTCCCAATTGTCCTTGAGATTCAAATACATGATTAATTTACATTATTTTAGTTGTCACTATTGGCGGTTAACATACGTATGTACTGTTAACATGAAATGCTTTTTAATCGTGATAAGGATTTTCATTTATTATGATAACAATACATGATTGTATTTACAAACATCCAAAACTAAAATTATCATTTGTATTATTACCTTTCCAACATTTTCCACTGTTTTCTCCATGAGAATATCAATTAATATAAATATCAATGCTCCATACACTATTTATCAGATTTCAGAGCAGTATTTCTTCTTGTGGTGATTTGGTTGTGGTGACATATAGATCTAGAATACACAGAAACTTGGAAACTCTTAGAACTAAGAAATTAACTGAACATGGAGATATTTAGAGACAAATTCCAGGCTGTCATACATATTGATGTCATTGATGGCAAATATTTCTTTAGTGGCTGAAAAGCTAATGTTCAAATAGCATTTTAGAGACAAATTACACTAATAATCAGTATTGACAATGCAATTTTCAACAACAGTACCGCAATTAATTGCCATTCAGGCCTAGTTATTATACAACATACAGTGAACGCTTCATGACCTGTAATTGTGTAGGCTATGCGCAAACTTAAAAAAAAGAGAAAGATAAACCTAATAACAACTGTAAAAATCAACATATCCCCCCCCCCCCCACAGCCCATGTTTTTAACTAAAATATTTTAAACCAAGATGAGCAGGCTAATACATGCATTATGTAAAAAATAATACTGATTTAAAATTTACAATAGCATAGGAGTTAAGGTTTGTTTTGCTTTGTCCCGTGGTTACCAGAATCATGAGGGTAGTGATGTTCTGATCCTTATGCATGTACGTATGAATTACGGACATTATAACACACAATAAAGCTACTCAATGTCAGAACATCATAGTTTCTGTGACAAAATATCTGTAGAGGTTAAGAAGAAAAGATACCTTAATAATGAACATTACTGGTGAGTAAGTTAAGTGTTGCACAATCACAATGCTATTATAGACCATGTAATACTGATGAACTGCAATGGATTATTGTACTGCCCTTGAAAGTTCTCATGCATATACATTGCACTGATTTACCAGAATGTTTGGACTGGAAATAATGGACAAATGCCTTGTTAAATGATCCGATCAGGACATCCCCTCTTTTTACCAAGAGCAATTCTGACACATTTTCTGGCTCTCATTAAAATGTTCTGTTTAAATAAATCTCATTGCATGATGATAAGGAAATAAAACATTGCCATCGCATATCCTGAGCACAGTGCTGTTGTCTTGTGGGTGTTTCCTATTTACTGTTAACTCCTACCTGTGAAGACAGACATGCTGACAAGTCTGCTCTCCTGACTCCCTCGGACAGCATTGAGGCTGATCTCGTACTCTGTGGCAGGAAACAGACTAGACAGAGTGTAGTTTGTCACATCGCTGTCGATCATCTCGCTGTCCACCCGACCTGCAGTAGGCACCAGAGGAGCCAAACCATTAGGCATCACTCTCATCCAACATTTTATACATGGTGTACCATGTAACCAGCTGCTATCTGGTTTGCTTAAAGGACTGAATTGCTGATCAGTATGGAATTTTAATTTAAAATCCAATTAAAGTTGACTGATAAAATGTCAAGATTAATTAGCTATAACACAGTGTTTAACAGAGTGTGCTACCACAAAATCTACCGCGTGTAAGAAAGCAAATGCCATGCTCATTTAACTGTAACTAGAAACACCAGTGTGCTTTGTATGTATTAATATAGTAAATTTCATAGCATCAGGATGCAGTTAGTACACACAGTGTGCGGAAAGATATTGCATGCTACCTCTAGCCGACTGGTAGGAGAGCTTATAATATTCAAAAGGAGCCAGTGGTTTGATCCAAGAGACGGTCACTTCATCCTCTGTCACATCTGACACTGCAAGCTCCTTTGGCGGGTCCATTTCTAAAAAAAAAAAAAACAACACCGGGAAAAGAATCATGAACCTGAAGCCACAACGGTCAATAAAAACACTACAAAAATAATCCAAATGTTTTTGGGATTGCTTGAAGAATATTTTAAAACATGATAGTTGCAAGACATAAAAATAGTGGGCATAAAGGGATAAAATAGTACAAATGCTGTTGGGAAAGCCATTCTACATTTGATGTATTAACTTATAAAATGATTAAAATACGTCAATTAAAATAAAATTAATGTAAACCATAAATAGCAAACATTTGCTTAAAAACATAATAATATATGGTATGAAATCTAAAATAATCGCAAATACAACACAAATCAAATATAAAGGAATACAAAATATGCTAGAAATGTTCTATACATAAAGAGATGGTAAAGCAAACTTTCTATTAAGCTTCAATTGAAAAACCAGACTGAAAAAAAGCTTTTAGACTGCTTTCAAAAGCATTAACAAGTGAAGGGCATAAAATGAAATGATGTTTCATATATTCATATTCTTTAGTTCTCATTTTAGGTACAAAAAGAAAACTCTTTCCAGAAGACCTGAGTGGCCTGAAGGGTATGAATGACAAAAGCAAATCTATTCAATAGGTAGAGCTAGGACCAATAATAGTAAAAGCATCTTAAAATCAATCCTAAAATGTGCCAGCAGACATTGCAATCTACTATTGTAGATTGGTGAAGGAAGTTCAAAATTTTATCAAATTGTTCAAAGGGACCACAGTATCTTTATTTATCCACAACTAATCTTCTCTTCATGACAGATACATGCCATGCCAAGGTGTTAACAAAATAATATATGCTAAAAAAGAAAAGAAAATCATCATCAGAAAATGTCCTGAATGAATGACTGGGTGCAATCAATTCTACTCTATTTGCTAGTGTCTTCTGGGACATGCATAGTTGCCACTGAAAGGGCTGATGAGTCCTTATGGATATTATACATTTTCAGTAAAACAACAATTTATTAAAAGCTGTTTTGTTAAAAAAAAGATTTGTAATTATAATTATACTAATTATGAATTATAAACACACACACATACACACACAATCTTTGTGTGTGTGTGTGTGTGGGGGGGGGGGGTGTTCTAATAAAGCTTTAAAACCAACAAAGGAAAAAAAAAACTGTTAGAAAAACTGCCAGAAAAGTCAGAGATATAATAATCTTTCTGGGTCCCCCAGGCAGATCACAGTAGTGTACAGTCTGTGTAAGCTTACATCAAAGCACAGTTTGAAGTTTGAACTGACAATTGTGGCAAAATGACTATTAAAGTCAGCTCAGCAAAATCACCTGTTATAACTGTGGCTAAAATGTGAACTCCAGCTGTACGTTACAAAATGAAGCAAATGAATCAAATGTGTGGCTGAAAGGAAGTGTGGAGCCTCATCAACGTTCACATTTAAACCAAACAGATCAAAGCAGGGCCCCAAAATGACTGCAGAGAAAAGAGGGGTGCAAGAAATACTACGAATCTGTCTCCAAATCCCCATCCAATTTCAGCCTGGAAAATGTGCCTCTAATATAAGGAGAGCAGACGATAAAGCCAAAAGCTACTGAGGTTTCTTTTAATTGGATCACATTTTCAATAAGCAAAGTTACAATGCAAAGATTTCACAGGAAACATTTTACAAAGGTAATGTTAGTTAAGTTTCAGTTAAATGCAACATGTTTCTGATTGTATAAAACATTTTAGTGTAATTAAACAGAGGATAGATTGGATTTTTGAGTGTGGTGTAGTAAGATAAAGAATGCATTTAGAAAGACAAAACTCATTATTTTTAAATAAGAAAATTTGAGCCAGTTTGGATCATTCCTTGTTCTTTCAGTCTTCTTTCTGTAAGATAATAAATTACCACTTTTTTCACATACTTCTTCTGGCAGCAGTGTTGTGTTCATAACAAACACTGGATTATTAGTCAGACTTCCTGTTGATTCATAAATTGCATGATAAACTTCAGCCATCTGATTTCCCAGAAGAACAAAACTAGCCTATTGCTTTTTTTGTACTCCTATTCGTCGTCTTCTGCTTATCCAAGGACCGGGTCACAGAGGCAGCAGGCTCAGCAGACTCAGCACAAACACCCAGACTTCCTTCATCTCAGACACCTCCTTCAGCTCCTCTGGGGGAAACCTGAGATGTTCCCAGGTCAGCCAAGACACATCGTCTCTCTAGCATGTCTTAGGCTACCCCTGGGACACCTCCTAGTGCGACTTTCATGGAACATCTCCCGAGGAAGGCGTCTGGGGGGCAACAAATGCCCAAGCCACCTCAGTTGACTCTTCTTGATGTGGAAGAGCAGCAGCTCTACTCCAAGTCCCTCACGGGTGGCTAAGCTCGTCAACCTATGTCTAAATCTCATGACCATAAGTGAGTATAGGGATGTAGACCAATTGGTAAATTGAGATATGTATTCACCAATGCATACAGATTATTGCCATCTATCAATCTCCTGCTCCAGGAGATACCTAAACTCCTCCACTTGAGGCAGGAACTTGCCCCCCAACCTGGAGAGGGACAGCCACATTGTTGTTTGCAATAAGATAAACCTTTAAAGAAAACCTCTTACTAGAAAAAACGTCATCTTTCTATACATCTGCAACAAGGAAATGTTAAAAAAAAAAAAACAGTTTTGCTCCTACAGTGCCTTGGAAAACTATGCTGGTGAAGATTCTCAGTAATCCAGGTCATGGTCATTCCAAAAAAAAGGTAAAAAACAAAGCTTTTTGTTAGAGAAAGCTTCCTGGAGAGGAAGCGAAACGTCTTCAACTACGGAAAACAAGTCCAGTTGCTTTGGTTGTTTACCTTGGAAAACTATTAATCTCTGTTGGCTTTTTACCTATTTTGTTAAATTCCCACCTGTATCTAAATGTTTTTTTCTGATATTATTTTATGTGATGGATCTGCACAAAATAATCTTAAGTTGGTGAAGTGAAATGAGAAATTGTATAAAAAAGAATATAAAAAAAATAATTAAATTGGCATATGCGCATGCGGCTGCCGTCACATCATTGATCCAGACGCCCAGGACACACAAAACCGTTTTTTTTTAATGAATGGAACATTTCTGCTAGTTTATTTTCTTTTATTAAACACAATATTACAGTTAACAGTTTAAAAAAGCGGGGAAATTGTTTATTGCTGCATCATCATGCATGATCCAGCTCCTGAGTTTTCCTCTTGATCTGCTTCTGCTCTTGTAGATTGTTACATTTGATAACCTTTGTCGTCACCTTTCACAGCGACAGGTTTGTCATCTCAACCTCCACCCTGACCAGACATTAGTTCCCCTGTATCTGCGCAGGGCGCCTCTAAGTGCAGAATTATGCATGCTGAAGGCTGAGTTTGAAGTTGTTCTCCAAGCAGATGTTTTATGTTTGAGGTCCGAGCGGACTCAGTGAGGCATGGACTACTGCTTCACCTTTAACCCACTAGCAATAGTCTTAAGCCTACAGGAAATAACGCTATGGAAAATAGCACTTTTATGTTGTATCCCTAAATTCTATAAATATAGCGGCAGCCATTTAGGCTCTGTGTTTCACTGCGTCTCACTTTTCTACACAGACTAGATGGCTATAGAAAAACAATAGGCTAATTGGGAACTGATTGTCCAGTCGCAGCATCATTTATTGTCAATGATACCAGGTTGAGGCAATGAGGGGGGGCCGAAACAATTCCTCTTGTCAGTTCTGTGCTGTGCATGAGGGATAATCATCGTGAGGAAAATGCATAAATACAGAGAGTAAAGCGGTCTTTTTAAAGAGGGAGGAAGAGGAATGAGGGGTCTGTGCTGAAGCTCCCAATGTTACAAGACCCTAAAAATGCCCCTTAAAAGTGCGCGCCAACATTACCGTGTGACAAAATTGAATACATGCACCTGAATTTAATCGCAAGGCAACGCATCAGTCTTCTGTTTCTCTCTGCCCCCTAAGAGGTTTACTGAGAACTAGAACATGAAGCTATCTGTTTTCATGTTTGGGATAAGCATAAATAAAATGTTATTCTGCTTCATTTAATTTTATGATAACTTTAAGTGACATCCTGGACAGAAAAAAGAAAAAAAATCAAACGAAAGCCAATTGATTGGGTGGGCTGTGATACAAAGTGGGTGGAACTAGGCCCTGCCAGGCCCACAACAAACCTGCAAAGAGAGGGCTGCCCACCAAAATGCACAGAGCGGGGAAGGATGGCATTAATTGGAGAGGCAGCACAGAGACCAAAGGTAACCCTGAAGGAGCTGCAGAGCTCCATAGTAGAGACTGGAGGATTTGTTCACATGACCATAATAAGCTGCACACTCCATTGAGCTGGGCTTTATGAAAGAATACCCAGGAAATAGCCATTACTTAGTGTTAAAATAGCAAGGTACATTTTGTGTTTGCTAAAAGACATGTGGGCGACTCCCCAAATGCATTGGACCCCCTTGGAAACATGATGCATCTCAAGAGCTATCCTTGAAATAAACAAACAAACATCAAGGAAGGTGTTCTAGTTATATAAGACTAAAATGTAACTCTTTGGCCACCAAGGAAAACGCTAAGTCTGGCACAAACCCAAGACATCCCATCACCCCAAGAACACTTTGAAACAAGGGGATAGAAGCATCATGCTGTGGGGATGCTTTTCAGCAGCGGGGACTTGGAAACTGGTCTTAATAGAGGGAAAGATTAATGGTGCTAAATATTCTTGAGCAAATCTGTGTCAGTCAGCCTGTGATTTTAGACTTGGACAAGTTCACCTTCCAACTCGAGTGGTATAAGGCGAAACATTTAAATGTGTTGAAATGGCCTAGTCGGGGCGCGGTGGTGGCACAGAGGTAGTGCACATTTTTTACACCGAAGTCTGTTATTTTCTCCTATTTGTTGTTTGCTTGACATTGAAAAACAACAACACATCTCCAAAATCACAGACCTGTTGGTGGAGATGGTGCAAACTCTCAAACAATCTATTTTAATTCCAGGTTGTTCAAGGCGGTTTGATTACTTTGCAAGGCACTGTGAGTTTTATAACACTTTGGGATTTAATTTTTGGAGCCCCCCCCCCCCCTCTTTCTCACCTATTCAAACAGGCACACATATTTATTTCTCTTTTGAACAATGCTTTCTTCCTTTTCTGTTTCTCTTCTCAAGCCACTCCATTCCCAATTATTCCAGTAAATTTCACTAACAGCTGTGCAATCAATTCAAAGTTGTGTCCATGATGAAATTGTTCAGAATTTAAATTTCAGAAATGTTCTTAAAAAAGAAATACATTCAGTTTGAAAACACACATACTAGTAGTTAAGTTGCAGTGAAGTGATTGCAGCAATGTTGATTTGCCCAGGTGCATGAGTTATTTAAAAAACAAGGAAGCTAGATGAACAAAACACTTCACAAGCATTTATTAAGATAACCTGCTGATTCCCCTTTGCTTTGAAAGGCTCACAAATGCTGAACCATGCATGTACCAGGGTACACACAACACATTTCGGACCAATCAGCTCACCTGTCATGAGCGATGCTGTAATGGGCTCAGAGGTAACATCCCCTTGTATTGTGATTAAACTGAACGTGTAGTGAGTGGATGGCAGCAGGCCCTGGACCAGTGACCTCGTCTTGGAGCCATCCAGCGTCACCTTAGAAGTGTCAGTCCCATCGGCAGAGCTATAGCTCAGAATGAAGAGGGTGGCGGGTGGTGCTGGGGCACTCCATGCCACTAACACCGAATCTGATGTCCCCTCTGACAGGTAAAGGTGGGTTACAGGCCTGATCCCTGGAGGAACGGGGGTTTACAAGTCACAAGGTAGCTTTCAAAAACATGTTAAAATTCCAGCGGTGAATGAGAAGTGCTAAGAGGCAGTCGCCAGATGAATAGAAATGAATGTCAGAGCAATGCAGTGATGGATGGGGCCTCTCCAGGATGGTCTAATAGAATCTTTATAATAAAGTTGAGAAGATTAGCCTTGATGAACAAGGTGATTCAGAGCAAACCGCAGTCATGTGGCAATAATGATTTAATTGGTCATGAAATGGAAAAACTAATGAGATTACCCACAATAATGATGAAGATGTGAAGAGACTGTGAAAGCATGATAGCAGATGCTGCTGTCATGTGGTGTGACCCAAACAGGAGATGATGTAATGCTTATGAATCACCACCAAATGCTAGGAGAGTTTCATTTGATTATCCATGTGGGATTCACGAATGGCAGGAAAAACATAACAACAGTCATTTTTCTTCAACCGATTCATCCAGATGAAACACATGCTTTAGAGATTTATTGCCATCATTGTCTTAACCCTACATTGTTATTACTGACCTGCATCTACAGATGTCTCTATGAGCAGCACAATTATGTATTTCATAAGCTGCTGGGATCTTTCACTGCAACGCAGTCAGCAGAAATCTTTTCCCACACAGACCCTTCAGTTTTATATAGTGATATTGTCCTTGATTAGATCAGAAAAGGGAAGCCAAAGGTGACCAGCAACTCTAAGAACGCTTTCATTCGAGGAAAGACGTAATTATTTTGAACACGTCTTAAATATTGTTAAATATTATGATGAAGTATGCTATTTCTTTAAATAGGATGACAGTCAACACTTTAGGGTTAACACAATGAGTGGAATATGGTGATTTTGACATGAGATTTGCATCATATAAGTTTAACAACCCAAGTAATCTACTAGGACAAAGAAAGGATATCAGACAGATGCATACATTTTATTAAAGTGTATGGATACAGGGAACATATGAAAGTAGGTGCAAAAAGCAACAGAAAGCCAAGAAACCAGCTGAAATGTGCAATCCCTTATCAGGGTGAATTAATGCATCAGCTTATTTATCATAATTTACAGCAAAATTAAATGGCTCCCAAAAAGCTTTGTAACCTTGTTTTTACAAAACCTACTAATGGCAGTAGGTGGAAATCTAAATATATGCATGTTTTAGTTCGAGCCAAAGTCTAGAGGTGGATGAAACATAATATAACCATAAAACATTTGTAGCTAAACCAAAGTCACTTTAAATCTTTTGTAAAATGCTAAAAGCTCATCTCAATATTTTTACGTTGATAAGAAATTACATTGCATGTGTGCTGTTGTTTTATTAACCTAATTATAGGCTATTTTAGCATTTTTGTTATGGCCTAACAATATGGTCTCAAAAAAATACCTATCTATTCTTTACGCTTTATTATCAAACATTAAAAAATCTTGAAAAGAAGCAACTACTGTAACATAATTGCCATTTCTACAAAAATATGTTACTGACAATTGCAAACATCATTTATTTTATTACTTAAAGTTAGCATGTAACTGTTCGATGAATTTGCACCACCATATCTTGGTGGTTATGGAAGGAAATCACAATTGCAGCAGCCTTTTAAAAGCTTCTTTAAAATGTAGCTTTCTCTGTCAGGGGAGGAAGGCTCTGGAACACCTGACCAGCTTACTTGAATTTCAGGTTAGCTTTTAATCTTTTTAAGAAATCTGCTTGGACTTGGTTTGGTGGACAACAAATTTGCTTTCATGGTGGCTAGTATTAGGTGCTTTGTTGCCTTTTGTTTTGTATTTTCTGTAAGGCCCTTCGTCTAGTTGTGGCATCTGTTTCAGATAATCATGTTTTTGTTTCCCATGTGTTAGTGTCTGTAATGTAGATTTTTGCTCTTGATGCATAGCTTTTTTAAATAATAATTTAAAAGTGTAGTGTGTTGTGCTTGATAGAAAAGCAAGGACTGGCTTGGCTGGTATATGTTTCTTACTTGAACTTGAAAAATCTGCATTACAAAAAGGAAATCTAATAAGCTTTAATCAGTCTGGAGGGTCTCAGGAAACAGCATTCTGGAAAGCGAAAAGTGCAACATTTACTTTTAGTCGCTGCAGGAACAACTTGACCTAAATATGTATTTGAAATCATTGTTAAAGATATTGGTGTTGCTTTATCAGCTACATGGTTATCTCTTGTTTAGTAGAGCAACTTGCAATAATTAATGAAGTTAAAAAAACTTCCAAATAGAAGAATGAATATTAAACTTCTTCGGTTGGTTAATATATTTCTACATCTCTGGGTAATGTGCCGAAAACCTGGTATGATCAATAAGTCTATAAATCATGTGCAGGAATAAACTGAGGGCCACAGGCGGTGATGATCCACAGACCGACCCTGACATATGTCATTGGTTTTCCCATCACAAGTTTACCTGAGTGCAGACAGCTTCTACCAATAGGGCAAACAGTGGATGAAAAGATGACAGCCGCATCAATAGTGCTCCCCTTTTTTGATCTGTGGTTTTATCTTATTCTTATCTCTCTGCAGGTGGTTAAATTGGAGTTACCGAAGGAGCCCCGGTTAGGAGGACAGAATGACGGTGATGATGATAATGATGATGATGTAGTGATAGCGACAACTGCCAGTCTGCCATGATGGTAGCAGCGAACAAGGAAGCGGATGATGAGGATGATGATAATGACAGCAGAGAAGACAGCGGTGCCCATCATTTGGACATTATCCTTTGTGTAAGCAAAGACCACATCAGGCTTTTTACAAAAGTAACAAAAAGCCTCCATAGGTGAGAAGAATGACAGATGATCTGACGTGTGTTTGGATGGACAGACTTGCTGAAAAAGGAAGAGTAAGCTGTGACTGAACAGAAAGGAATGGCATCGGGCTGAGAAACAAGACAGCAGTGTGGCAGGGCAACAACGAGAATGCTGCGTTGCACAGAATTCAGTAAAAACAAACACAAATACATTTGCATGCAAAACAGAGGGGCAATAAGGAAACACTTGTAACGAGCTCATTAAGTGACTTGAATAATTTACCTCGGCTAATTGCTTCTTCAAAGCCTTTAAGGTCTTCTGATTTCTTTTAGCATGACTCACCTTACCTGCAGCCAGACTTCAGTTCATTATAGTCATGGTTTGCTTGATTGTGCAGCGGGGTCTTTAGCTTTCTGTTGTAATTGGCTGATCTTCATGTCTTTATCAATGCACAACCTCTCGGATTTTCATTTATCTGACTGAGAAGCTTAATGTGATACAGGCTAGAAAAGTTACAGTAAAACTGCCAAACAGGCAACAGAATACTTTTTTTTGTTTGTTTATCAATCCAAAGGTTTTATTTTACGCCTAATGAATTGCAATGTTAGTCTTGCATCTTCCAAAAAGTATGCATTTGGGAGTTTTTCTTAACTCATTGTTATGCCGTGCAAAAGCAAAACTAATAGCTCCTATAAAAATACACAAACCGACATTTCTCTTTACCTGTGAAGGCATCTATGGTTGCTGCAGTGCTCTGCTGCCTCCCTCTTCTAGCAGCTACTGTGATGGTATATTCAGTTCCAGGCTCAAGGTCTGTCAGAGTCGTGGTGGTTATGTCTTTAGGCACCGTCAGCTGGAGCAGAAAAAAAAAAGATACACAAGCTCATACTGAGAGCAACTACACACTACAGCTTCTCCAAAACGGTTCAGAGCTTTGTAAGATCTTAATCAGCACACCGTGTAGATCCTCATAAAGCGTGAACTACTCCCTCGGCCGACAGTAAACCGGCTCAGATGTACTGTGTCTGTTACCTCGGTTGTGATGCCGGAGGAAGATGTGTAGGTGACCCTGTAGTGGTCGATTGGACCCTGTACTACACCCCACACCAGAGTGATGGAGTCGTCTGTAGAAGCTGTCACAGTTAAATCCAAGGGTACATCCAGACCTACAACACCAGAGGGCAAACATGACTTCATTACACCAGTTGTACTGTGAAAAAAGTTCAGCTGAACAGCCCTCAGCCAGGATTTTGCATTAGCATATGACTGTTGTTGTCCTAAAAACATCTAATATGTATTATAAAAAATGTTGTTTTAAATCTAATGTTACTGTATTAGTATTCGTGTTTACATTTTACTGAGGACATGTATATTCTGATGACATGCAAATTAAATAATCCAATTTACAAGGCTTTAAATCTCCACAGGGAGAAAATAAATCTACAGTATCACTGTTTATTTAATTCAGTGTGGTCATGTTGTTTTCTTATCTGCAACCTCAAAATTATTCTTTTAACATGAATAGATATATTATCAGTTTTTTACACAGAATTATCCCAGTTTAAGGGCAATGAGGGCTCAGTTCCTGACTGATTTGGAAATAACACAGCTTGCTCCTGATATTAATTAGACCTCAGATCACCCTAATTTCATTATATGTAACAGCACATTCAAAAGGTTATATCTTTATAATTACAAGTTACTACAGTTATTTTAGTTTCTAATTTTGAAGCTTTTTAGTTTCTATTAAGTTAACAACATTTATGATGTTCAGTCCTGGTTTCCCTACTTTAAGATAACTTCTTTCAACTGCAGGGAAACAATCTTTAAAGAAAGATATTTAACTTTACTCATTATATTCTCACAGTTCTGTTCAACTCTGACATCATCAAAAATAGCAGAACAACACTCTCTACAGTGCAAGGGCAAGATGTGGACTTTCAAAAGAAAAATGTCCACTCGTTCCCCTCAAAAATGTTAAACGTTAAAGCCCACAGACAAATGTTAAGGTGTAAGATTTTTACACTGGTGCAGCATCTAGCCTCGCTGTTAAGCGTGTAATAACTACTACTGAAGCCGTGGAGTGTCATTAATGTGAGAATGTAAATGTATCCTCAATGTATTTGGTACCAAACTACTGCTAATAGCTACGGCCATCAAGTGAAATGTTTTATGGCACTGTTGCTAAGTCTGCTTGTTTTCTTCTAAAGTCCCTTGTAAATTCTGTGAGTCGCAAATTTTTTTGGGCTCATTTCTGAAAGTGCAGTCACTTAATTGCGGTCCAATATAAGCGACCATAAACACCAGTAAAGAGGCCCACTTCTGCTGTTGCACTACAGGCGGATATCCCTCCATCTCAGAGAGACAAACAAACGAGCCGTCTGCAGGGAGGACAGAGTAGTTGCTGGATTTCACTACCCTGTTTCTAACATAAAGTAAAAATAAACTTCACTGTTATATTGAATTAACTGGCATGTCCAGCAGAAAGCCTGCAACCTCCGCATCCTTTTTAAATCCTGTTTTAAATCCCTTCTCCCTCATGAAATATCTACCTGGTAGTAATTGCCGTTATAGACTCTCATTTCTCCCGGTTATTACTGCTTTTTATTTCCTTGGTAAATTTCTCTTCCGTCTTGCTGGGCAAAGAGTATGGATGGTCCTCCATTTCAACAGAAAACGGCAAACAGAATGATCTACGGTCTTCTTTGCTTGTTTATAATCCTCCTCCACCGACAGCAAATCTTCATATAGAAGACAGATAGGGAAAATGTCTATGGCTGAAAAGTTTGGCCCCTTTCTGCTTCTGAAATCAGAAATAGCGATGCAACAGGGTGCCTCTCAGTGGGTGCACAGACACCTATGTATTTATAAACAACTAATTCTAAGTTATGAAAACGCTTTTTGCCAGAATATGTATTTAGAAAAGCAATACTTGATTTTTGCTAATTAAAAGCCAAATTAGTTACACACTGTGTCTTTAAGTTTATCTTCAATGTTGCAGCTTCCTCGTTGGACAGAAAAAAATATTAAGACAGAAAAAACTTCAAGAGAAACATTATGATAATAAAAAGCAATTCCTGTGGTTCATAAAATGTTATAGAATGAAAACATTGTGCCAGAGATCCAGAAGGATCTGTTGTAATCTAACCATTGAGGAAGGTTCAACAGAGCGGAAATATTTGAAACTTTCAAAAGGACAAGACTTTGAGGAGGAAAAACATATGTGGGCCGAACTTTTGTCACCTGTAAAAATACCATCCGTCTATCTAAAAAGGCTGACAAAACCATGCAATATGAAAGAGTAGTGACGCACCCGTCTGCACACTGACATTTCAAACAGGTGAAAGTTGAATCAAGTTTTTTTTCTGTTTTGTGCTCCCAGTGAAATGATTCAAAGCACCATAAAATTTAAAATGGCCTTTGGGGTACAGAGATAAAGGGAGAAGGCCAGTAGTTGAATGGCATGGGTGATTACAGATTTAAAATGCTGTAGTGGGAACTTTGACCCGAACAGATAAAACAAAAGGAGCTAAATACCTCTATAAAACCACACAAGCCAATATTTTATTTGTCAGGTATTTTAAACTGAATCATGAGCCCTCTGGGCAATGTGAGCATTGTCTGTTTAAAAACAAAGGGGCTGACTTACATGTTGTAATGCTGACCTTTCCAAACAACATTTTCTATATTCTAAATATGTAGACGCTGCTGCCTGTTTTCATACGGTGGATCATCAAGGGTTTTTAACTCACCTGTCCGAGCGTTCATGGTTGCTGGTGTACTCTGGTTGATACCCTTCATGGCAGAGATGCCAATGCCGTACTCTGTGCCCGGCAGAAGGTCTGATACACAGAGACGTAGAGAGAAGGAGCAATTCAACAAGTAATATATCAAACTCCAGCAGACTGTTTCACATTATTCTCCTCCCCACAGAGAGAGCAAACCTAGAAGACGTTTTCCATAACCGCTCTAAAAGATAAACAGAAGTGATGAGGACATTTGAATTAACATTGTAGGGACTTCTGTCAACTACATAATCATCTGAGTTAAAATCAGCTGAGTAGGTTTCATAGTCTTGAGCAGCAGAAACAAGGATGTAGAGATGAGCAGTAGAAAAAAAAGCAGGTGGATGACAGATTTTAAGGGGGGAGACTCAGGGAGAAAGAAAATTAGTGGCAGTGAAAGAGAGTGGACAGAGTATTGATTCGAGTTGTGTATAGGTATAACACAGGAGCCTTTTGTTTATCTTCTCATACAGGCGTTGCACTTTGCAGCACCAAGGCCTTTAAATAAGAAAAAAAAAAAACATCTTAGCCGACCCATCTTTCTGACAACCTTTCAATGTGGCCATGTTTCTGCAGATACAATCAGTAGCCCATCAACCAAATGTTAGCTACGGAGATAATCCCAGCATGTAAAACACAGTCACCTGGAGACATCTTCAGCACACTTTAGATGGAGTGTGATAAGACTGACGGCCAAAGAAAAACAGTGCATGAAGCACCAGAACTGTGCAGATGTCAGTAATAAATAATTCATGAAAGTTGTACAGCAGACATTTAAAGTGAAAAACACATTTCTCCTCTGCACTCACCTGTAAGATTAGTCTTAGTGGTGGCACCCTCATTGCGTGGCACAATCACCTTATCGTACTGATCTCCAGCTAAAGTGCTGTACACCACCTGATAGCTCTCCACCTGGATTTGAACATTTAAACATTTGCAGGAACACAATTTTGAATGGAATTTTTGAAAAGCATTGAAAATAAAGCGTTGTATCAACCAAAACCATTTTTTACAAGTCATAGTGTCATAATTCAACACTATGGAAACAAATCTGCCATTCAGCAGGTAAGCTGTCTTTTAAAGTCTCATGTTGTGGTGATGAACGGAGGAGTGTGGTGGGGTAAAGACTGCATAGAAATTTTTGCTGAATGTTTTTATTCATAGGTGTTAAACTTTTAAGTGCTAAACTAGTACAGTATCCATTCATGAATTTGCTTGTTTGTGTGTTTGCTTGATTGGTTTGTGCTTTGTGCTAAATGTGACCTATTTTATGGATCCATGAGACTTGATGATATAAAGGTAATAATCATGGTGTAAAAAAAAATTAATTTCCTTCTAAGAAAAAAAAATCCCTCAGTAACCATTTTGCACCGTTGAGGAGTTTGTTTCAAGCTGACAGAAGCTTTTTATAAGCTATCAAAAAAAGACTATATGTAAGGATAGAACGCTCAGAAAAAAAAAAGAATAAACATGTTCTTCTCCTTTAGCACATAACACCCACCTGCAAAGTTGAAACGTTCTTAATCACAAAGCAGGTTTTTCAAAATGTTTTAAAGTGGAATTTTTGTTTAAGTGTTTTATGGACCATAAACATTTTTAAAGTGTGTTTGGGGGGTCACTGCTCTAGTTTGTTGTGTCTGTTCTTCCTTAGTGGATTTGGAGAGAGACCCTTTGCAGGTGCTGGTAGTTGGCTTGGTTGCTGCCTTCTAATTAAGAACTGCGACACCTGGTGTCTCTCTCTCTCTATCTATCTCCCCCGTGAGATTGTTGTTTAATTGGTTTATCTCCCATCTTTTATGTAATGTTAGGTTTGCTTATTGATTTGGGTTTTGGCTCAACTTAAAATTTGGCTTTTCACATCAGGTTTTCCTTTTCTGGTTTTATAAACTACGTGCCCTTTATGTTTGCATGAGGGTGATAAGTCCTTCCCATAATGTTCCATGCCATAATCTATCAAATTATCACTGAACATGGAATAATAGTATTTATAGAGATAATTTCCGTTCTTAAAAGTTAAAACTGAATATAATCTGACCTTTTCTGACATGCTCTCCTTTTGTTGTGCCTCTCCTAAGAACATGCTTTTAAATTAGTATGAAACAACAAACTGTTTTTAAGAAAACAATTCATATGAAAATTGTTTTAGGAATGGTTCTTCAAATTTACAGCTGAATTCAGAAGTCTCTCATAATACTGATGGAGAAGGATGATCTTTGATCATCAGTAACATTTTCAAGTTACTCACGCTCAGGCATGCAGTCTAATTCCTGGTGTTGTGTGACTTGGGTACATTCATTTTCCATCATAATTCTACTTAATCCTAATGCCAACATGTAGTTCAGATAATATTAGATGTGCCTGTATGTAAAAGGCAACTGTATCAACACTGGCTGTTATTTTCCCTGAGAGTCAGGGTGTTTATCTATGGATTGTTTTAAAAAGAGCAATGCTCACTGCTGAGATCAACATGTTTTTGTTTTTTTTACTGCAATCCAATAAGAACATTTCAACACTGAGCCCTAATCAGAATACAGATAATTTCATAAGCAAAACAGAGAGGTTACAAAACTGACATCCAAATTACTAAACCCTCTTATCTCGAGATGAATCCCACAGCCATCAATCTCGTAAAGTGGTTGAAAGCAAATTAAGACAAATGGATTAAATCTGCCTCACGTCTCTTTACCTCAGCCTCACTGTTATCCCATTCAAGCTCGAGGGTAGTGGAGGTCTTGGACACGAGCCGCAAGTTCTTGGGGGCATCGATCTCTGAGAAGAACGATAAAGCTGACAATGTTGGGGACACAAAGACCAATTCTCAGAGATTGTGAGCAAGTAAATATATCAGCAGTTTAAGAAAGGCATCAGAAACAGATAAAGATCAATGTAAATATATTATGTTTAGTTTTTATGTCACTTAAGCGCTTCTCATATTTCTTGATCGATTTACGCCAACACAATTTGATTTTCAAACCCATGTGGAAATATCCAGATATGTACAAGTGGACTTGTTAAACTGTTGCTGAAAATAATACACTTGAAGTATTTCTGTAGATGTTTTCTGTAGAAAAACATTGTGCTTTCCTGCACAACACTTAGCATAGCAAAAAAAAAAAAAATCACCTTGAACAAGCCCCGTCATGAAAAGCCGATAAACAAGGTGACGTGCATTAGGCCATTGTACCGTTACTCCTGAGTTGTCAAAGGCTAGCACAATATCACATACACCATCACTACATCTGCTTGCTGTCAGACCTCACCCGTTGTAAATTCAGTGGAGATAGATCCACTTTCATTTCCTTTCCTCACTCCGCTTACTGACACCTCGTACCGAGAGCCAGGACGCAGAACCTGTCGAGACGGAAAAAAACAAAAGCAGCTGTTTAGGTTGGTAGCAAGTTGTTTCTCACTATTATTTTATCTGCTGACACAGGTGGCAAAGAAACCCTGGGATTTGATCATTTAATGAGTATCACAAGTAAACACAAACACTTACCATGAAACAAAGATAAAGAGACACCCCTTGAGGATATTATGCTTCTTTCTATAAATAACAGCTGTGGCCTTCATATGTGAAAGTATGATAAGAACTGTAACAATTCCTACACACACATATGCACACCTGTAATGAGTACTGGGTAAGGGTGGGCTGGAGCCGAAAGGTGGTCCGCGGACCCTCTCCTCCCACAAGGCCATAACGCAACACAATCTGATCAATCTTCGCTTTTGGTGGTGTCCACTCCACAAAAGCCACGGTGTCGGACACATCACGCACTATCAGCTGAGTCGGACCATCAATCACTGCAAAAAAGCAGAAAAAAACAGGCATCCTGCTGTCAAGCTGAAGAATGACTGTTTGCCATTAATGTCAACCCTACTGTATGCTACAACCACATTTTCTTATTTTTTTTAACGTAAAGGGTCATTTAAAATGAATCTCCCTTTATGATTTGGAGGGATGCCAATAGCAGTCACAACTGAATTCAATAAAAGGAATCTCTTAATTGTATAACCTTTTAAACTATGGTGGCAGTACAAATGGTGGTACTTGGGATGTTCTTAGTGGTACTTAGAACACATTTTAGTATAAATCAATTGCAAAGTAAATGCAAAATTGATTATCTGTGAATTTAACGATAATGAGCAAAAAACTCCTAAAGAGGTAAGTTACTCAAGCACAATTTTCTTTGCTGTCAGCTTTGATCTGAAAATTGCCTCCATTCAAACATGAGACAGCTAGATCAGATTGCCCAGAAAGAGTGGATTAAACTACCTGCTGGCAAAGAGAGACGTCTCACTGTAAAGTCAAGAAATGATTTGTTGGTACTAATTATTGCAATTATGTAATTATTCCAAAATGAAAGTTTACTTAAAGAATTAGTCATATTTTCATGTTTTTTTTAATGGTTCCTAACAATGTTTTTGGGAACCCCCATACAACACTGATCATGTTCGCACTCACTGCCACAGGCTATGGCAGTGGTCGATGTGGATCCATTATCAGTGAAGGCTGGTCTGACAGCTGCTCATGTAAAACCTATCGGAGATGACATGCACTCAGACAATAAACTTTGTCTGTGAAAGGTGTAAAACATGAAACGGGATATAGGTCTGGGAGATTATATTTACAAGGTGCAAAAAGCTGAACACATAGCAGGTGTGATAAGGGAAACCCAACTGTCTGACAGATCACGGATTTACTCATCACTTCTCAGCAGAGTGGCTTTGTTAGAAATTAGGAGAATTCAGTCAGAGTAGTGGCATATTAGATAAGTTAATAATTAACACTTTACATTGATAGCTTGTTAATTCGAAGAAAGGTATGTTTAACACCTGCTGCTATTAACAGAAGAAGCAAAGGTGCTTTGGAGCTCAAATTAACACATTTCTTGATTGATTTAACTGTCGCTAATGCCGTTTTCTGTTGAAAAGGAGGACCATCCATAGTCTTTGCCAAGTGAGAGGGAAGAGAAAGTAACTAGTAGAAGAAAAAGAAGTAATAACCGGGAGAAAACGAGAGACTATATCGGCTGTACAATTCGGCTATATCGGCTATACAATTCGTGAGGGAGCGAGGATTCATAATGGATTTCTGCTGGACAGGTAAGTAAATTCAATATGATAGTAAAGTGTATTTTTGCCGTTATGTTGGAAACAGCGCAGTGTAGTCCAGCAACTACTCTGTAATCCCGGCAGAGCCTGCTAGTTTGTTCACCCTGTCTCTCGCTCCCTGTCAGAGAGCAGGGGTAAGTATGTGTGTATGTGGAGGGGCAGAGCGATATCAGCTGGTTCACGGTTCTGTAGCACCAGGAGCGGGTCTCTTCAAAACTTGTGTTTATAGTCGCTTATTTTAGAGCCCAAATAAGTGACTGCATGTTCATTTAGACAGGTATTTTCTAATGGGTGCACACTTTGGATAATGACTGTCTGAATGGTTTATTTACACTTGCTTTTTGTTTGAGGTGCTGCTGATACAAACCAGCTGGAGGAGGAAACCTGGAGCATACCATTTGTTTGTTTGAAAGACTGACAGGGGAGACTTGTTTCAAGTTGTTAGTTAGTTAATTTTGTCACTTAAATATTCATCTATTTCTGCTAAGTAAGAGTTAGTTTTGCTTTATTTGTTTCATAGAATGTTTTAGTTAATTTTGTATTTATTTGTTCTTTTGTTATGTTGTGCCTCCCTCATGTGGTAGACTTGGGTTACTCCATCCCTATTTAAGCAGCCTTTTGTTCTTTGTTGTAAGGTCAGTTTTGTTTGTGTTGAGTTAGAGTTCAGTTGACCTCAGTTAACTTGGGCCCAAATTTGTTATTTATCCTTTGATTTATTCTTACGTTAAGTCTTTGTTTTGTTTACTATTTTTGGAAGAATTAAATTGAATTCTTTCCTACTTTGAATATTTTTTTGTCCTTGTTTGAGTCGGGTCCCTCACAATCCATTTCACACAATGACGGTATTTATTAGCTATTAGCAGTAGCTTGGTACCAAATATTTGGAGGAAAGGTTAATATCCACACATTTCTAATGAATTTAGCGCACCATTAGATGGTCTTACGCGCTGGGGCTTTAAACTTTTATCTTTTACTTTTTGTCATGATACAGCCACAAACTTTGATGAATGTGGATGGGATTATATGTGACAGACACATTAGCACATTAAACGTTGTGGTACGTAGTGTTGAAGGGAAAAAAAATATATTTAATTTTTTGTAATAGTTAGGACATAACAAATCTGAGAAGTGTGTATGCATTTTATTCAGTTCTCCCAAAGATTATTACTTTGTACAACCACCTTTTGCTACAGTTAAACTTTCAAAACTTTCTCAACCAGCTATGCACACTTAAAAACTAATTTTTTTCCCCCCATTATTATCTACAAAATAGCTCAGAATCGGCCAGAATGGATTAAAGGTGTTGACAAATAAACGTTCAAGTCTTGCAACAGATTGCTGGATTTAGGTCTGGACTTTAACTTGGCAATCAGAAAAAAACATTGTTAGCATGATTATGCTTTAATCTAAACCACAATGTATTATGTTCCAACATGACATGTGGCAAACTGAAAATGAGAATACTTATGACTTTGTTTCTTTCTTTAGTGACTTTTTTTTGCTATGGTTCCATTATAATTATTTGCTACACATAAATATAAATAAAATACATTGAGGTTTGTGGTTGTAACATGGAAACTGGGGAATAGGATGACTGCACCTGCAAAGCATTGTTTTGTATGTTTTTGTCCAGACCAAGGCAACATAAATTGAGCCCTGTCACCAGGTTTATTATTCTTAATTTTCTCTGTTTTATATTAAACTAAAATTCAGTGTCTATATCAGTTTTCATTCACTGAACCCCAACATGATAATCTTTGCTGTTTTCCCCACAATAATTCATACCACATGACACAGCTCCACATACATCTTTAAAATTAAAATAGCACTCTATACTTTGACAGTGTAATTACTCACTATTGCTTGTTACAGGTTCGACTTTTCAAAGACATATCTCACAGTGGTTCTATTCTTACAGTCTCTGAGCTTCTGAGATCTAAATAAGTCTTGAACTCAGGCCTGACATATTGCAGGTCCATCCTGATCCTTGATGTATTAGAAATTGGTCCCTTGGGTCTCGTCCTAGAAAACAACCTGAGGAAGGAACTTGCTGGGAACCAGCTCCTACATCAGATCTGCTCTCCCTCTGGGTTTCTTCCCGACTCCTTACGGTGCTCCCTCCATCTCCAAGGAGGGATAAATCTTTGTTGTGAATAATTTAGTAACTTCAAATTTGTCTTTTCCTCTTTTTTTATCCAATAAGGTGTCATGCAGTGAGCTGCTGTGAAAAATTAATGAGCGGTTGACATGAATTATTAATCGATACCTAATTACAATCCCCAAAAAACCGAAGAAAGACTTGACAGGAAATTGATGGTGTTTTGACTGCCAACGTCAGCGTCTGAATTGTTATGGATGAGATTTGAATTGGCTCTATTACAGCTAAGTAGCGTCTGCCTGGTGAGGAGCCCATACATTTGCACTGTAGAAAAAATATGGCATACAAGGTAGCAATACTTTTATATGTTGGTATTGTCAAGATGTAGGTCTTTGAGTTGTGTCTTTTTTTCTGGTTAACAAAGTTTTTTTAACATAATGAATGTAATGGACATAATGCACGGTAATTCCAAAAAAATTATAAGTTACTTTGATTTAAATGTTCTAGTGGCTATGCTCAGTGTACTTACTTAAGTGAATATCTTAAGTGAATATCTTTAAAATTTTTATATAGCAACTAAAGAAAATGTGAACATTTTTCCCTTTATAGAAAATAGGGTCTTGAGTGGTGGAATGATGGGCTTTGCTAGCCTAAGGGGAGTACATGGCAGTTCCCCCTTGCTTTGCTTGTACCCACCCTGCACCTCAGTTTAAATGTATTTGAGACACTTAGGGCTTTGGTGCTAAGGTGGGGGATACTAATTGGTCAGCAAGCAATGGGATGTCCAAAACACCTCCTCTGGCCCTAATTTGAATGAACTGTGGACATACACACTTGCAATCATTCCTTGCATTCCAGGTGACCCAAGTATTTAGCTTAATTAGCGGTACAAGATGGATTCTTCTGTGTTTGTAAATGCACAAATACAGCAACAATTCAGCTTGCAGGCAAGGTTAGCCTTAATGGAAACATGACAATTAAAAAAAAAACTCCAGTTTGTTCAGTAAAAAGATTTTTTGCTGGGATGTGGTTTTTTTTTTTTTTTTTTTTTTTTTTTGGCCGTAGCAAATTTGGTGTATTTTGTAATACTGTAATGGAAATCGGTGTGATCAACCATCCAGACCACTAAGGTCTTCTGGCTCCAGCCTTCTCTGCATACCTAGAACCAGAACTAAACAAGGAGAAGCAGCATTTAGTTCCTATGCTCCACTTATCTGGAACAAACTTCCAGAAAACTGTAAAAGTGCGGAAAGCCTGAGTTCTTTTAAATCAAGATTAAAAACACATCTGTTTAAAATTGCCTTTGACTGTTCTAGTTAAACAGTTTTTTAATGTTCTTTTTTGTTACTACATTCTATCCCTACTTGCTTTTATTCTATTTTCTATCTACATTTTATTATTTTGCTATATCTTAATCATGTAAAGCACTTTGTATTGTCTTGTACTGAATTGTGCTATATAAATAAATTTGCCTTGCCTTGCCTTGCCTGATCAACAACCGGATGTCACTACTGCGAAAAAAGACAAAGAAGATGACAGGAAGACCATAGCTCTTTTGCAAAATCCCTGACTGCAATTTCTCAAAAATGCAGCACATGTAGTAGCTGCTCCCAAGTATGAGGGTTATGTTGCTACAATGGCTCAGTAAGATGCCTACATCTCCACTGATGGCTGATGATGAGCGCTAGTGCTGTGGCTGAAATATGAATATTTCATATAAGTGTTTACATCCATCGCTGACATGTTTTTGTGTGAAAGAACTTATTCACATGCAATTTTAATTGCACCTATTATTTAATAGAAACATTGCAATTGCAAAATTGGGTGTTTTTTTTTTTCCCTAGGCAGAATATTAACAGAACTTTGGACAGATCTGTAAAGGAATTGCAGCACTGGGCACACATGTATATTCCAGGGACAAGGGAAAAGGTAGTTGATGGTAATGTCTTATCTGGTTCATTTTTCTAGACCTGTACTTGTTAAGCAGGGTCTCTTGGCGTGGGGACAACCATCAGGGCTCTGACAGGTTACATGGGGAGGACCAGTGGGTGGGGGTGTTCTGCAGGTGTGGTGGTGTTTTTTGGGGCTTACAGTGTTTGGTTCCTGGCTGGCAGCAATTGGCTCACAGGATGTTCTGAGCCAGCTGTATAGCTTAGCTTGTCCCTGGTTGGGATCAACTTTACCCTATCTAGGGCTGTCTAATTGGATGAGTTTGCATGGTGCCCTTCCACCCCTTGGTCTTTCTGATCACAGCCGCTGTAGATTGCTGATGTTGGGTACTTGGGAGGGTACCTCCAACTCCAGGGCTTGTGCAGACACCTGGCTGCCGGGGTGATCGGGTTGTGGACTTGATCTGTACTGGGGGACCTCTCTGGCCTGGGGGCTGCTGCTCCTGTGCTTCACTGACAGGCTGCCTCTGTGTTGAGTGTATGGCTACTCTGTAGGGGTGCCTGGTGTCTGTGTGCTTGGCGCTGGTGTGGCCTCAGGAAGCCTGGACTGTCTTCCCCCGCTGCTCTTGCTGAGTGAAAGTCTTTAGTCTTCTCACATTGTAACATCTCCACAATTCAAGGTGATAAACTAACACACACACCTACACTAAACACATGTTCACATTCACATTACCAGACAAATAATCCGGGGTGTTGAAGGTCATACAAACTCAGGTTCATAGTTTTATCATACAATCCTACTTCGATGCCAGAAGCAACCCTGACTTAATACAATCAGTAAAACATTTAGAATACCATCAAAGCTGTCCTGGCACATGCAACCAGCTTCTCCATATGGTGTGACTTAAATGAAACATGAGGCCAAAACACATTATGCTTTACACTATTTTTTTATTTGCTTTTTATTGCAACTTATCTGAATAGTTATTGTGTTACTCTATATGGTTAAGTCTGAAGACTATGACTGAATAAGATGGCTGAATGGAGCATCTCTTTATGGATCTGCACACACGTCACATTTCCCCTCTATGGTAACACACTGCCAGGTTAGATACACTTTAAATTGACACTGAAATTTTTAACTCAGCCTTTTGGGAAATTTATCAGAAATGTCCAAGTCAATTATGTTCAACTTCCTGGTCTATGTGACTGTGTATTAATCTATTTCAAAAACAACTTCTCCCTAGAAATGTCCAGCTCATGCTTTATCGTACTTACAGGTTGTGAAGGTAGCAGTGACTGGCTGGCTTCGACCCTGCTCTCTGAGTGCGACCAGGTTGACGGTATACTCCTCCCCGGGCCTCAGACCAGTCTGAACAAATGAAGTGATGGTACTGGGCAGCTGGGCTGTCATGCCACCATCATTGTCCTTAATAACAGAGGTGTGAGAAGTGATGAGATAAGATAATATTTTAACATTGATACAATAGAAAATTAAGAAGTATACACAAAAATTATTATACATGTCTGAACTCTACCACAAAAAAGAAAAATTCACTCATGCTGTAAATGTCCAGGAAAATACACCTCGGTTCTTTTTTTTTTTCTACTTCTAAACTTTTGGATGGTTTAGCACATTAAATTCCCAAAGCGTATTACCTTGCAAAACCGTGTGTGCAACAATGATATTTTTCAGGCCATGTTCTGCAGAGGCAGCACTATGAGCAATTCCAAAGGCCTGTCACTCATCAGTGCAGAGGCCCCAGCTACATCCAGCTGTTCTCAAAGAGTCAATGTTGCAAATGCAGTTCCTGCTGACAGATGTTTTACCTACTGCTGGTGTGAGAACACCAACCGCCTGAACTTTGTGGTTATTATCACAGCAGAACATACAGCACTATGTGACTTTTTAAAATACATTTCTGTCATGATCCCCAGGGGTTTGATTACTTATCTTTAAATCTGTTAAATTCAGCTCCCGTCATTAGTCAGTTTCTGTTCATTACTATTTAGTGGTTCTGTTAGTGAGTTCTTTTGGTCATATCTGTTCATTCACCATGTTTTCCTATTAGGTTCTGCTCCCCTCCTGTCTCTGCCAGATCATGGTTCTCTCTTCCTCCACTTAATTCTCACCTAATCATTCCAACTATCTTTCTCTCTGTCTACTCCCCTATTTATTTAGTCAGGTTAGCCACTATCATTGTTAGGTCCTCTGCTATGCTACCCCGTTCTGGTCTTCACCTTATCATGTTCCTGCTTTTACTGCCGCATGTAAGCTTTGTGTTTATTATTTAATAAAATTGCTCTTTACTTCAACATGCAACTCTTGAGTTATTGCCTGCGCTTTGGTCTACAAACCACAAATTCAAAAAACCTGACAATTTCCAATTAGAAATGTAATTTAGCAAATGGGTAGGTTAGTTAACCTGACAACAGCCAGCTGCGGAGCAAAACATGCAGCTGGCTGTTGTCAGGTTATAGGTCAGTAACACATAACCAGAAACTGTATTTTATTTGGTCTGAAAAGCTTAAAAAACAAATAGATATATTTTTTTTTAAATAATATATGTAAAACAGAATCCCCACCCATATCAGAGAGTAGATAATTGTTTTTTTTTTTGTTGCTGTTTTTTGTTGACTTTTCACCATAGATCTTGTATTAGACAAATGTCTTAGAAGTCTAATCATTATACGGAAGAAATAAATATCAACTTGAAGCCAGACAGTCAGAAACAAAGCATGAATCTTTCAGTGTGGAAATAGAGTCTAATAGCTAGGTTCAAATTATCCCTAAATCTTGCAAACACCTAATACTTTTCAATCATAAACAAAAGTGTTGCATAAAAAAAACAGTTAACCGTAGACTCTTCAGAGTAACAGTGTACTATTTCTGTTTTTGCTGCTGCTGGTTTGTGTGTGTGTCTCTACCGGGCAGCAAGAATATCATGAAACCTAAGAGGGGAGCAGTAGCATGGATAAAAGAGGAACCCAGAGACTTTCACTTAGATTGTGAAACAGAGCCGTTTCTGTGGCGGAGCACTTAATGTTCTGAGTGCTCCTCATGTTTTAAATGTCACTTAGTATTGCTGTGAGCCAAATAATAGCGAAACCATCCACCCCCACTGTCTTCTTCCATCAAAAGGCTTCTGAAAGGCTGTGGTTGAAGGCGGACCTATTGTGCATGTGCACATACAAAATAATGTTGACCTTTACAGAGATGGAGTTAGTGATCTTAACAGATTAATAGATCTAAACATTTCAATCAATCAATATGCTAAAAAATACAAATATTATAAATATGTACTTTTAAATTTGCATCCGGACATGTAAGATAATTTTTTTTTTTAATTGAAGATGATGCAGTGCCAACAGATACCTTGGAAAGAATCACATCAACTCACTACACAATTAGCAAAACAATGAAGGACTAAAAATATGAGATCTTCTGTAAAAGGAAAGTTATAAAGCAGATATTGTTAAGGTTGAGATGTTTTTATACACAGCATATGACCCTAATACTGTACCGGACTCCAAGATACAGCATGTACTGTTTATATGTGCAATAAAAACAGCAACACAATAGTTTTTCATTTCTTTCACATGCACTGCACTGTTGCTTTTCCTAACAATGGAGGTCTCAAAGCTCCGTGTTCTTCCTCTTTCCCTTTCTCTCTCTCCCTGTGTGTGTGTTTCCCGTTTGGAGAATTTTCTGTTGCACAGGCCAAAGCATTAATGCCTACTTCCATTACGAGATTGTCAAAATTCACAATCCCTGCTGTTGGAATAAATCCACATGGGGTGGGACTGCCAACCCTTAATATGATTTCCCCTGTGGCGGTAGACAGAGAGAGAGAGAGAGAGAGAGAGAGAGAGAGAGAGAGAGAGAGAGAGAGAGAGAGAGAGAGAGAGAGAAAGTAAAGATTGAGTGAAAGAGATGCACAGGAAAATGAAAAGGATACAAGGTAGTTAGAAAGAAAAGAGTTACAGATATCAAGGAAGAAGTGGTGCATGGAAGGTATAATCAAGAGATCTGGAGAAGTGTTTTCGAGGGGATGGATACCAATGAGGTACTGGGTAGTAGAAAGAGAGAAATGAAGAGAATGGATAAAGCCAGTGATATAAAACTCATTTTGTTTTATACTGTAAAATAAACACACGAAAAAACATCTCAGCATCAGATTTAGGGCTTAGTGCCAGACTATAACAGAGGATATCTCTCTTGAGAACACCTTAAAGGAGAAAACCAATTACTGTGAGAGGGGAGATTAGAATTTAGAGTCTACCTAAGGTTGCATCACTTCTTGCTTTTTAGCTTGAAACCTGACCTTGATATGATTTCACAAAGAAAAAGGGAAAAAGGAGTTTAATAGTTCATCCATCTAACAGCCAGTGAGTTTAACACAATCCACTTGTTTAATTTCATTCAAGCTTCGTGTTATCCAAGCCCTCAAGAAAGCAAGCTATTTAGTGTATCTTTCTTCTTCACTTATGGCACTTTTTAGGCATGAAAGTGAAAAACACTGCACTGTTCCAATATTGTCATGAATTTTTGATCTGATTAGTTGTTTGTTATTTATCATGACAGCTCATCAACAATGGCTAGGACACTCATACAAATACAATTTGTATGAGTGTCAAATATTTTTTCAGAGTAAATAAAGTATAAATAAAAACAATGAATAGATAAAATAGAGATGTATATAACTGCCTTTGAAGTTGCCTCTTGCTCATGCCTACATTTAGGTATAAAGTTGTTTTCATTTCTTTCTTTTTTCTTAACAACATTAACCAGGAAGAAAAATAAGTAAAATATCCAGTTACTCTTCTGATCAGATAACAAGATAAGGGTTATGGCATACACCAAAAAACACTGTTTGTTACATATCTCAGTTTTGCAGCTCAGACTCAGCTCAGAAGAAGAATAAATAAAAACAGATATTATAGGTTTCTTCTTGCCAATAAGATTAGGAAAAAAAAGGCACAAAGACAGACAGGGGAAAAAAATTCATTTGTGAGCGGTGAGGCTAAAAGTTGGTGCTAATTATAAAATGAATCAAGGTGTCCAAGTCCAAAACTGACCGGTATCTATCTTCTTCTGACAGTACTCATGTACATGCAACAGTGTGTGTGAATGTTGAAAAACAAAAGCCAGGTGAAGTATTGGCAAATATCATGATTTGCAAAAGATTTTCTGTAAGGACTAAGACTCAAAGATCTCTTCGCTTCTGCGCCCATCCCGATTCATCCAGACCACAAGAAACACTTCCTACTGAAAGTTGATGCCTCTGATGTCGGGGTGGGAGCCGTCTCGTCTCAACTGTCTGATTCCACAAACCAGCTCCAACCCTGCACCTTCTTCTCCCATCACTTCTCACCCACTGAGAAGTACTATGATGTCAGCAAACGGGAGATACTTGCCATCAAGCCCACCTTGGAGGAGTGGAGGCATTGGCTTTAGGGCACCCAGCAACCCATACTCATCTGGACTGATCATAAGAACCTGGTTTACCTTCAGACAGCTAAAAGACTCAAGGCCCAACAGTCTCACTGGTCACTATTCTTCTCATGCTTTATCTACACCATGACCTACTATACAGGATCCAACAACATCAAACCCAACGCTGTCTCCCGGTATGGTTTTTGTAACTACCTTTCTCCTGCAGGGTGCAACAGGCGTCAATCATCTTTGTCAATTAAGAGGAGCATTTAAGGGGGCTGGAGACAGATGGAAGGTGTCAAGCATTAGCTCACCTTAGCGGTACCTAACCAGAACCTTGCTCTTTTTTTATCTCCTGCTCCAAGTTGCTTTCTCAACTAATACCTTATCTTACCTCCTTAGATATGCTCCTGTTCCCGCCTGTTTCTGTCAAGTCTCTCGTTGGTGATCATCATCCTGGTCCTCTGAAAGTTCAGAATAACCTTGAGCCTTCCTTGCACTGCAGTCGACTAAAGCTCCCCCACTTCTGCAGGCGTCCTGCTGTAAATGTCCACTCTTTGTCATGGCAAATCCCTTCAAACCTGAAACTGAAGACTAACTCCTTCATACACGATCTACTCCATAAGTCAGCCTCTGCCTTACCACATCTCCAACCTGTCTGTTGTTGGTGCTCACTCGTTCCTATAGTCCGTGACTAGAGCCATCGCAGCCGACTAGAACTCACATCTACATCCATAACCCCTGTCTCCACTATTTCCTCTTAAACCATCTTTCTGCTTCTGTGTTTGTTGTTTCCGGGTCATCATGGAAAATAAGAACCTGACAGGTCCAGGATGTTGGATGTTTGAAGAAGTGTCATTGTAAAATGTTGCTACTTGCCTTGATATGCATGTAGGGAAAAATAACCTTGAAACAGTGTCTGTGGTGAGTCTGAATGCATATTCAACTTAGCTTACCTTGAAAACAGGCAAGTTGTTTTTGTCTTTGATGAAGAAATGCAAGCTTGCAACCCTTTTAAACTCCTTTTCAAAGAAAATTCTGTGTGACATTTGGTAAAATATTAGTGTTTCTTTCAGAAGAGCATTTCAAAATTCTTCGGTGTGTGAGGAATCTTTATTATACACACAGCCTTGTTGCTTCCAACACGTTTGTTATCCAGTTTATATGTACTGTTGTACTACAGGATGCTGTGTCAACCCGTTGGTCCCATTGTAATAATGTTAGCAATTCATAGTGTTTTTTTTCCATGCTATTGATGGCATAAACACACTTATAAAAGTCAGTTTTGTGCGTTTTTCATACAATCTAAGCCTTACCCTAGCCTTATCTAAACTTTTAATGGCAATTTACTCAAACTTTAATGCATATGCATGAAAAACATACTGATGAAATTGATGATTACCTGTTTCAAGATTTTTGTAGTGCAAAATTTACCGCACTTTAATACGTCTGCTGTGATGGCATAGATTGGTATATGAATACACAATAAACATACTTGGTAATGTGTCAAAATATTTTTTCAAAATTAAATATGAAATTAATCAATTATTTTGAAACAATTTCTATCACTTTTTATTTAATTTAATAGAACTGAATGAAAAACCATCTAAATTCTAACTTAAAGAGTAAAATGTTTGATCTGCTGAACTAACCTAAATGTTAAACATATAAAAAATACATTAAGACGTATTTAACATGCATTTATATCATTGAGGAAATAAGATTCAGCCTGCTACTTCTTTATTTTCCAAATATGACCTTAATTGTGATTTAATATTTAGTCATAAGGCTAAAATTACTAAAACAGGAGGCTAAGATAATTTTCATATTTTAGAAGCTTCATCTCTATAAATATGGGAGTTAAAAAATTATCTTTGACACATACCAAACATGTTGGTGCCACTGCTCTGCATAAACAAATAGCTTCACAGCCCAGTGTTAAAAATAGGGCCCAGCCATTTATTGCAAATGTATTGCGATTGTTTTCTATTACAGAATATTAGCATCAATTTCCCAAATAACTACATAGCCACTCAATCAGGCAACATACATTGAGGTTCTTTATATCAGTATTATATTTGCTGATGCTTGTTTTATGCGTTATTAAAGGTTCAAATTGAAGAAGTTTTGGTTAAGTCATTAAACCTTTTTTTTTTCTTTTGTCTACTTATACTCTTTAATTACAAACACTGCAGATGAAGCCAACTTGAACTTTTCAACAGTGCTGTTATGTTGGGTACAATTTGGAGTTTATGTTTGCAATAGAAATTAACATTGGTGAGCTTAGTATGTTTTTACCACGAACCATAATCCTCATCAAAACATTCCTGTACATTATCACATATCACAGTTTTTCCTAACTATCATGCAGCCCTAGTTCACAACACTGTGTTCTACCTTGGGGATGAAGCTGATCTCCCATCCATCAAAGGAAAAGTAAAACGGTTGCCACTGGACTTCCACTGATGTCTCTGTAATGGATTTGAAGACTAATCCATCTGGATTGGAAAGATCTGGAAACATAGAGGAAGATGTATTATTCTTCTTTAGGAATACTGTTTCGTTTATTGTCTTTTACAGATTTGTTTTTGTTTTTTCTATTTATCGTTTTAAAAAAAAAACATTGCCTCAGAAGAAACCCATTGTTTTGGCATACCGCGCTTGCCATACATTCAACTGGATGTAGGCATTTTGGATGAGTGAGGATAAGTAGAGGAAAACCATCACAGCGATGAGTTTGACCTGGCTCCACAAAGGCTCAAAGAGGACACACAGTGGAGTAGAGTTGAATAATAACAGCAGCACTCTGAACAGTCCTTCACCACACAAGAAAACGGAGGTCGTACTCTGCAAGCTAGCATCAGTGACTCCAACAGGGAACCTGTTGCTGCACAAATGCCTGAGGCACATTTTCAGATAAAAGATAAGGTCAGGAGCGGTGCTAACCATTTGGGTACCCAAAGAACAAAGGCTTTGTGGTGCCCCATCTGAAAATGAACAATAATACAGTATTCATCATTGTTACTCTCTTTATTCCCAAAATAACTTCTGAATATTAATTTTTGGTTTAAATTTTGCAATAAAAAAAGAGGATAAAGTAAAATCTTGATAAAACATTAAACTAATTATGCATCATAAGTGTGCATATACATCCCCACAAAATAACCTAGCATGGAGGAAAATGAACAAAGACAACAGATTTTAAGTGGGATTAAAATAAGGAAATCAATAAATTACAATAAATTAAATGTGACAATGGGGAGTGTAATAAATAACTGGGATTCCTACTGTAAAATGTTTTGAATAAGACTTATTTTTCACCCTGGGAGAGACTAGAGTGATTTCTATCTTATTCTTGAGCAAATATTTTTGTATTGCTTACATCTAATAATATCATATTGTTATATACAATGATAACTATGACAATAACACTGTTTTAGGTGTTATTTTGTGCAAATAAAAGGAGCTGAAACATCCTGTCCGATGAACAATGAAAAGGAGGACCTGTACGACTGATTAAATGTTACATAAATAATAGAGAGCTGCTACAAACATTCAAAGTATGAGGCTTTACTCAATGTTCCTGCAAGTAGCAGCCATCCTGAATGCCGAAGTTGGGTACCACCCTATTGCGGCAACTTTCCGACTCTTAATCTCAACTTTAGGGGCCGCTCCACTTAAAATTTCCGACTTAAAATTTCCGACTTGGAGATAGAGAATTCTGACTACCGAGGACAAATGGAACGCACTATAACACTGAGAGGAAATATATTTTATAGAAGGAAACACTAACAATAATTATCTTAATAACATCTGAAGTCAGACTAATTGAAATTTTTAGGGTTCTTTTATTTTTTTCTGTTATTTTTCATATCCATATTAACACCATGAGGCTTGAATTGACACTTTGAATTGGCTCATAGGGATTACAGTCAGAACTGTCTTTGTTCTTGTGAATTTTCGTACAAAAAATCTATTGATCTATAGACCAATAGATAGATCTATGAAAAATATTCCCCATGTTTCTTTCCCACATTTCTATGACATTATGGGGAGTACCGACACTTGTTGATTTTTCTTCTTTCCCCTTAACACACTATTTAGGTCTGAACATTAACTAGGCATTATAACCTTTTAAAATGCTATAACTTAAATCAGTCCACTGTTGCTTTGGTTTGATGTTTTAAGTTCATCATCTAATGAACTCTGACCAGTTTTTCCTGACCTGCTGAAGTAAAGCACCCCTACAACTTGATTCTTTCTCAGTCATAAAATAATGTCTTCATGATGTTAGTATCTGTCCACACATGACAAGGACAAATGTTCCTAGCACAAAAGTCCTATTTCCATATGTTCTGACAAAAGCCCTTTCTTTTAGAGTTTTGCAAAATCCTGCTGCAAACTGTAGACGGATTTTTTTTTTTTAAACCCTGCCAGTCTTCCATGAAGGCCAGATTTTTGGAGTAATTAGGGTATACTCTGTAACTCATCAAGTTACAATGTTAGAATTCATAATTACCTTTAGTAATTAGTTTGTTTTTGTTTTATCAATGTGACAAAATCTGATAAAGATCCAGGGGTGCGAATTCTTTATGAAAGTACTGTGCTTCCTAAACACAAACGTGTGATTTTTTTTTGTCTCCAGATTTTCTCCAAAATTACTTAATTGGATGAAAATATAAAATTATTATTCACAACTGCAGTATTTCTTGGAGATACTAAAATTCCTTTTTTCACCAGCGGCTATGTTCTATAACACGTCTGTGGATAAAATAATCTGTTTTGTGCAATTTCAAGACGACAACCTGATATATCATATCCTCACTGAAAAATTGTTCCATCAAGTCTAATTATGCTAAATTGACTTTATTCCTCAAAATTTTACCACAACTGAAATGAAATTCACTTATCTGTGAAAATTGAGGATGATTTTAGCAGCCTTGATGGGACTAATGGAAATATGTTTGTGCAGCCACACATCAGCCGCAATAACGAATAAGCTTTTACTCTTTTACTCTTACTTAGGGGTTTGATGAGTCTGTGCTCCTGGTAAGCATGAAAACAACTGGCATGCTTCCCGAGCAGGTCTGTCAGCTTGCCATTAACACCTGCCAGTGTGTGTGTGGCACTAAGCAGTTTTTACAGGTTATATCACAGCCAGACAGCATAAACAAGCAGGTCGTGATCTTAAACAACTTGGAAGGATATTCTTTTTTTTTAAATGGTAGGTGTAAATGCATTTACATAACTGATGTGAGGCTGTCAGAATGTATTAATGGAAAACCTCTGTATAAAAAAATGAAAAGTACATTAAGTCTGGACTCATGCAACTGCAATGTGAATCTTTAGAAAAGAACATATAAACAAAGTAAAGAACTACACTTACACGTCCAAACTGTTATACTGGAGGGAACACTGATTGACTTGTTGATGGCAGCAAACACATTGATATTGTACTCTATGCCTGCTTCGAGACCTGAGATAATGCATGATGTTGTGTTTCCTGGGAGCCTTATTTCTAGTTGCACACCTAACAGAAAGAATGGAAAAAAGACAAGAGGAAGCACTTTTATTTCTTGCTGTTTTGGTAAGGCATTATGGCACAACAGATGTTGGACATACTACTGTTTCCAGATTATAGAGAGATCTGTCCTTACCTCCAGGGCTGCTTGGTGTGTAGGTCACTAAGAAATCTGTCACCATAATGGACCCTTCCCACTCCAGCTCAATAGTACGATCTGTAACGCCTCGTGCATTCAAATTCATAGCAGGCGCCACTAGCGAAACAAACACACAAAGAAAAATCACTTTTGGTCATGTAGTGATACTTATGCTTAAAGATATTAAACCTTTTAACTGCAATGATCCATTCAGGTAAAAAAAAAATTAACAACTGAAAGCATAAAAAAATAGAATAGTATTTTAATTTTCAATAGTTCCATTTTCAATATAGGATTGATTCATCAGCTTGTTTTGAATAGATGTACCGAGTAGCCAGGCCAATATGTGCAATAATGTAATTTGACTACATTCATTTTAAGACATTTACCATCAGCAAACTGTTTGCCAAACTTTTATAAAAATACCATCACAGATAAAGCAAGAATGAAATGCATGTTTGGTTATGCCACAATTTCACCCAGTACAGATATACAACACCGCATGAAAAGCAAAACCTTGTTAGAATACAGAGTATTTCAATCTATTTATAATAAGACAATAATCAAACTGTTTGGCAAACATATTGGTCGAAAACTTTGAAGAAGAAAAAAATGACCGTGATATTACGTGCAATACCTGTTGAAAATGTATTTCTTTTATATTAATATGACAACCTTATATGCAGAACAACTGGCAAAAAAAAGTTGAGATTTAAAATACTGAAAGTTGAGAACAGAGTTATAGGATAGTTCTGGATTTTCAAAGTGAGGTGCTTTTAAAAGTTAGAAGCTGAATTAAAGTTTCCTTTTCTTTTTTCTAAAGCTGCATTAAAGAAACGGGACTTCTCCTGTTTCTTAAAGATTTTTCACCACTTGTCCAAAAGGCTTCTAGAAATCTGAGATTGGGTTTGTAATGTCAGGCTTATATGTCAGAAAAAAAACATAACGGACCCTTTAGTGTGATTGTTCTGAATAAAATTCAAAAGCCCTATATTGCTAACCCACGTTCAGAAAACAAGAAGTGCAATTGCATTTTATCATGTTTAATTCTGCGCTGTTATAGACATTAGTTACCTTCAACATAAAATGTTTTATGAAAACTCTGTTTTTATGAATCTATATTAGTTGATCCCAGAGACTGAAGCTGACAACTAGAGCAAAAGACCAAAGTCAGCTTATACAATCTAAGACAACTTCAATACCAACTATGTCGTAGCAGGTTATGCATGTGACATTTTATTTTACATTTTTTTAAATGTTTGCATTATGTGGTCATTTATACAGACGTTTTTCACTGCAGAACCGTAAATATGATTGATGTGTCATCAATGAAGGGCCTGGAGGGAAGTCATGGAGAATGTAATTGTTTCTAGAAGTGTTCAATAAAGTTTAGTTCAACATAAACCCTGGAAAAACAAAATAAAACACTTTTGCTTTAATGTTAGACAATTAAACGGACTAGAAGTGTTGTTTTATATGGGGAAATCATTCATAGCACATCACTTCCAATTCCCCTATTTCCCATGCAAACAACCATTTTCTTCTTTCAGAAAAATCCACTTTTCACTGAAATACAACCTCAAACAGTTTAAAGGCTTATAGAAGTGCATTGCTATGAAAATATAAGACTTTTTTTTGTTTGGTCTAAACCGATACCCCCAGATTTAGCTTATGTGAAGATCTTAGATCGACTGCAGGAGAAATATAAGGTTCCTATAATCTTTTAAAGGAACACCACGTCAGTCACCCTGAACCATCAATTTAATGGTGTTGTCCATCTTACAACAGTGTATGCTATAGTTGCTCCAAAAAAGCTTGAAGGTTATTTTCACAAGCCAAATAATTACAGAACGCAAAAGAACCAGAGACCGTGGAGGCTGGAAAAACCCGCCTGCTACAGCCAGGTTGAGAGCTGTCTGCTCCCAGCGGGAGGTGAGAAGCAGGTGATGGGCAGAGTCTAGAATCAGATCTGACTGACTAGTATGGGTCATACAAAGACAGGCAGATGGATCCATTGGGGCGTGGCAAGGTGTGCGGTCATGAAAGCAGTCCAGATCTTGGTCCAAAAGACAGAAAGCCAAAGAGGTTTCGAGCGGAGGCAAGGTGAAACGGGGAAATCCAGGTAAAAAGAAAACCAGGCAACACAAAGAACTCTAGACATCTACTCACACAAAGGCTTTCAAATAATCTTGCACCAGCTCACTGTGGAGAACCAGTGTTTAAAGGCAGGAGGACAGAGAATAGACTTGATTTTGCTGCTGCAGGAAGAAGCTCACAGGTGCATCAGTTGATCTTGATTGCAGGATTGAGGGATGAATGTGGGAGAGTATGTAGTCGGGCCAGAACATGACAGTTTTTTGAGTATTTCTAAGTTCTGTGAAAAAGTTTATCATTCATCCAACAAAGAAGTGTTTTTGTTCAGAAACATTGAACACTGAGTCTGATGCAACTATTTAAATATTCCCCGAGTGATTTCATATATAGAAATGTTTTCTCCCCTCTCCACTTTTCTCAGTATTAAAACAAGTGAAAACATCTGACGCTGTGCTCATATGTGAAAACCACATGAAAATAAAATTCTACTATTTTTACACTTCAATTAGGATGTGTTGTTTATTTTGTCATAACGTAGCTGATAGTGAGAAACAAAGCAAGCTCATTTTTGTAAAAACACTTTTGTGTAATAGTCTTTTTGTATGGATGGTGTCTATGAACAGTCAAATCACTCTTGAGACATCTGACTGTTGAAAATAAATTAAAAACCAAACAAAGACGTAAAGAGCTTTAAATGATCTTACGCAAAGGCTGTAAAGCTTTGGATCGTATCACATTCATGAGCAAAGAGGGTTTGCGAATGTAAAATGCTGCGTTACCATATTAATGGTTTTGCCCAAAGCAGGTCTCCACATCTTAAATTAGGAATCAAAACATTAGCGCCGCCTGATAAACACTCAGCTATAGCAGCTCATAGGCTTGAGTTTTAATCACTCATAAAACAAAGGCAAATCAAATGCCATCCATTTCCATTTGGCTACTCTCGAGATGACTTCTGCGTCAGTGTCAGCACATATTCAGAAGCCTGGGATAACTCAGAGCATAAACATTGTGGTAATTAAAGACACTTCATGCGGCTTACTAAATACCTTCCAGTTCACCACGTCACTGATACTGCATATTCCCCCAAGTAAACGAACTCTTCGCTTGTAGCGAGAGGCGAGGTTTTGAAGCCATAAACCAGAGCAACAGCGATGAATGTAAATGTGGAGGCATATGCAGGAATGTTTACAGCTTCCCCTGCCACAGAGAACAAAGGGGAGGCAGGGGAGACAAGTGAAGGACGTACACAGGAAGATGAAACAGTGGACATGAACAGTTTGAGTCGGAGACACACAGAGGACAAAGGAGAGCGGGAAGAGTGGATGGAGACTGTGCGTGAGGGGAGTAAATAATTAACCCTGAAAGTGAGTGATAAAGACAAGAAACATGAAGCAGACACAGGTAAAGGGCCAATGAGTGTTATTTTGTGATAAGTAACCTCTCACCCCTGTTGTACAGGACACCACAGCACAGCGAGAAGGCCTCCTCTGGGAACTTTTGGGGCATTTTAGCAGGTATTTCAGCTACTTTCTCACCTGCCTGACAGACGGGCACATGCTGTGCTGCAGCACATCCATTTTACAGGAGTAGTGACAATGTCTCCAACATGCATAGCTGGATTTATTTCATCAGGCCAACTAAACTTTGTTGGGTATAGGAAGGAAATAACAAACCAAGGGTAAGCAACATAAATCTAGAGGAAGCAAGAACAGTGATGAAATAAGGTCACCCTGCAGGCTAAGTGAAGCATCTACTCAAAAATAAAGGTATAAATTGAGCTGAAAGACAAGAGTGGAGTAGCTGAGGATGTAAAATTTGTCATCAGTCCTGAAAAAAAATGTGTACATTCTCTTTAAAAGGTAATGCAATGTTCAAGAATATTTTTTTTTTATTTGAATATGATGAAGCTGCAAAAAAGTTTCAACATACCAGTGTTTTCTAAGGGTAATTTTTTTTTTCTAAGACAGTTAATAGACATGTCACGAAGAGTGAAATGGGAACGCCTATAGAAACAGTTCAAAGGATCTGCTACATAAAGAAGAAGTTAGAATTTCTTTTGTGCTTTTGAGCTTACTACTTTTTTAAGGTTTAAATTTTAGCATAAAAAAGAAATTCTGGTCCTATTCATCCAGATAGTTTTTTTTTTATTATCTTAAGAGCGATAGGGTGAAGGTTATTCCAGAATCTTGCGTAATGTCTGTAAGTCTCATTAGGTGTAATCAGCCTCCCATTACAAACAGGTACATGACCTTGATTAGAAAAAACTTTACCTAACAACAAAGGTCAGTCCATCATCAGTTGGTTGATCATGTAATTAACTTTTTTATTAACTCATTAGGTCAAGTCTTTATACAATGATCTAAAAAAGAGCTCTCCCCTTACAAATTTATCCTGTTACTGCTTGTCCGACACACTTAAATGTTTCAGAACATCAAACAAAGTTGAATATACTAAGAATATTTTTGAAAGGAAAAAATGGAAAAAACGCTACCAAATGAAACACCCCCACTCACGCACACCCCACACCTCGATCCACCCACAGTGAAGAAGGTTTTACAAAGCCATATCTAAGACTCTGGGATACCAGCATAGCAGGTCAGAGCCATAGTCCACAACTTGAAAACATGCAACAGCCTTCCCAGTAGAGGCCAGTCAGCCAAAATTACTCACACAGCACATTGACGATTCAACCAGAAATTCACAAAAAAACAAACAACAAAAAAAACAACAACATCTAAAGCAACGGAGGGTTCACTTGCCTCAGTTAAGATCCTTGTTGAAAATTGTACAATAAGAAAGAGACTTGGCAAAAACGGCATCCAATGGAGAGTTTCAGGGTTAAAACCACTGCTGACCAAAAATAGAACCACCTCACATTGTCGATAGATAGATAGATAGATAGATAGATAGATAGATAGATAGATAGATAGATAGATAGATAGATAGATAGATAGATAGATAGATAGATAGATAGATAGATAGATAGATAGATAGATAGATAGATAGATAGATAGATAGATAGATAGATAGATAGATAGATATCCAAGACTTTTGGGGGAATATTCTGAAGGCTGGTGGACATCTGACCTGCAGCTGGCACAGTATTTCAGTAACAGACCATCATGGAGATGGTGGTGTGAGGTTTTGAGCTGCTTTGCTTCCTCAAGGCCTGTGCAACTTTACATATTAAATGGAACACACTGCTTTTTAATGATTGGCCAAGGGGAGGATAAATGAGAGGGATTTTGTCAGAGGAAGTCCAGAAAAACTGAAGAGTGACAATATTAATATTAAGGACCACCATGAACGAAATGGGTCAGACCGAAATATAATTTTACTATTTATAAACCATATACCGCCCATGAAGAAAACGAAAGAAAAAGGACAATTTCTGCTTTCTATACTCAGAGGCTCTGTCTCAGATCTGCAGATTTAACAAAGCCTTCCCTTATTTTACACAGACTGAAAGTTGTTAAGTGTTGTCTCTGAAGAGTGGGTCAAAAATGTGTTCGGCAGTCTGCCTTTCAGAATGAGAGCAGCTGGGGGGAGCAGCGGAAAGTTGCCCGCAGCTGGTGGAGCTGCCCAGAGCTGTCCATCTGAGCAATGATCAATCAGCCCAAATATGCAAAATCAAATCCATAAAAAGTTATTTGACTGTATTTAAAAAATCTTTTGAGTTATTAAACTATTCTTGTCGCTCCCGCCATGGCTGAGGCAAAAATCCCCTAATGCTCTAAAAGCACTGCAGGTAGAGAGAAGCTGTGCTGAGAAGCCTTATTTTATTATTAGTTTAAGCTGATATATGACCCAGATATTTATCTCAGTGGATTATGTTAACCTTACAAATATCCAAGACAATCTTGCAAATAGGATCATACAAATATTATTTGTGTTTTTTTTATTTATATCTTTATTCATAATGATTTATTTCATGGCTGCACAGTGGGGCTGTGGGTAGCGCTGTTACCATGTAGCACAAAGTTTCTGGGTTAACCTTACAAATATCCAAGACAATCTTGCAAATAGGATCATACAAATATTATTTGTGTTTTTTTTATTTATATCTTTATTCATAATGATTTATTTCATGGCTGCACAGTGGGGCTGTGGGTAGCGCTGTTACCATGTAGCACAAAGTTTCTGGGTTCAAGTCCTACCCTTGCCCTGAGTCTTTCTGCATGTATTTTGCATGTTCTCCCTGTGCATGTGTGGGTTCTCTCCGGCTACTTTGGCTTGCTCCCACAGTCCAAAAACATGACTGTTAGGATAATTGACCTCTCTAAATTCTCCTTAGGTGTGAGTGTGTGTGAATGGTTGTTTGGCTCAGTGTTGCCCTGCGATAGACTGGCGACCTGTGCCTATCTCCAGCTGTCTCACTCAATTGACAGCTGGAGATAGGCACCAGCACCCCTCGCGACCACACAAGGGATAGACATGTTAGAAAATGGATGGATGATTTATTTCTTTACTGTTTACCGTTTCTGTCAGAATGTTAATATTGCAAACAAGATGTGGGGCAGGGGGATGAGGGCTAAAGCCACCCCCATGAGGCATCGGCCACTTCCAGGCATTTCTAGGCCAGCTGAAACACAAACTGCGCAGAGTAAAAATGAGCAGGGCGGGGCAGAGCTGGGCATACCAAATTGAATACGGTCAAAGTAAACAGGGCTTAAGGGCCAAGTTAGTTTGGATAGTTATTTTTTTCCCGTAATAGTTTAAATATTCTTGTGAAAAGTAATTTTTGTATTTCCAGATTTTATCTTTATCCAACATTTGACTTTGCTTGAAATGTTGCCCCTCTCCCATGAATAAAAGGGAAAACACAAAGCTATTTACTGCCATTTCCTCGTTTTAATGAGTTGGCATGTGAGACTGAAGTGATATCTAAAAAAAGGTTCTAATTTAAAGTATTTTATATAGTGTTGTTGCTTAAAACCATCCATTATCTGACCTGCTTAATCCCTCATGGGGTCACGGGGGGTGCTGGTGCCTATCTCCAGCGTTCACTGGCCGAGAGGCAGGGTACACCCTGGACAGGTCGCCAGTCTGTTGCAACAAAGAGACAAACAGGACAAACAACCATTCACGCACACAATCACATGTAAGGACAATTTAGAGAAGCCAATTAACCTAACAGTCATGCTTTTGGACTGTGGAAGGAAGCTGGAATACCCGGAGAGAACCCACGCTTGCACAGGGAGAACATGCAAACTCCATGCAGAAAGACCCAGGGTTGGATTTGAACCCAGAACCTTCTTGCTGCAAGGCAACAGTGCTACCCACTGCACCACTGTGAAGCCCTTTTGTTGAACAGCGCTCTGTTTATAGAAGTAATGGAGAATGTAATTGTTTCTAGAAGTGTTCAATAAAGTTTAGTTCAAAATAAACTCTGAAAAATCAAAAAGCAGATACAGACCGGCGTCGCTCCTGGTTGTTATTTAGAGAGCTGTTGAACAACGGGAACCAACAATATTAAGACCACATCACAGCAAGACAAAGGTAAGAAGAAGGCAGCACAGCTAATAAAAATGGGTCTTTTATGGAGCATTATTTGCTGTTACTGTATATGGATGTGTAGTGAGATCTCCAGGACAGTGACGTAAAGACGGATAAAATGCGGCTTGACCATTCAGACGGCGTACGCTTTGAAAAATCTGATACCTATTTAAATTAGTACCACATATGGAAGTGGCATAAATTGGATTGTTTTATTAGGTGCAAAGATCGGAATTGGGCTGCTCACACTTCCATGAAAAAGACGGGTATGGGTTGCATAAGGGCAAAAAGATCGGATTTGCGTCACACTTTCCTGCAGTCTGAATGTAGCCTTTATTTAGATGGTAGGGTCAAAATTTAGTGTGACACATGGATCCATTGTGCTTTGTATCAACGACTCATGCTGCTGTGTAGATGTGATGGTGTGGGGGATATTTTCTTGGCACACTCTGGTCCCTTCAGTACTAACTGAACAACAGCCCATATGAGTATTGTTGGCAAATATGTCCGCCAGGCTTATGACCACTGTGTACCCTTCTTTTAATGGCTATTTCCAGCAGGATAATGCACCATGTGAAAACACTCAAATGCTCTCAAACCACTGACTTCCCTGCACTACAATGACCTTCACAGTCACCATATTAAAATGCAGTGGCACCTTTGGGGAGAGACGGAATGAGATTTTTGTATCATGGACTTGCAAGCAAAGGGGGCTTCAATCCTATACTATCGAGGTGTATCTACTGATGTGGCTGGTGAATCAGGTGTTCTCAGATGGGTTGCCTGCATGGATATCAGCCTATTCGTAAATATTTTTCTACTAAATTCTCTCTCCACACTCTGATTAAACCCCTTAAAAAAATCTCTTTTCATTGACACGATATATTAATATCTCCATGTCTTGAAACATCTTAGATGATGCTCTTACATTTTCGTCTGATTTAGTATGCTGGCATCTGCGAATACACAAATTAGCCCTGGCTCACCACTTATCTCCTTCCTGCCCCCGTAACATCCACCTCCTTCCCTCTTCTCAACCTCTCCTTACTGATTAAAGAGAACAGCAAGTTATGACTACAGTTTATGAGTGTAGAGACACATTCATGCAGTTACACGGGAAGCATCGAGGGGAGGGGGCTGATGTTGTTGTATGGCCTCCAATGCTGGTTCAAATTTAATAAAGTTAAAGGCCAAAAATCATCATATCTTATAGCCAGAAATGAAAATGTCTTGACAGCATAAAAATAGATAAAATACAATAGGGCTTTTTAAAAGACCATGAAATAAAGCTGTATCTTTGTATTAGGCTGATGCTAAGCATTTCTTATTGGTTGAATATTCCCAGTAGTTAGTTTCAGCTAGTTCTAAGTTCATACTCCTCTGCAGTTCATATTTTGTATAACTTAAAACAGCAATAGATATGTATTCCTGCTTGCAAACACAACATTTAAACTAGACACTCATACTATCAAAGTCTTTGTAAAGATTTAGCTTTCAAAAGCATTGACACTATCTGTCAACCTTAGTGAAAATATTTCAGTAAAGGAAAGTTTGATCTGAGTGCTGCCTTTTATATAGTCAATGATATATAAAAAAAGGTTTGAACGTGAAAAGCACTAGACTGGTTTCATTATTTTTTTGTCTTTCATTATTCATTCCTTGATTCTATTTATTTTTGGTATAGCTTATAGTTAGAGTGGCTCAGATTGTTCTGAGCTATCTCTGTAATCATGCTGCCATAATGCTGCTGGAGAGCATAAAGACTGTTTTTCTTCGCTCTGCTACATTAAGCTACTTTCCAGTTAAGAATTGTCTGCTAGTTTACTGTTTTCACTATTTTATAACTTTTTACTTTACGTTTGCTCTTTCTTTTTATGCTTGTAGTAGCTACACCTGGCCCATGCGTACTGTTTAGCTAAAACACCATCCCGGAGGGGAGCATCAACTGGGTTGCTGGTGCCAATAACTTCATGTTGTTCTATAGATAATGACACGTGACCTGTTTTTCAGTCTTTAATCCTGTCTTTCTCTGAGACATAGCTATTGGCTGAGCTTTTACTGTATCTAACTGTAAATACTCTCATTCATGCTCTAGACTTGAAAACTGGCTCGAAGATTATCTGCTTAGCTGTATTTTTGGTTTGATCCTGGCTCGGCTGTCTTACCGCTCTGTCTTTCTCTACCACCATGGCAATCAAGATTATTCCATACACCTATGGGCCTCTGTTTGTGGAATCACAATCAAGCCAATCCTGTTTCTCAGCCTTCAAATACTGAAGCTCCACAGACAGCAGACACCAGATTATTGAAAGGTTGAAAGTGAATAGATGTTTAATGTCCTTAGCCTGATCCTGACTTGGTTGTCGTTTCTCTGGATTTCCTTGTCTCACCTGGCCCTCGTTTGGACACCTCGTTAGCTTTACGTATTTCTGAGCATCACCCTGATTTGCGTTTTCGACCACATTGTTAGTCAAGCCCTCAGGCTCTTTCAGTAAGCACGTCATGGACCCTGCCCAGATCTGCCAGTGAGTGCCTCCCCAGAGTCAACGTTGGGCGCCTGCTCAGATCCGTCAGTGTTTGCCTGCACCAGGGATTTGATTTACTCACTTTAGATAAACCTTTTTAAACGCAACATCGTGTCAAGTTGAATATTGGGTTCTCTGCCTTGTACGTGCATTACAGTTTCCAAGACAAAGACCTCTAAAGGAGGAAGTGCTGCCGCTTTTTGATTGTCTCTCACATGGAAAGTACTCCTGGATCAGTGCTTCTGAGTTCTTTCTGTGTGTGTATGGTCTATCTTCTCAAACCTCTAGTCAGTCCTGGCAGAAGGCCATTCACACTGAGTCAGGTTCTGCTGGAGGTTTCTTCTACGGAGTTCCTTAAAGAGTGCTCGATATGATTGGTGCAAAGTCAACGACACAAAGCAAGCGACTGTAAACTGTCAACCTTTTGCTGCTGAAATGTGCTATACAAATAAACTGGACTTGACTTGTACCTACGTGCTCTTTCAAGAGGAATGAATGCTGCAAGTCAATGACCTCCATGCAATCTGCTTTAACCAATTTCTGTATGATTTAATTGAATTGACTTTGTAAAGTTCCTTAAGAGGACATTTAATGTGAATTGGTGCTGCATACATCATCAGCATCATTTCAGGGTAGCAGACAGTGAGTATTGAACTCATCAAAGCCTTTTTAAATTATTTTAGCAGGTAAGCTTTTTTTTACAGCATTTGTGTTCTGAGGTACATGATTAACTGGGTTAATTAGTAAATAAGTTTGAAAGGAACTGATACGTTGCAGCATATGAATTTTAGTGTTTTTTTCTTGAAAGAAGACACATTTCATAGGCTTTAAGTATTACTGATCTGTGGATTATTACACAGCTTTTGAGTTGAAACTGACTTTAGTCAGTCTCAGAGTTTAACCGCTATGAAATTGTGATAAATGAAGATAGCAGTGATGTTTATTGGTGTAAACAGATGGTTTTGTCAATGAAAAATATACCTTTTTTATTTTCATTATGACCGATATGATGAATGGCCTTGCAGTTTTAATATGGCTTTTCTTATAGTGTCATGTGAAGGTATTTTTAAATAATTCAACAACAAAAAATGTTGCGTTGGTAAACAAATTTTCGTACTATGTGTTCATAAAAAACTCTTATTCTGTTAGATGAAATAGATGCAGTTATTTTAAGACACTTTGATAAAATAGAAACATATTGTTCACTCAGCTATGATAGATAATTTCATTTTATAAATTCAAAACCTATGCATTTTCTATGCATTAGATGGTGCTTATTTTTTATTTTATTGCAAATATATTAATTTATGCACTTACATTTTGGTTTCTCATATCTGTTTTTTTGGCCTCCAATACTACATTCACTTTCTTTGGAGCGTTTTCCCCTTCCGCTCTTTCTTTCACAACATACCATTTTTTAACTCGTTCTTTGCATGTGATTGGCCACATGATGTGCCAATTAAAATAAGGTCTGCCTGCATGGATTTTTAGCTGAGCTGATCTGGAATAGCTAAAGACGTTGTTTAAAGAAATAATACATGCATTATATATACATTATCTACATGTGCATTGTATCAGTACAACACATCTTCTGATCTCCTCAATACATAAATTACTTTCTACCCACTATCATTAGCAGGGGCTCAACCTAAGTTTTTTTCCTCGGTGCCTGAGCCACATTTATGTAAAGAAACACAAATAAGCATGGGTTAATTTCTAAATATGTCCTTGTGTGATACGGTATATGAAGCTTTAAAAAAACAAAACTATTATGTTTGGTTTTTTAAAACAGTACGTTCGAGCATGTGGGAGCCTTTAGGCATCTTGCGCCCAGAGTACACGCTAGCAACAATAAACCTAGTAAGTTAATTCAATACAAAAATTTAGTTTATTTTGGCCTTATGTTAGAAACAGGACAGTGTAGTCCAACTACTCTGTCCTCCCGATAGAGACGGATATAGAGCTGTGTAAGTGAAGGGGCTGTGTGATATTAAACACTTGGGAAGACACTCAAGTTTATAAGACACACTTATTTAGTGCGCCTTATAATCCAGTGCGCCTTATATGTAGACAAAGACACACATAGACACGTTAATTCACAGTGTGCCTTATGGTCCGATAAAAGAGGCTATAAAAGAGGGAGGCGCAGGGGCTTGGTAGTTTAGCATACCCCAGTTTACCCCAGTAGTTTAGTATATATTGTTAAAGAGGTATTGCATCATTAATATAAAAAACTATAAGGTGGTGTGGCCATTTATGTAATTTCTTTTGACCACAACCAAAGGTATCTTGTCACTTTTATGCACCTCTTTCACTGGATGTCAGGGAAATAACCGGGGAATACCTCGGCTTTAAGTAATGCCACTCTTCTACAGAAGTTGATACCTGCATCATAAATGGGTATACAGCATTTTCTTTCACATGAAAATATTTATACCATTTCTCACCCCATGACTGAAAGATCCAATTTAAATTCAACAGTCTCCATTATTTCTCATACTGAGAGAATATAGGCCACCATAATTGAAGCAGAAATGCCTGCCATTTTCTTCAGCTCCTGATAACATGAAACACTTAAGCCTATCATCCTGTGCTCCTCTGGTTATTGAACTGCTGCGTTTTGTATTCAACAAACTCACCCCTACAAGCAGTGGCTAATTACAAAAAAAATAAATAAATAGATAAGCAATTCGTCCTTCTTGCTCGCTATAGATATTAAATAGGGGGATCTCATGGAAGAATCAACTTTACAAATACCATTTTCCTTTCCTGATTTTTCATCGCTTGCTCCCCTATCTGTCCCCATCCATCATTTTGTTGACAGGTACCTCAAATGGCAGAGGAGGAGGTGATATTTTGGCACAGAGTGCTGGCTTTGAACAAAGGCAAGCACAGCTCAGAAACTGTCTCGGCTGCAGTTAATGTGACAGTTGGCTCCCCAGATGAATGTGACTTTTGACAAATGAACGCCGTTAGACCTTCCGCTGTCCAGCAAGTCATGCACCCCCACTACTTACATTTGCAGCACAGACAGCTTTATTTCTCGGGCCTACATATATACTAAAAATGGTTAATACTGTAATCTTCTATCGCACTTGTAGTTCGTGGAATCTATGTTGAACACAATAATGGATAGTAAGTTTTCTTTCTCCTTTCTTCAGAGAAATGTATTCACTGGATGTTCCATCAATAATGTTTTTTAAACTTGTGGTATTATAGGACCTACAAATATCTTATCCTAGTCAAACAAAAACCTTTCAAGTCTGTGATTTACAATTTCAATCATTCAATCAAACACTCATAATTAAAAAGAAAAGCCTAAAACATGAGACAAGGCAAGTAATTAACTGGAACTTCACACCAGACATCTGTAAACACAGCATGCAGGGAAGGTAACATCTGCAACAGACAGAAAAACCCTTCTTACTGTCACTTAATTTTAAAGTGTGAAAAAAATAGATTTTTAGGAAAAATCTAAATTTGATACAAAAAGATATGAACATTTTACAAAAGATTGTTTCAATTTACATGCAAATAGCCAATGATTAAAAAAAGAAAAATCAAGTGGTTCACTGGCCAACACCATACATGTGACTAACATTGAATAATGCACAGGAGACCAAAACATGGATCACAAGCTGAGTTTGTACATTGATTCAGACCATTCAAAAATGCCTTATTCTGTCCCTCAATCCAATACCTTTGGTATCAATTCCAAAGATTTGTATTACGAGTCTTTTCAAGTTGTTTTTTTTTTTTTTTTTTTCCTCAGTCACGTGATACCTAGTGTTTTTTTGTTCAGCAATGCATATATATAATCTTTTCAACCCCAACACATTATTATTTATCTGCTTCTCGGGTCAGTGGTATAGAAAGACCATAACCAATGGAAATTTACAATTAAATATTAATTCCTACGGACTCAACACTAAGATAAAAAAATGTAATCAGCACAGATTTTTTTAACATGAGTGCATATGCCAGGTGTTCTCTGTACTTATACTGCTACAGAATCAAAACAGTTGCAACTCAAATACCGCAACAATATAGACATCCAGTGGTACATGCCGTCTTGAACAATCCAATCCAATTAAAACCCAATCCTCATTTTAAAAGCTAGAAAAACCTGTTAAATATAAGTAAATTAAGTCGAAAATACTTAACACTTCATTTTAAATCACACACAAATGCAGATCAGTGCCGGGAGCAAACAAGATGAGTCCACTAACAACTAAACAAGTGCTGCAAGTGTCTGTTAAGAAGTTTTTGTCTTTTTAACAACTTTTACGAATCTTCATCTGTGAAGTATTCAACGACCAACATCTAATATACATTTAATCAGAGTGCTGGGATGTTGCCAGTATTTTCAATAGGAGACAATGAAAGGCATAAGTGAAGCACACACCCATGGTGATTCTGATGCATTTAGGATCCAGTTTCACAATTACAATCATACAATCCGAATTCTTAGAAACACACGCATGCACTGACAGAAATTCATACTCCAGACAATTGAACAAAAAGTTAAAAAACAGTTATCTTTGATGCAGTTGTGTTAAGAATTTGCACTAAAACATTTTTAAGTTGTATTTCAGTTCTTCAGTACTTCACCTTTCAGATCTTCATTACAGGGAAACAACTTTTTGGGGGGAGTTTTTGCTTTGCAGAGTTTAATGACATATACCAATGCACTTTGAAGGGTAAAACACGTTTGCTTACCTGAGTTGCAATCATCTCCAGCGAAGCCATCCTGGCAGACACAGAAACCCTCCTTGCAGACTCCCTTCTTGCTACAGTTGTTGGCACAGTAGACCAATGAGCAATCTTCTCCCACATAACCAGGCCGGCACTGGCATGTCCCATTGACACACATCCCCTGATCTGAGCAGTCATTGAGACACCGTCCAACCATGCAGTCTTCGCCCGTGAAGGTTTCCTCGCACACACACTCCCCATCAATACACAGACCTCTGCCTGAGCAGTCTGAAGGGCACCGTGGCTCTGAACAGTTGTCGCCTCCAAAGTCACGGTCACACACACACTCCCCTTCGATACACACCCCCTGACCAGAGCAGTCATTTGGGCAGCGAGGCTCGGAGCAGTTTTTGCCACTCCAGCCTTCCTCGCAGACGCAGCCACACAGATCAAAGCTGAAGCTTCCATGGCCATTGCAGCCTGGAACAAAGTCCAAACGCCCTACGGGGAAAAGTGGACACATTATGTTTTAGATGATGGTATTACAGTTAATTCAGAGAAAATCCTCCTCTAGCAAAACATTTTCCATTTTGCATAAACTTACTTAAATTAACTGTATATAAGGAATCACATCAGTAAAGTATATAAGGAATCACAAAGCTAAAGTCATTGCGACAAATTGCAGGATTGCAAAACCCAGAGCCAGAGACAGTTGTCAGACATATAATCATACAATTAGAGAGCTACTGCAACCCTCCTCCTTGGCTGCGTATGTCATCCTCTTTCTGATTCTGATCATGACTGCTGGAGAAAATCATTTTTCACACCGTGGAGATGGAACGTTTTCAGAGAGTATTTGAAATGGCTGATGGTGTCATTGGAGCAGATACTTTAAACATAATTTATTCTGTGGCTCTGTCCACTCTGGTCCTCTCATAAGATGATAGCAGACTATCAAAGATTTCTCTGTACCCTTTCTCCACAGAGCAGATAGAATTAAGCTGTCATCCAGAATCAATAATATGGTGTTGTCTGCCTCATGTATTCTACGTATTACTATTTTTTATGTGGATCTGTTTACCATTTTGTTCTGATAAAACTCCATGCGCAAAAATACAAGGAGTTTTAAACAAAAAACAGTTCTGTTTTTGTCAGTGCATTTGTCAGAAAAAAATCTCACCCATGGCAGAGCCTTCCCCACAGCATCCAGATCCACACTGGGTTCTGAGCATGGACACCTCTCTCTCCAGCATCTCCACTCTGGTGGCAAGCTGCTGGATTGTGGTCATTGCTGGACAACTGCATGCTGCTTTTGGTATGTTGATGCGGTGAGTAAAGGTCACCTAAGCAAGGAGCATCAGTTTGATTTGAATTCCAGAGCATCCATAAGGCAATAAAAAATATGTACATAAATAGATTTATTAAAGCTGCAGTAGTTAATTTTACATAGTTGTTAAAACTGCCACCATGTCCTGACAGTAAAACATGAGACATATAATCTGTTAAAAAAATTAAGCTCCTCTGGCTCCTCCCAGTGCTCCTACTTCCATTTGCAGAAATACACGGTTCCAGGTCAGAAACAACCAATCCGAGTCGGGAGAAATGTCTTAACAGTGTCAATCACACTCGTGTACCCCTGCTCACACTCCTCCACCTCACGCCACATTCAGTCGTTCAAGCTCAAGATTGCAGAAACAACCTAATGTTACAGGAAAACTGCCATTTTCTCGAGTGGCACCTGCTCAGAAAACAAAGACAGGTAAACAGAAGAAGACTGATGTTGAAAAGCAAGCTTGAAAAGAAAGAATTAGACTGAGCCCGAAATAAAGCAAGGGTAAACGTCGGAACAGCATGACAAGTTCTGCTGTGGGGGAATAGCAAGAGGGAGGAACCAGTAAGATGTGCTTGTTCATTTTTAAGTCCACATTTTTTTTCAGAAATCCCTACTGCAGCTTTAATCTTTAAAGAATAAATTTTTTAGATCCCTGTTTAAATATCAGCATGATTAAAGTCAGAATCAACATGCATTCAGAGTAATGTTTTCAACATGTTCAAGATATTACCAAAACATCGCTTCTCTTTGCTATGTCCAGTTTCTTGATCTATTTGTGCTATCTCTAAGGACCCTCAGAATCCCATAAAAAAAGCTCAGGACAGCTACATGGTATGTTACTGGGGCGTAGCCTGATGTGTAAAACAGTCTACCACATAAATATTCTTTTTATCAGTCAGACTGAAGATGGACTTCTATTATTATGATATGAATCTTGGGTGGACATTGTGTTATGCGCTGATGCCCAAGTGTGGTGTTTCAAATGTAACACCATCAGTCTCCCACAACCTTAGGCTGTGTTCCTGGCTGTTATGAGAAGTTTTTTTAAACACATTTTCCCAACATATCTTTGTTTCTGAGACTCTAAACACCTTATACAACCTTATTTAAAACTATTCAAAGCAGTAATGCACAATAATGTTCAACAAAGGCCACCTGACTCTCTGCATCAAGCGTCTGCTCGGTGTATTCTGTTGGCCCAGAATGCTCCACTGGACCCTCGACTGGGGGTCTGGATCCCAACTCAGCATGAGAATCTATAAAGTGTAAAGAATACGTCTTAAAACATTTAAAAAAAACGACACAATGTTGCACATTCTTCCTAAATTGTAAGATTATCTCTCTGCATCTACCAATGTACCAATTTCCTAGAGCCTTCACAATATATGACTGATGAGGAGGAGGGCATGGTCACCTGTGGCTGGGGCTGCAGATGCATCCAGGTCGATTGAGCACAGAGACTCCATGGGCACATTAATGTTATACACATGGTTAAAGACAAGAGGCTGCTCTCGCAACGTCTGATTGACTGAGGAAGCAGAAGGGAACTGATCCCCATCTGGGATCTGTCTTCTCACTCTGGAGGTTCGAACCAGCTTGTTGTCTCCTGATGGAGCAGCATGTGAAGCACCCTGGAGCAAGAGACAATATGAAACAAAAAAACATTACACGTGCTGTGGATTCAGGGGATTCAGGTTTGTTCTCTTTTTTTTGTCCTTCATATGACTGTGCATTTACAAAATGATGGAGTAGCAACAAAGAAAAGAGCCCAAGGGGATAACAAACAAGGCAACAATAAAATACAAAATGTGAAAAAGGGTGTTTACTGGCTGTAAAACTGACAAAACTGTTTCAAATAGAGAAAAGGTAATCTCCAAAAAAGTAGTGGCGACAATTCAGTATTTTCAAACTGGGGTTCTTAAATCTCAAAGAAAAATGTCTTAAATAAGAAATAAGATCTGAAGGGGAGTGGAAATATAAAAGGGTAAAATCATATACAGGCAGCCAAGTCCAAGCTAGATAAGCTAAGGGAAATATACATAGACTTGCAGAAGTACCTCTTGAAACTTACATTTTGTCATACTACAACCATAAACATAAATATACATAACGAAGTAGTGCACATCTGAAAAATGGGATATTCATTTTTATTATGGACTACGAGGTCAACTCTTTCTAGCTGCATCTTTTTCAGCAATTACAGCTGGAAGTCATTTGAGGTATGTCGCTATGAACCTTTAAGAGTCTGGGATGTCTGTCCAATCTTCTTTATAAATTTACTCAAGGTCAATAAGACGGGTTGAATGACAAATCTGTACTTTCACAAGTGTCTTCTGCCATTGTTTTATGCTCCCCTTTCTTTAACTTTCCCTTCATTGCTCTCTCCTGTGTCCACTAATCATCTGATCAATTCCACCCAGTTCTCATGCTTTCTCTCTCCCTATCCTCCTAGTATTTAAGCAGTCTCATTTCATGTTTGGTCACTGGTTCTCCCTATTTACTACTTCTAGTTACTCCCTGAAAGTATTTTTTGTCTTCCTGTCTGTCGTCCTTGTTGTAAGCTTGCCTTAATAAACTCCACTTCTTACTTTACTATGGTCTGCATTTGAGTACTTGCTTCACAAGTCATGACAGCATGTTTCCGGTTGCTTCAAAGCTGGCTGGTAAATCTCTGTTCTTAGCTTAAGTATCTAGCAAGTTCTTTCTTCAAGGCTTTGTATCAAGTGACCACCATTCCATTGACTGTGACCAGTTTTATTGGCCCACCTAAAGAGATGCATCCCCACAGTATGTTTCACCATGGGGATTGTGTTTTCACGGTGATGTGCAGTGTTAATTTTCCTTCTCACTTAATGTTTTGGTAGTGTTTCGACCAAAAAGGTTAGATTTGTAGAGTGTATCAGTAAAACCTCTCTGTTCCGATTTTTCCACTTAGGCTTTGGTTCTCGGCAGTTTCTCCAGTGGCTGCTTCTCGACTATTTGTTTAGGTGATTATTTAAAGCTCTTTGTGTACAAGATCTCTTTTAGTGTCTCCTGGGGGCTGTAAAGTGCAATATAGCATAAAGAATGACTACTGAGGCTTTGGACACCTTTATTGGACCATGGCTGCGGCCGTGTCTTTGTAGGTTAGTGGTTGTGCTATACTCTGGCCGTATATAGATGATGGATTAAACAGTGTTCATGCAGAAGTAAAAAAAAATTGGAATACTGCTTTCCAGGCCAAACCAGCTTTAAACCTCTCCACAACTTAATCCGTGAGTTGCCTCATCAACGTGATGCTGTTTCTTCACTAATGTTCCCTGAGGGCTTTACAGAACACCAATATGTATACACAGGTTAAATTACAAAAAAAATACAAAGAAAAGTAGTATTTGCAATTCAGGTGACTTCTAAAGGCACCTGTATGTTTTGAATGTGTGTATATATCAGAGTAAATAATGACAAATACTGTACATTAGCACAATAACCTCTCAACGTAAATGCAAGAAATGCATTTATTCATGTATCATTTTCATGCACTTTGAATCGTCTTGTTACTGACAAGTGCTTTATAAATAAGCTTGCCTTCCTAATTATTCACTAATCAGTATTGTGTTGGTTTATTACATTGAAGCTTGTAGTTGTAATATGACGTGTCAAGTTTCAAGGTAATTGATAAAATTGCTACCTTTTTCTAATAAGTTGCAAACTATTAACTGAGATTGGTCAAAATGTTTTTTTTTTTTTGTTTTTTTTTACTGTTTATCAAACGCATCATGCATGCATATTCAGTAAAGAACTAGAAACTAACTATAACTAATCCGTCACGTCGGGTGCGACTCGTTCCAAATCAAACTATCATTGCAGTTTAATTCAAAACGATGACCATTTCAAAGCTCTGCAGATTGAATTGAAGGTTTTCCTTCCTTTTTTCCCCTATGAATGAAAAGATGCTTTGTTATATATGGTCTACATGAGGAAAACGTAAATCCTTCCTTTCTTTGCAACCGAAGGTCATTTGAAGCTGAAAATGTATTCCAAACTTAAGAGTGATCCTAACAATTTACTTTGTGAGCTTTCCCCACTTACAACAGATGTACTTCACTTCCCTAACATATTTTTTTGCCTTTATGAAAGTCAATTTATATTTAACATTATCTGCAATAAAAGACGAACCTACTTGATACAGTCCTTGAATTCTAGCTGTGTAATCATAGAAACAGCAGTAATGTTGTTTCTAGCATCCTGTTGACTTATTTACTCCATCAGTTTTGAAAATATGTAGAAATCCTCTCTGTAATGGTCCACAAAACATTTTAGCACTACATATGAGGACCATATTTAACAAACCTGACAGATCTGGGGTGCAGACAGACCAATTTAACGCAGAACCTTTTTATGTAGCCTGACTGTAATAATACATGCAGAATGTGTTTTACCCTTGATAAAAAAGCAGCCACTAGATGAAGGTAAATTTTCTCTAAAATGTGCACATATTATCTAGATTTTATGGTGGCTTCTTCTCTTTTTAAGTTATCCATGCAACATCCATCATTGTGACAATGTAAAGATGTTTCTTTTTTTAAGTATTATGGTTATTATTCTATTATTTTGCCCTGAGGATGCAGTATGAGGTAGTTGTCCAATACAGGCCTCTTAAAGACTTGCAGTAGATGTAAAGTAAACACAAACTGCTCAGCGTACCTTACTAAAATGATTGACACACACCACATAACCTAAAGCCAACAGCTAACTGTTGGATTCAATAATTGTAAACGCTTTTCAAAGAGGCTGCAAAAACATTTAGACCACAAAACACATATACATGCTGTCTAAGTTATAGTCTGCAAACACTGAGATTTGCACTGAATTCAATCTTGACTTTAAGAAATGAAAATACAAGACAAATGGCTATGAACAGATTTTTAAATGGACTTTATGTTGCTTGGTCAAGTTTACCTGTAGTGCAAAAAGCAGAGCCACTGCCAGGATTGTTGTGGGCTCTGTGCTCCAATGCAGCTGCTTTGATTGTGGCATCCTGAAAACACACCTCACCACTGTTCTTCACTCACACCTTTTAGAGAAAGCAAAGCAAGGGGGAAAAAAGACAAGCAATTAGTTACATTTTCAAAGAGCAGTTAATCCAATGGCCCATATGTGTTTCTACATAAATACACTTGTTACTGTGCAGACACTGGAACAGAATTTCAAGCCTTTGGGTTGTGTATGACCGATAACTTCAATCTTATTGTTAATAAATATAAAAATAAATGTGTATAATCTGAGATGAATAATTGGCATTGTCAGATCTTCGGCTTTGAACTAAAACCCCACTTCCCCCACATACTTCCTATTTTGGGTTAAAGCTCAAACTAGCTGGGGTTCTAAGGACCTCTGAATCTAACGAGTATTACCCTGTTTAGAATTCCTGTGAGACCTTTTCAGCTAGATGAGTAGGATACGACTGACCGGCTAACCACCTTCGTCCTAGGGCCACACCCTTCTGCAGTGGACAGGTCAGGCAACCTAGTAGCCCGAGGCCACCTGTACCCCGACCACCGCCCTAGTTAACGGTGGCTCCTACTCCTATAAATCAGCACTTGTTACACGATCAGTATTTTTTAAAGACTCAAAAGTCCCTAAGGGTGTTGTTTTATAGTTTGGGCTAAAGGCAACCTTTTAAGACCTCCAAAATATTTCTAGAATCATGCACCATGACTATTTTACAATCATAGAAGAACTCGGAAAAATGTTGACTCACAAATTGAATGTCCACAACTTCTAATAAAATTTTATATGCTTCTTTAATTAGTATGCTTTTGCAGGGGATTAGAAACAGCATTAAGCAATTTAACAGATTACAATTTAATATTTAATCAACGTCCTATCTCTTATCTAAGGCTGCTTACTAATATATTTAGGAGAGGATTTTAAATTTGGAGGAGCAAACTGACCCGAACCTCAGATGGAAACTTATAGTGGCTTTGATTGCTGGATAAGGAGTTGTTCAGCCGAACAACGTGCCTTCTCTTGATGGCAAACCCGATGTCCCGTTGATGCCCCATTCACAAAGACTCACGCCTTGAGTCTCTGCCTTGATGTCCGTGCCTGAGGTGCTTCTCCTTGGCTCGAGAGGGTGGTTTAACTGCAGAACGGACATCTAGCAGGTGCAACTCGCATCTTCGGGGCATCTAGGTTCAGCTCATCGACCAGGTCAAACCACAGCAGTTCTTCTTGACAGGATTTGCAGATCGTTGGCCCCGAATTGTGGAAAAACACGAAAAATAGATAATCTGACTCAGTCTCGGCGGTTCTCAGAGACACGGGCGCCGTGTTCTTCCTTTGGCTCCACGATCATCCTTCCGTCTTGGGTCTTCTTCTCTTCTGCTCCGCGCTGCATGTCTTCTGAGATGAGAATCTGAGCCACGAGTACCCAAATCCCCCTTCTTTTTTGTGCTGAGAGAACCGTTGGGGGGTTGCAAACCTCAACCCCCCCCCCCCCCCTGTCTCCACCGAACACTTGCACCCAGTACCTTATCACCTCATAAACTTTTCACCCTATGCAGATCTCTGGCCGAGTCAAAAGTTTTCGCTCCTCTTTCTCCGACCCCAGGCAGCAGGTCATTGAACCAAAGCATCTGATTCCACTTCCTCTTTTCTTCTCGGCAGATTTCCTGCAGCCAGCAGCTGCAGTCTCCTTCCAAGCGCTACTTCCTTTTTCCACAAACTATTTTCTCCTTAGCCTGTCTGACACTTGGACTGCACTAAAATAATCATCATTTCACTCATTTAATACATGAATGCTTGATCTTTTTAAGAAAGAAAAACAATCAGTCAAAACATGCAGTTTAATAAAAAGAAAACAATCAATTTAAATACACAATTAAAGAGCTCTTTATGTTATCTTTTTTATGTAATACCTTTAATTTCCAAATTATCTCTTAATTTGTGAATGGTAGAGAATATGGTTGAGCTCACCACACCACCGATTTTAGAGGTATTTTGACACCCCCTTCTTGAGGTCAACCAGATTCGGCAGCCAAGGTCCCTGCAGGACCCCAGAACAGTCCATCCAGGTCGAAACAGCTGATCTCCAGGATATTATCAGAGTTTTCAGTTAACCATATGAATCAAACCCTTGGGATTGTGACTCCCCACTCAAAACAATTGACCTTACCCTAGGGAAATTAATGTTACATGATTATAAAATTGAAGAGAAAAAATCTTGGCAGGGAAAAAAAAAAAAAAAAAATCTTCGCAGCTGAGCAGCAAGCAAAAAAAAAAACAAAAAAAACAGGCCCCTTAACGCCGAGGTTCCGGCCTGGGCAGCCAGCCAGGGGGAACTGAACAGCGGGTCAAGGTCCAAGGCCGCGTTGGTGTAGGTGAACACGGCAGCATAGGTCATCACCAACATCATGGATGGAAGATCTGAGATAAACTGCAGCCTATACACCATAGGCACGTCCGACTTCTAAAAGCCGCCTCTCCTTAAACTCTTCTTGACAGGCAGTACAGTACGTCAGATTACCTTCATTCCATGAACAGAAGCACGAGGTAGGGGAAACTTTACCCAGGTCCCAGCAGGTGATGAAAATCCCACTAGGAAGGTGTCGTACTCGGCAGTCCCCACATACTTCGGCATCAGTGACCTTGACTTGATGTTTCAGTAGTCGAGTGAGCTCTCTGCCTGAGGCATGGTGACTCAGGGTTTTTCCTTTCCCCGGCACTTGCCAGCGGACTTCAAGCTGGATTGAAGATTGGCAAACGGTGCAGCAGTAGTTGAGCTTCTGCCACAAGAACTTCTCATCTTCTTCTGGCAGGAGTCCTTTTTAAACCCATTTCAATTTCTTCCAAGCTCTTCCTACCCAGAGCTCTGAAGTGGTTCTTCTAATGACAACCACCCCTGTTACAGTGGCCAGTCTAATATAGGGTGGCAAGGTGCATGATTCACTGGCCATTCTCCGGTCTCTGGTTTTCCTTAGCTAAGAACTGGTTGAGCTGCTCCACCCCTTGGATCCCCTTCTTGTGCAGCAGCACAGTGTTACAATCTAAAACCTGCTTTACCAGCACTAAAAGGTACTTCTCACCTCTTTTTCCTGTCATCCCCATGGGGCCCACAACATCTATGCAAACTGACCCCCACGGGACGATGCTTTAATGGTTAAGCCATCCGTACGCTGCCCTCGGCGACCTGCGTTGTATCGACCACATACTTCACAGCCCCTCAGCATGCGACGGACGTGTTTTAGCGGGACCCAGAGTTCTTGCTCTTCCAATTCCTTACGGGTAGGTAGCACGCCTGCATGTCCCAAGGCCTCATGCACGCTCCGCACTACCTCATCCACGTACACAGCTGGGACCACCCGACCTCTGGGTGTCCTGTCCCACTTCTCGATCCCGACAAAGACGATTCTTCTCTGTTGGACGTCACGGTCCACTTGATCATTTCCGCGCCAATGCGCTCCATCTCTGGTGTGAGCTCTCTGATGCTCCACCTGGAGATCCAGGTCCAGCCTCAACTCGGCTATCTTCTTCCACAGGTCATGATAAGCAACTTGTTTCCCCTTGGCAGTTTCAAAACCATTTTCTTCCCAAATGGATGGGTCCTCTTTCAGGGCCTCACCAGCCTGTGCACTTCCCAGGGTTCTACCTTTCTGACGACATCTTTCCCTGTCGCGTTGCTTCAGTATGAACCCCCAGTAAGCAGCTTGGTCGGGCCCTCTTCTCGAACCATCAGTGTACAACACCCACTCAGGAGGCTCTTCTTGATCGGGCGCTGACGGCTGCTTCCTGCAGGCTGGCTGTGCTGGTCCGATCTCGAGGTCAGGGTCGTGTAGGATGTCTTCCCACCGGCCCCATCTGGTGATGTTTCTCATGGAAGAACGTGGAGTTACAACCATCTGACCCTGGGATTTTCCTGGATCCCAAGGCATGTTTCTTCCAGAAGGGTCAACTGAAAACTGGGATTCATTGTCTTCAATGGCTTCAGCCATCCTTTGTCGTCTCGAGTTGTCTGCCGCCCCAAAGCCTCTCCTGGATCCTCGGAGCAGGGATGAGTGCAGACCACTGGCTACTAGCTTTACTATATGGGTCAGGTCAGTTACCCTCAATAAAGCTCATCCCTCACCTACGCCGACGGTAGTTACTGCAAGGGTTGTGACTGACGGCCGGAGCCAGCCACTAACAATCCTACTCAACTTCAGATTGTTACAGGTTGTGGTCTATGAAGCAGCCTTTCTACTCCCTACCACTACTTTTTGGGGTCTCCCTCTCTCAGGGCCCCACGTTGGGCGCCATGTCAGATCTTCGGCTTTGAACTAAAACCCCACTTCCCCCACATACTTCCTATTTTGGGTTAAAGCTCAAACTAGCTGGGGTTCTAAGGACCTCTGAATCTAACGAGTATTACCCTGTTTAGAATTCCTGTGAGACCTTTTCAGCTAGATGAGTAGGATACGACTGACCGGCTAACCACCTTCGTCCTAGGGCCACACCCTTCTGCAGTGGACAGGTCAGGCAACCTAGTAGCCCGAGGCCACCTGTACCCCGACCACCGCCCTAGTTAACGGTGGCTCCTACTCCTATAAATCAGCACTTGTTACACGATCAGTATTTTTTAAAGACTCAAAAGTCCCTAAGGGTGTTGTTTTATAGTTTGGGCTAAAGGCAACCTTTTAAGACCTCCAAAATATTTCTAGAATCATGCACCATGACTATTTTACAATCATAGAAGAACTCGGAAAAATGTTGACTCACAAATTGAATGTCCACAACTTCTAATAAAATTTTATATGCTTCTTTAATTAGTATGCTTTTGCAGGGGATTAGAAACAGCATTAAGCAATTTAACAGATTACAATTTAATATTTAATCAACGTCCTATCTCTTATCTAAGGCTGCTTACTAATATATTTAGGAGAGGATTTTAAATTTGGAGGAGCAAACTGACCCGAACCTCAGATGGAAACTTATAGTGGCTTTGATTGCTGGATAAGGAGTTGTTCAGCCGAACAACGTGCCTTCTCTTGATGGCAAACCCGATGTCCCGTTGATGCCCCATTCACAAAGACTCACGCCTTGAGTCTCTGCCTTGATGTCCGTGCCTGAGGTGCTTCTCCTTGGCTCGAGAGGGTGGTTTAACTGCAGAACGGACATCTAGCAGGTGCAACTCGCATCTTCGGGGCATCTAGGTTCAGCTCATCGACCAGGTCAAACCACAGCAGTTCTTCTTGACAGGATTTGCAGATCGTTGGCCCCGAATTGTGGAAAAACACGAAAAATAGATAATCTGACTCAGTCTCGGCGGTTCTCAGAGACACGGGCGCCGTGTTCTTCCTTTGGCTCCACGATCATCCTTCCGTCTTGGGTCTTCTTCTCTTCTGCTCCGCGCTGCATGTCTTCTGAGATGAGAATCTGAGCCACGAGTACCCAAATCACCCTTCTTTTATGTGCTGAGAGAACCGTTGGGAGGTTGCAAACCTCAACCCCCCCCCCCCCCCCTGTCTCCACCGAACACTTGCACCCAGTACCTTATCACCTCATAAACTTTTCACCCTATGCAGATCTCTGGCCGAGTCAAAAGTTTTCGCTCCTCTTTCTCCGACCCCAGGCAGCAGGTCATTGAACCAAAGCATCTGATTCCACTTCCTCTTTTCTTCTCGGCAGATTTCCTGCAGCCAGCAGCTGCAGTCTCCTTCCAAGCGCTACTTCCTTTTTCCACAAACTATTTTCTCCTTAGCCTGTCTGACACTTGGACTGCACTAAAATAATCATCATTTCACTCATTTAATACATGAATGCTTGATCTTTTTAAGAAAGAAAAACAATCAGTCAAAACATGCAGTTTAATAAAAAGAAAACAATCAATTTAAATACACAATTAAAGAGCTCTTTATGTTATCTTTTTTATGTAATACCTTTAATTTCCAAATTATCTCTTAATTTGTGAATGGTAGAGAATATGGTTGAGCTCACCACACCACCGATTTTAGAGGTATTTTGACACATTAGAAGTAAAACAAAAATGCAAAGAGATTATTAAGTATTCAGCTAAGAACATGTGAAAGGATTTCACAGAGTAATACCAAATATTTGATCTTCTCACTTGGGAATGATTATTAAATATAACAGAGGGACGAGGCTGGGGAATGAACTTCAGACATCATTTGAAGGATGCTTCTCTAGTCTAGTCTCTGTTGAGAGCAGGAAAACACTGGAAACTGTAATGGTTCTTTCAAGAATGGTGTACTGGGACCATTGTTTGGTGTCCCCCACCCCGAAATATACCCAACCCCCAACAACCCTGTTCCATGAAACGCTAACATTTAACTCTTACCTATCAAAAATATGAAGAACTGAAAAAAAAATATATTTGTTTGACCTTAATCTCAGGTATTATAGAGAAACAGATTAAATATGTAGTTTTATGCAACGATTTGCACTTATTCACTATTATTCTTTCCTGATTGCATACATAATTTTTTTTGATCCAGATTCAAGCCAACATCAAAGTAGGCAGACCACAGTAATGTTGCAGTAACCTACTTATGTATGACCTTCAACCACTTGGAGGGATTGTGTGGATGTGGTTGTGTGGATGGGTGAGCTTGTGTTTGTGTTGATGTGAGTGAGAGTTTGTAACCTGGAGGTGTATGTTTGGAAGTGTAGCGAGAACAGCAAAAATGGCCTGCCATCCACAGCATCCGGAAACAAAAAAATGGCAGGTAGACGGAAGGCCACTGTAGCCCTACGGTGCCAGACACAAAGCATCACCTTTCCTTTACAAAAGGAATGGGTTGAATACATAAATTGGCAGAGATCTTAACCGCCCAATGGTAGAACTAAAGTTACACCCTTGCCCACCACAGATAACAGACACAGTACAGATGGAGGGGCTGGCTACTTAGTCGGAGAACAGAATGGATCAGAGACCGATCAATTTCAAAGATCCTGCATTATGGCCAACTAAAATGTCCCTTTGTGATTGAATTAACCTCGTATGTATAATGACAAAACAGATGGCTTTGTCATAGAGGGCAAAGGAGTTGCCAGCAGATGCATGGGGCACAAATTCCTAAAGTATTTGACTGATTCTATGTCCCACAATGGACGGGAAAAATTATAGGGACTGGATGATAAACAACAGCTCAGAAAATGCCTTATTTGGCATAACAGACTGGCTGTTCTCTAATAAAGTTGAGAAGAGTTCAACTAGTTCACTAAAATTCATGGAACATATCCTACATAAAATACAGAAAGCTTAATGAGAGATTTTGAGAGCATGATAGAAACTGTGGACACAAACAATGCGTTTCTGTGAGGTGGTGGTCATGGGGCAATAAGACAGTGTTGTCCCAGGCAAGCTGTCAGGTGGCCCACAGCTAAATACTTTGAAGATCACAAAGAGTTGTCAGTCACACACTGACTGCTGCCTCCCATATGGTTTTTCAAATATACAATAATATGCATTTTGACTGCAGGAAACAGTTTAAGGTGATCTAGTGACAATACACTATCCATCATCATCTAACACACTTATCCCTATTGGGGTTGTGAGGGGTGCTGGTGCCTATCTCCAGCTGTCAATGGGCGAGAGGCGGGTTATACCTTGGACAGGTCGCCAGTCCATCACAGGACAATACACTAAAAGGGGTTAATTTTGTGTTGAATCTGAAGCTTCAAATCAGACACCAAGTTTAGATTTCTAAGCCAGTTGTAGAGAGATAAATAGCAAGAGCAAATAAGCAATATAAAATGTGTCCAGAACCACCACGGCGTTCTGGGCAGTGAGCCATTTTGCCACTATCAAGAACCTGCTGTAACAAAAGTGTGATGGGAGCAAAAACTGGAAGCTCGCAGCTAGGCCATTGTAAACCAGGAATACAATTTCTAAAGGCATAATTTAGAGTTGATTGAGTTTTGTCACAACAGTAACAAGTATCAGACTGAAGAGAATATGTTGTTCTGTGAGTATTAAGGACATTTTATAGTGTTTGCAGTTATTTCTTGTCCAATTCCCTTCAGATGCAATGTGTTTGTGTATATATGTATGCTGGAAAGGAGGAGTATGTGTGGTTAGAATTCTAAAACCCTTTTTTATTATTATTATCTCAACAGGGCATCTCATGTTGGCAAAGCACACTACTTCTCTCAGCTGGACCCCTTTGTGAGAGCAAGATGGAACTAGTCTTATCCCACCTGACAGACTCTGGCCTCTTTTTATCCTTTAAGGTAAAAATGTGGATTCATCTGTTTATTTGCACATAAATAAGAAACAATATTTTCAGTGCCTGAGCCAGGTATCATTTTAAAGTTGTCCCATTTAAATACTCTCTTTGGAAGTAATGTACATCTTAGACTTGCTTTAAATTTCAACAAAGGGACACATTACTGTTCAAGTTCTTTCACGTGTATAATATTAAATCTTTTGTTTTATTAAAAGTGAGAGGTGAAAAAAAACAATCTTGATGCATACCGTAATTGCACATGACTTATGCAGGTCATATGTTACCATCTATAACACTCCTCATCTTTACAGATGAGTTTGGCCTTGTTGAAATGGACTTCCAACAAATGGCCTGTGCTCAGGAGATGGAAAATGTTTCACTTTAAAAGGCATCCCCTTCAAGCATGGAGCTGCAGCCTGACAGCACAACATTTTACTGCCAAATGCCCCAAACAAAACCAGGAGAATGTGAATGGGGTGAAGTGGGCAAAGCCAACTGTAACCATCCTGTTAACAGAAATGTTACATCGAATAGTGGTGCCTTCCTTGGGAGAGGTTGGCATGATAGATGGTGCATCTTGAAAATTCTGTTTATTTCTGTGAAAAGCATGACAAATGTCAACATAGGGGATGTCACATAAGAAAATCCCAAATAAGCATAAATGCAGTGCATATTTTACAATACTTCTCATTGTGAATGAATTTTGTAATTGTCATGGTTTTATTTTGTTCAGTGACTACGACATTAATAAGGTTAGTGGACAAATTTCTGAAAAAAACATTTATAAAAAGCAAAGTTAAATCACATTCATTCAGAATGAATCTAATCAAGATGTCTATCAAATTTCCTACTCACTATTTAATAAATATTTTGAGAGCATAGTATATATTCTGTTTTAGTTAATTTTGTGTTAAAATTCATTCATACAGAAAAAAAAAACTAATTCAGCTGGTAAAATGTGCAACAAGTGGGATCGTTTCTAAATATAGAAAAGATGTTACACTGAAGACAAAAAATGAAATAATCTGTTATCTGGCTGCTGGGAAACTCACCTGAAATCATGAATTATTAATACTACTTGTTTTATGTAACCTGATGACCCGCATTTTCACATCGCTCCCATTACCAAACATGCTGACACAAACAGTACGTGAATGTTGATTTGTCAGCGACTTTTTGCTTTTAGATGCCTGTTTTGCTTACATTGTTATTCTAATACGTGATCTAATATTTGACCAAACTGCAAACAGGTAATTTATTATCAGTGATGTTAATTTTCTTATCAGTGATGTTAATGCATGCTGTCCTGAGGGAAATTAGGCGAGCCATAAAAGGCAGGTTTATATATACATATAAACAGATTAAAAAACAACAACTTTATATTAAAGCAGGACAACTCAAAAATAGTTTTGCAAATGTAGTGCTAAAAGTTTGACAGAGGTTGAAAGTCAAATGGTCATTAATCTCACTCGATCACAGAGCAAGCTGATGCTAACAAGCATTATTGCTAACAGCAAGATTAGATTTTTTTTATGAAGGCTCAATTTGGGGGAGACCCACTCATTCAGGCTAAAGAGAATCAACATGCTTCTGGCCTTAAATACTTTTTGCAAGAGTAGGTGCACATGCCCTCAGAAAAGAACACAAGCCAAAACAAAGCCAAATGCTCAGATATACCCATTCTCAAACCACTGTCTCTCTCTTAAAGCATGGTCATGAAACGTAGTTTTATATTTAAAAATGCATGAATGAAGGTATAAAGTGTGGGATGCCATGAAATGGAAAAATTAATTAAAAACATTTGATTGTTTTTTAGTCATGTAGTGAAGTACAAAATAATAAAAAAAATAACCTTACATAAGGAAATGATGGCTCGTTTAGTTTATTCATGACTACAGTTTTTAATACCTGGGGAGACATAAAGTCAAAGCATTCATGATTCTGTGGAAACAATGCTGTCACATCAATCACAGGTGATTTCTTGGGAGAAACTGAATGGCTTCACCTCCCTCCAGGGCTAAAATAAAACTGCTTGTTCATATTAAAACAAAAACCATCAAAGCTTCCCTGTAATGTCACAAAGGAAGGTGAAAATTATTCTGCCTATATTAAAGAACCTCTTTTACAAAAATAACCCAGGCCGATTAATTGAATCAAAAAATCCAAAGGCTTTAAAAACTGATTAAAAAAAATAATACTTTGATCCTGTCTTTCTTATTTTTTTCCGACTATGTTAAATGAAATTTATCTCTGAGCTGAGCTTTCTTGCCATGACAAACTCTTTCATCTTTAATGTGATTTAGGGGCAGGAGAGGCGATATGAATTAAGAATTATGTCTCAGAGTGCAATCACAAAGTGACACTAATCCAATTACCTGTCACCAGGTACACAGAAAGAACATCAGTTGCTCAGAGTAGACACCAAAGCTGGATAACATAACAAGTGTTAAATCATAAATCACCACAACATAAACAAAAGATGCAATAATTAATTGTTTCCTGAGAAATGAGAAAAATATCTTTTGATCAATTCAATTATAATGTTTAGTGGAAATTGAGGGTTTAACTAAGCACATAACACTTTGGTTTTATTTCTTTGAATAAAATCAGGCAAATCAATAGATTGAAACTGTTACAAAAATGTAAACTCTGTAAAAAGCTATTTATTTTGTGAACATTGGCCGAGTTGAAAGGAAATCAAGATTAAAGCAGGAAACGCTTATTTGTAGGGAGGTTATTATAACTGACACACCATTTGTGTCCACATAGTCATGGCAAAACAATTCACGAGACGGGGTAAAACAACTTATAGAGTTAAAGAAAAGTGAACCTCGCTTGCAAAGTTTGATATTATTTGGTAATGTTTTGCAATCACAACGGACATTTGAAATTGTGGCAGTCAATGGAAATGACTCAACTCATTATTCATTTCATTTCTGCAACAAAAGTATGTGTGTAAAAACTAAGACAAGACTTCAGGAGAAATAAAAGGCTTCTAGTGCTGTCAGTTCATTGGTTTTAGTGAACTGGCATGATCAGACTCATGTCCATTATGGCGATACAAATGAACCCTGTGGCTAGGCCTACACATAGGATGAACTGCTATCACTGTCAGAATTTAACAGAGCAATATTTATTTTAATACTTCTTTTGAAAATGACATGCGTTACTCCAAACACACATGAGACAGAGGCCTGATAAGAAGGGAACTGTGATATGCTATGAAATTTTAATGGTGATTGAGATTACAGTCATTTGTGCCAGCAACAAATTGTGGTCTTGTAATTGGATTCAGATTATCACTTAGCTCTTCTCTTGAATTATATGTTATGGTCATAACCGATAATTAAATTAAAAAAATACATATCCTGTCTATGCATTAATTAAACCAAAACGTGAAAATGACCTCACTTTTGTTTTTCTATAGATTTGGAAGTGGTAAAAGTATTTAAAATATAAAATTCGGTCAGGCTGATCATATGTAGCTATCCTTATAATTGTTGCATTTTCTCTACCCACTTATCCATGCATGGTCGGGGGAGGGGGGCAGTGGGGATTTCTGGTGCCTTGCAGGTCAGCAGTCCATCACAGGGCAACAATGAAACATACAGAACAAACGCCCATGCTTGAATACACTAACGCCTAAGGGTAATTTAGAGTGTCTGCTTAACCTAACATGCATATTTTTTGCTGTGGAAGGAAGCTGGAGTACCCAGAGAGAACCCACACATGCAAACTCCACGCAGAAAGACCCCAGGTGGAACCCAGGGTTCAAACTCAGGACCTTCTAGCTGCAAGGCAACAGTGCTACTAACTGTACTGTGCAGCCTACTTTAAGTATTGTTGTGAAAAATAATGAATGAAAACAAAAAAAAATCTGAAAACAATTATAGTTTATAGTGTCGAGGACCATTTTCTACAATTATGTGATGGAAACTGTCCTTAGGTTCACTTTTATCACTTATCAGGACAACTGATAAGTAGGAGTCAAATAAAGGTTGAAACATATAGTAAAAGTCTTTCTGCAAAATGTTTGATAACAAATCTGCAGAACCACTTTTAGTTTTGGTACACATTACCAAATTACTTTTTCTTTTTTTTTAAAGCGTCACACCCAATGCAAAAGACATCCTCCCCTCCCCTCTTCACCTACTTCAAGGCAAATCGGAGTGCCGACCATCTGGAAAAAAAGAAAATCAGCAAGGAAAAACCTATGGAAAAAATGTGTTACTACTCAGGCCATTCAGATAAATTTAAAATGTGATTAAGTATGATTGCTTTGTCACTTTAGCCTTTTAATTAACATCAGTATTGATGGTATCTTTTGAATTGTCTTTACTCTTTTAACTGCTGTTGTAGAATGATTGTGTTTCTTCACCTGGCTGCAAGGCAAATATAAAAGGATACTGAGACAATATTAAAAATTATCACACTATTTATATCGCTGTTGTGTTTATTAAACATAAAGATGACTTAATTATGATTCTGTCCCACGTTTCTCCTTTTTTTTATCTCTGACTGTCTTTTAAAGACAAAACGTCAACAGCCGTCAAGATTCTCCCATCTGGCAACTTTGCTTAGATCACCAATTTGATGCCGACATTCAGTCAAGCATCAGTGGTACCTTATGTTTTGTTTTATAATTACCATATTTAGACACATTGTTAACTGTTTAGTCAAGCTTGCAGAATATATCACATAGTAATGAAGTCTCTAATAACCCCACAGTATACAAACTTAATATTACTCTATATAAAAATGTTATGCCTTATTGTTGTTCCAAGGGTCTTACAGATGGTTTACCAATCATTATTGACAGATGGGAATTGGTTTTGTTATTTATGCTCAGTTAGGTTTACAAGTGTTTTCTTTCACACTAGCTTGAGATTGTGATGTGTCTACTAAGTGGGTCTACATGAGGCACCTGTATTTTGCTGCAAATTCAATGTTGCATTTAACCCTTTGCAAAAGAAATGTAACTAATAATTAGAAATTAAAAATGAATCTCTTCTGAGCCAGGTTCAAGCTTTGGAAAGGCATGCATGGCCCCTTCATGTCTCAACACCTGATTTACAAACAGTAACATTCAGTTATTAGTTTGCTTTTATTTTCTTCATGTTTTTTTTTCATATTTTTTAGTGATATAGTCACTTTTCAAGTTTTGCCACAAACTTTAAGACATATTTCTCTTCTCGATATATTTGGGTGCAGACATCTGATTGTGTTTCTTATTTTCTGTGTTTTTTGTATTTCCTTCAAATGTACAGCAGTCGCCTGGCAACCGGTCCAACAACTGTATATGTCCCTTGAGAAATCAGTGGATGCTGAGCAAAAGTGCGCACGAGGTACACAGAGATGAAGAGAAATAGATCAGACAGGAAAGACTTGTGGAAAAGATGTAGACTTGCTGGTTTGTTCTGTCTTTAGAGCCTTAATCAGATCACTGGACAATGTATGAGTTAATGAGCCAACTGAAGAATCTGAATAGACTTCTGTGAGAGCAGCATTATGTTTCACAGACACATGACTGCAGGAAATATCCAACATCCACCTGTCATCATTAGCAGTTATGTGCAAATGAGAATAAATGTGTGCCAGGCAAGTGGCATAGGAAAGGGCCTATCACTTTTATTACAAAACTGATATAGAAGAGTGAATTCAAAGTAGAACCTATTTCAAAAGAAATGCAAGTGGTTGAATTTTGTATTATTTAAAGATGTCATTGAAGGTGTGAAAAGTGTCTTTCATGATTTCTTTGAAGGGAGCAACAAACAGTGGACGGGTGTTCCTGCTACCTTTTCATCCCTTTTATCGTTCCCTCATCACATATGAGTGAAATGTGCCGGTATTTATGGGAATGTATTGTTCCTCCCCCTTCTAGGGTGAATGAATGGCAAAATTGACAATGAAAAGTGAAGTTTCAGTTCTCTGGGGCTTTCTTTCCAATAGTAGCAAACCTACAAAGCACCTTCTGCTGTACTGCATAAACACATTTTTCTCTTAAATATTTTTTTCATAGAGACCACATTTAATTCAAAATATCTTTGGGGCCAGTCAGAAAATAAATTTAAAAAATGTTGAAGAAATGGGAAAGGTGGAAAAAGAAAAAGAAAAAGAAAGAAAAGTATACAACAAAGCATCGAATTTATACAGTTTAAGGATATAAACCATTTAGATAACAGAATGGCCAACTACTTGGAAGTGCATTAGTCAAATTTTACTGCCAAAATATTTCAGTATCTGGCACCCAAATGTTAGCAGTATATTCTTCTAAGTTCTAAAGGTTGCAAGTTGGAGCTGACCTGCTTCAGACTCGTTTGTCCAACACAACCCACATTAGATTGAATTGAGATATATAATTCTTAGAACAATTTGTTCGGTTCCTTAAAACCTTCCTGAACCATATCTGTTTGGTGGCAGACTGCCATATCCTGCTGAAAGATTCATGAAAAGAGCTTCCATGAAAGAGTTACCTTTGTTCACACAGTGTACATTAGTGACATATGTTTCCTGCTAAGTTGTGCATGTGGTGTGAAAGAAAATTATATTTATCAGATCAGGCCACCTTCTTTTATTACCCTAGATGAACGTTGCCCATTATTGTCACTTTAAGCGATGCACAGCACTCAGTACGGGCTGCAGCTATGCAGCCCCAACCTTAGTTAACTTCAATGCACTGTGTTTATTCTGACATCTCTCAACATGTATTTTCTTAACCACAGTTACCTGTTTTAACAGGACGCTATGGTCCAGCTCCTTATCTGTATCTGCGAGTCTTATGCCGGGCATACACCATACGATATTTTCAATCGTTGTATTCAGATACAGCTCAAACTGAACGACGACACCGCAGGGTTTAAAAGTGTACCGCTCACGGTATCTGTTCTTACACTGTGTGGCCCGACGCTCTGATTGTTTGATGCACACGCAAACAATCTACTTGTTTGCGTGTGCGCGAGGTCAGGGGAAATTGGCTCATAGACGGTTGTAGCTCCGCTTCAACAGCAGGACGCGCTCACGATCATTCACGAGGACCGACTGAATTTCAGACATGTTTGATTTTCAACCGATCGTCCGATTCCTGATCGGGAGGTGGTCGTTAGAGGCGAATCGCCCCTCGTTACCCCCTGTACACTACACAATGTAGGACGCACGATCAAGCTGAAACTCGGGCCAATCCAAAAAATTCTCGCACGACTGAAGAATCGGCCTGAAAAGGGCAAAAACTCGTACAGTGTATGCCCGGCTTTAGACATTGATCCTGCAATCAGCTCACCACTGTTCCTTCCTTATACCACTTTTGATACATACTGACCATTGCAGATGGAAACACGGTACAAGAGCTGCAGTTATGGAGATGCTCTGATCCAGTCATGATATATCCTTTGTCAAACTCGTGAAAATTTCCCCTCCTTTTAACACATTAACTTTAAACACCGATATGTTCACTCCCACTAACAGGGGTCAACATAACCAGATGCGTGTTATTCATTTTACCTTTCAGTGGCCATAATGTTGACCCTTAGTACTTTACAATAAAAGAAAAGAATCTCCACCAGAATTTATTTCTTTTTCCTTTTTTTTCCATCACAAATGGTTGTATAAACAAAGGAGGACCCTGGATTCATATCATCCCACACACACACCTCTTGATCATAGTCTTTTTTATGTGTAGGTGTGTGTATCTTTGTGTTTAGGCAGCGAGGGGCCCACATGAGATTAACATCCCCATTGGATTATAGAAGAGAAACACTGGAATGCTTCATTAACTCTCATTCTTATATTGTGCTGCTCTCATTCCATGGCTGCAAGGCTTTTTAAGACTGCTGCCTCCTGATTAAGTGTTTGCTGTCTGCCTAGAAGACATATGTCTCAATCTGTGTACATGGTCTTTCTCCTCTTTGTGGCCCTCTGGGGACTCTGCGAAAATGGATAAATCAGCCTCGGGAGCAGTTGACTGTCACTATCCCTTTACGAGAGTTGCGATTAGGACAGCGAAAGTGCTCATGAGGCAAGCTACCTCTAAGTTCCTACTGCAGTGGTGTCGCCCCAACAATATCCCCGGCTGTGGAGAAGCAGTTGCTGAGAGAGGCACTGTGATCATGAGCAGTCAGCGCAAAAGAAGGCATCAAGTGCTGCTTGTGGTTTAAGAAGCTGTGGGCTGATGTCGATCTGCGGCCTGGACGGTTACCAGGGGGCACAAAACATCCATCTGCTGAAACGTTGTCTCTCCTCAGCAGCTTTGCACTCGGTGAAGAGGAGGAGGGTTTCTGCAGCACTCATGCTTTTGCTTCCTCAGGATTTTATTCACCTTTCTTAGAAACTCAACTTTGGTCCATGCAGGTCCTTGCCCTCTTTTTATTTGCCGCTCTAACTTCACATTGGGCCTATCTGCACTTTTGTTTTTGTCACTATCACTTTTGTTTTATCTTTTTTTGTTGTTGCAAATTTTACATTTTCTCTCTTTCTCAAAGTATTTTCCTGATCCCCATCCAGTGAGTCTTTTTGTCACTTTGCAAAGTAAATCTGTTCACACAGAGATGCTGATTCTGAAGCTCAGAGTCATCCACTGTGTGTGTATCTGGAGGGGAGGGGGGGATTTCGCCTTCCCACATCAAGTTACAGTATTCCTTTTCTTTCTTCACTTGAAGCCTTGTTATCCCTTTCTTGCTTGCCCTATGAAGGAAAAGGCCTAACCTTCATTTGCACAGGTTAATGAGCAGCCACCTCAGCATGAACATAAAAGGCCTTCTTGCAGGGGTGATTGCTCACACTCTCCCTCATTCACATCTCACACCCTCCTTTATTCCATCTCCATCCCTGCATCTCAGTTTCTTTCTCTCAATCTCTTTCTACCCTCTGCACCTTGTAAATTGGACTCTGGCAACATTACGATGCCTTTCTCATTATTCTCATCTCTGTGGCCAAATTGCCTTGTCTTTCAGGACCATTGGGCTCTGTTCATTGGCTGCTCCCTCAACCTGAGGGCTATATAAGTCTTTGTTTCCCTCCATCTTTGGGCTATGTCTGGGCAAAGACAGAACCAAGAATGGATTCAATTCAACAGCAAATAGCACAATTTCTGCATAGTCACAGATAACTACACACTACTTCACACTGCACTCTCATCCATTTACTTAAGAACATGCAGACAAACACGCATAGACAAAATGTGAAGCAACACACGGTAAAGGGAAACAGAACCAAAAGAATGTTGGGTTTGCAGTGTCTTTCTGGTGATTAAAGATTGCTTTCAAGGGCAACTTATCGGAAATAGCAATCCTGCCTAGAGCTCATTTAGAAAGATAAAAGTCTAAGATGAGCATTTAAGACAGAGGAATAACTTCTGATAATCTCCAATTTCCTATGCTACAGTCTTTAGCATAAATATTAAAACCTCTGAATATGTCCCTACCATATCTAGACACCTTAGTTTTTAAAAGTAGAATGGAGGCAGATCTTTTCATTTTTAGGCTCCTTTCCTCTGGAACCAGTTTTAGTCCGTGAGGCAGACACAATGTCTACTTTTGTCTTAAACTTTCTTATTGGACAAAGTTTAGAGTCAGAACGGCTTGGGTGGTCTTACCTATCCCTGCTTATGCTGCTATAGGCTTAAGGCCGAGACACACCAAGTATGTACCTCAAAATCCAGAAATTCCTGCAGCATGAACAGGCTGGAAAGTGAACATACATCTGCATTTGTTGCTCGAACAAACTCAAAGAAGATCACCATTTCACTTTCTCATCTGCTTTCTGTGCATCTGAGCTCCTACCAAGAGTGCTTAAATAGTATGTATTCATATATAACATTTTAATGCCAATTTCTGTTTCCCTATATTTACTTCCACCCATCCCTCCATCAACATTAACCAGTCTGCCTGTATCAGTTGGCAATAAAACCTCCGCTCACCATCACTGGCTAACTACCTGGCAGTAAAGAGACAAATTCTCACACTTTATACTAATTAGTTATGTGTGTGTGTGTGTGTGTGTGTGTGTGTGTGTGTGTGTGTGTGTGTGTGTGTGTGTGTGTGTGTGTGTGTGTGTGTGTGTGTGTGTGTGTGTGTGTGTTACCCTGTGCTGCCAGGGTGTCCCCTGCCATTCACAGCTGGAGATATAAATAATGGATAAATGTTCACATATGCAAAAGACATGAAAGAAAAAGTAAATAAAAAAATATTACAGGTATAGAATCAAGACAAAAGAACTTGAAAGCAGTAGAAAAGATGAGGGGAAAATGAAAAAAGAGCACAACTACAACATGCATAATGAAATCTTAATAAGAGCAGCACTGGAAAAGGGCATGCGACATGTGGAATCAAAGAAAAATAAAATGTGAAAGCAATGCAAAAAAAGGATGGTTTTCAATGCAAAGAGTGAAGGTAAAAGGTTTTAGTTATTCTGAGTGAATGCAGCTCTGATTCAGAAGTTTACTGCAACTGAAAACCCACTGCTCGTCCGGTCTGCCCTGATTCAATGCAAGGCTTTTTGGAAGCTCATTTTATATTTCAAAGCTACCTCCTAGTCAGTTCATTTAAAAAAAGAAATACCGGAGTGCTGCTGTTTTTAAGCACATGGACGCCCATCCTAGCCTTCAACAGTGACAGGTGGGTCACTGTTCTAGGTCGTTCGGGGCTATTGACATGGAATGTGCCTCGGAGGATGGGCCTCCATGTGCTTAAAAACAGCAGCGCGTTAACTACTGGTTGTTCAAACTTACAAAGACTCCAGGATAGGTGTCGAAACGTTTTCAGAAAAACTGACCGAAAATCTGGTTGCCAATGATTTAGGCCTGTTTGCTGTTGCGATGCTCCAGATACCTGCAAATTTGCACAGGCACTCCAACTGATGCACCCAAAGCAGGCTTGTAATATCTGCTTTGATTCATCAGTCAAATTCCTCACAGTGCTAACTTCAGTCTTAGATTTTTTGAGTTTTTGCCATTAAGTTGGGATGAGATGAAACAGAGTGTACATAAATCCCAAAGTGGGCCTAGTGACAGCCCAGTGTGACTCTTTTAAAGCTGTTTAACATTGATCCAGTGTGTTATTATCCCTTGTGGGTCACATAACACACTATCTGTATTTAGGACGATTGTTAGAGAGGTTTGCCAAGTTTAAATCTCCAAGAATAATGATGCAAGAGTCTGAGTAGTTTTTCAGTCTCTGCTGTACAGGTTTGTGGTCAGGTAAAAATGCTGGCCTGAAAAAAAAATGAACATAACTCCCTCTGTGAATAAAAGGGTCTACAGTCAATAAGAAAATTACTCCAGGGGATAACTACATGTTTTATGTAGACATGTTACGGTCTAATGGTTGTCCTAACCATGAGACTTTTAGGAACTCTTGAATGACTCAGGTCTAATTTCTTAAATAATCCCAGGGAGGGGGATATTTAGAAATGTTTCCCTCTTCATCCATTCATATCAAGGTCTTGAGAAACATTTTATTGAGTTGCCCATCTCATATTCATTTGGAAGTGCCATCTGCTGGTTGTCTGGATCTCAAATTCTCAGCATTCAGGCTGGAAGGCAGTTCAGCTTTCTCTGTTGAATGAGTTTTATCCTGTTTCCCTTGAAACCAGCCTGGGTTCTTCTAAGAATGATATTAGTCAGATTTCAAGCAAATTTGGAGATTTGGATGGACCACATTTCTGTAAAAAAATTATAAAAAGGGATTACTTGCTGGGTAGTTCTGGAAGTTGCCCCAGTGGATAAAAAGGAAAGACAGTTTCTCGGGAGAGTTTGTTAGCAGAGAAACAGTCTCAGGAATTTGAAGACGGACAAATAAGTGATTTTGACAAACTTAAGATCTTACTGTGGATATTTAGACATTTTCCACACAGCGGTAGCACATCTTGCTTGTGATTAATCATGTTCTGATGATGGGGAGGTTGGAAGACAGTAGTATCAGCATACATTCATGGTAATGAGTGGTAACGGGTTGTTAAACCTTGGGTGACAACCCTTGAATAAACTACAATCTAGGACCAGTCATATTCAACCAAAGTCTCCCAAAGTCCTTAAAAAAAACTAAATGTAATTTTTAGTACAGTTAAACAAGAACATTTTCATTGTAACCATATTCAACTTCTAAATACTGCATTTAAAACCACTGCATGGAATGGCATACTCATTTAAACGTTTAACACAATCATTATTAATAATCAAAGCTACAAAAGCAATCGCAACATGATTTAACTACCCAGTTTTCTCAATTACAAAAAAATAAGTGAAAAAAAATCAGCGTGAATAATATAAATTCTAGCAGCACTACAATCCAGACTCTGAAGGTCTCCGCTCTGCACACTCAATGACAAATCGCTGGTTCTTTTAACAGCGTGAAAAGGAGATAACAGCATAAACAAAGGGAGGGAGGGAGGGACATAGATAGATAGATAGATAGATAGATAGATAGATAGATAGATAGATAGATAGATAGATAGATAGATAGATAGATAGATAGATAGATAGATAGATAGATAGATAGATAGATAGATAGATAGATAGATAGATAGATAGATAGATAGATAGATAGATAGATAGATAGATAGATAGACACCAAATATTTGATGGGATTATAAGATTACTGTGGAACATTCCCTGCTTTTTAAGAACGGACCTAGCAGATACTAATCTTGGAATAGTTTCTAAGCTTACCAGTTCCCTTTTTCTGTTGTATTTTTTAGATGCAAACGCGTCATGTTTAGATGATACGAATGTTGTCAATAGTACAATCACTAAATGTTTTTCCCTGACAAACCATGCCATGTTTTGATATAGTTAATACAATGAACTAAACTTCACAGTTATAGTGTCATCTTTAAAAACCTTACATTAAGATATAGGAAATTACGAGACAATCTGACTTTTCTTCAGAGAATAGCCAGATTTCTTTAGAAATGGTACTAATATTTTTAAATTTGCCATCCAAACCTGCATAAATAGATCAAATTGTTTACAACATTTGCCCACAGTTGTGGTCATCTGCCAATTTCCTTTGGTTCCTTTAGTTTGTTTCCTCTATCTTTCTGTTCAGGCATGACCTTAAAAATAAAAAATACATCAAAAACCTTCCTCTCTGTCACCTTGTGAGCTGTTGTTTGTTGGTCCCCAGCTCTCCAAATCTTTCTCATGAGCCTCTCCTTTCATCTTCCACTTTCAAAGGCTTTTGTCTCTTGTGGGGCTGAAATGACAACACATTCTCCTGTACCTTTCATATACTATAAATGGGGGAGGAAGAAATACATAATCCCTCTTCCACCTTTGCTATCTGTTCTCTGTCTGTTTTCTCTCTTCTGTGATTTAAAAGGCGAACTGATGTGACATAAATGCTATGACAATCAAATACCATAAGCTGTGCAGTGATGATAAAGAAACTGAAAGGGATCAAAACAATTGACATGCACTTGTGTTAAGGCTGTCTAAATGAAACCAAGGAAACGAGTGAAGAAGTGCTCCCTGGGCTCAGTGGGGATTTTACTCAATTACCAAACAGCTCAGTGACAGAGAACCAACATGAAAAAGGGCTAGTCAAAAAGTTCAAGTGGTGATGTTTCATTACTTTTGCTATAGCCTGAAATTACCAGCGAGTATCTCTCCTCCTAGATATCAAAACTACTGTTTATATTAAAACTGCAAAACAAAAATAAAATAATTTCTAGCTATGTATACAGGTCTTGATAAAAAAGTTTCATTGAAATACAATCGACCTATGTAGTCTTCATGTCTGTGATATACAGCGTTCCCTCCACATAAAAAGGACCACTGCTAAAGATATATAAAAAGCTTTAGAATACATGAATCTTTTATTGCAGCGGCATAGGCTTAAATTGAACATCTATGAACCTTAATTAATGATCCATTACTTCTTGTTTCTTGGAGTTTAAAACAATTATCTTAGCCCCTCTTCGCTATTGCCCTGCAGCAAAAGGTCCTGGGTTTGAGTCCGACCTTGTGTCTTTCTGCATGGAGTTTGCATGTTCTCCCTGTGCATGCGTGGGTTCTCTCCGGGTACTCTGGCTTCGTCCCACAGACTGTTGGGTTAATTGGCCTCTCTAAATTCTCCTTAAGTGCAAGTGTGTGCGAGAATGGTTGCTTGTCCTGTCTGTCTTTGTGTTGTTCTGCAATAGACTGGCGACCTGTTTAGGGTGTACCTCGCCTCTCGCCCAGTGAACGCTGGACATAAGTAGCTGCACTCCTTGCAACCCCAACAGGGATAAAGCGTGTAGGAAAACGGATGGATATTTTGATTTATATGGAGAGCAAGAGAAGAATGGGGAGAGTGTGACATTCATTCCTTTTAAATCAGTTACTCATTTAATGTAGTCATGTGAATTATGAATCGTTACTTTCAGCTAAAAAAGTTTAGAAAAATCTAAAATTTGATTCTACTTGAGTCAAAAGTAGTGACATACAATTTAATTGTTAGGATGGGGTTTAAATTGTTGCCATTAACTAAAACTGTAGGTCAGACAAAAAAAATTATATATATATATATATATATAATTCATATTAATACAAAAGTGGTACAAAACCTAAATCCAAACCTAAGACCACAGTTGACTAAAAATCCTGTAAAAAGCACCCTAGCCTCTTTGGACGCTACCTGCCTTTTTTTTTTCAAAGCATTACTTTAATAACAGTATTGGGTGCTCCTCCTTTCATATCTAGTCTGCGGTTTTCCGAAAAGCTAAAACAAGGAAATTGCCAAAGCAGATTAAGAAGAGGCAGTTCAGGGCAACTGTGATGCAAACACTCTCTGACATCTTAGTAAAAGGGCTGTAGAAACTGTATTATAGAAAACTACAGAGATTTTGAAACCATAACGTATAACTTGATTCCCATGATTAGAAAAAATAAAACTAGGAGGAACTAGGTTTATCTGACCACAATCCTCAGTAGTGGAAACATAAACTTAGTGGGGTAAAAGAGGTATATAAAATATATAAATTTCACAGTTTAAGAACTGCAAATGAATATATATTTACAAGGGATTTTAAAAAATTTGCACAACACTGCATGAAACGGATATAACTTTTATGCAAACAGAAAAAAAAACATTAAGCCTTTATTTGTGCATTGCATTTTTCATCATGAAATGCCAAACAAACCAAGCATGAAGCAATCATTGATATAATTGTTTTAAGTAATACCTGTATAAATAAACAAATAAACATAAAGTATTAAGATGTTATGCTTGAGGTCTGATTTGACCAATAACTGCTAAAACCGATTTATCTTGCACAATCTCGCCAACGCATCTCTTTACTGAGTGCTGTAAAATGAGCGAGTCACTTGTAAATATTGTTCATTACCGTTAAGGGATTTGCTGGACTACTGCCCAGTTGCATATGAGCATCTTAAGCTTCTGTGAGCTAAAGCACAGCTTGAGATCTAAAAGCAGCTCTTAATTGGTCAATTTGAAATCTGGAGGGGTGACAAAGGATTATCATGGATTCTTCTTCAGGCCATGGACTATCTGATGACGTCAAAGAATGGACAACAATATTGTATGAATCTTTCTCAAGAGGTTTTGTGGCACTATTCTTTATTTCAAGAAATTACTTTAAAATCATTCAGAAAGCCATATTTTAAGTTTATTTAATTTTTAAATGGTGTCAAATGTAACTGATAAATCAGGTTGACTTATTGAAGCTAAACCGCTGCCAGCTTCATGATTTTCCTCTCGCTGCCAGGGAGAGCGTGCTCTCCGCCGCAGTCACCGCAGTGAAGAGCTCGATCGCAGCTAAATAAAGTTCCTGGGTTGCGGCTGTGCTCCTCGCGGTGAAGGTGGGTCCCAGCTGCAAAAGTGCTGCCACTACCAGCTCCCTGTCATGCAGCGGTCTGTATGGCTATTTATTTTAGTCACGCTGTGCTCGAGCCTTTGGTCAGCTCAGCCCTGCCTGTCCGACACCCCGCAATACAAACACTTCCACCAGCCATAAATCCATAATGGATAATGGAAGAGAGGTGTGGATAGAGGGGATAAGGTGTGTGTGTGTGTGTGTGTGTGTGTGTGTGTGGGGGGGGGGGGGGGGGGGGGGGTGCATTGAAATGACATGGCAGCAAAAGAATTGTAAAAAAATAAATAAAAAAGCCAGTCCACAAGCATCCTTATTCACAACATGTTTACTTAGAGGTTATTACGTTATGATACAGGTTCACATTATTTATTGTTTGTATCTATAAAAATAAAATATATTTAAAATTTAAATGGAAATATAAAATATTACAATGCAACATACAATGACTTAAATTGTATTATTGTTAGGGCTGGGCAACGATTAAAATTTTTAATTGCGATTAATCGCATAATTTGCCCAATTAATCATGATTAATCGCATTGTATGCGCGAACTCCAAGAATGAATTCAAAAGTAGTGTAAAGAGCACTTTTATTTTAATGTTCTGCTGCCATATGAACAAAAGTGTTGTAACATTTGTAGCACTTATCTTATTTTATACTGGATATTTTCAACCCATCTATTGAATTTAGTGCACTAGTTGATCTTTTCTTCATAAGAGAACAGCAAGCACTGCAGCCAAAATATGGCCTTTTTTGACCTGCTGTATATTAGCCAGTCCCTAAGCTTGATGTATCATGAAACTGTTGACCTTTTGGGTTTTTATTTTATTATTACAATTAAATAATAATAATAATAATAACAATAATGTTATGTTCAGTGTTTTTTTCGCTAATCCACCTCTTATATATTTCAATCCTTATGTAATTTTGTCTGTGTTGTGTGCACCTGCCTGTTGCTTTAATCCTATAAATTTCCCCGTCATGGGATAAATAAAGGATTAGCTAATGTTATCTTATCTTAAATAACACTTTTTCATATATGTACTGGGTTCTTTCAAGATCTTAATTACATGTTATGTGTGGGCTCCAGTAACATCCATATCAATCCATCTACTTTGAAGTTACCATGCACTCTGCTAATACACTGATCTACCTGGATGTTCCATGGAGGACTGAAACGCCTCAGTCAGAGACGTCAGTCTGTGGGTCTGTCGGGGCAATGAGAGAAGTTTCGTCTCCTCTCTCCGTTTCTGTGGCTCGACGTTTTCATGTTTTTTCACGTGCTTAGATAAATTTGTTGTGTTTCCACTGAAATGAACCGGCTTTTTACAAAACATACAGCTTGATTTCATTTACGGTATTAAAATAAAGCCAAACGGTGCTACTTCCCCTGTTCATGTTTTTTCGCTGCTGCGGTCTCTCTCAGCTGTTTGTGTGTTAAGTTTGTGTGAGAGCTGAGTGGGCGGGCCAGGCTGAGCCTGCGTGCTGATTGGCTGGCGCCGCTGAGCCATGTACGAGAGGGGAGGGGGAGCGGGAGAGTGCTGCCGTGACACAGCGCGCTGCAGTCAGCGCGCGTGCTGACTGACACTGACTGAAAGCATGTGAGCAACATGCGTTAATGCGCGATAAAATAAATATCGCCGTTAATAGTCTAATGAATTAACGCGAAATTAACGCGTTAACTTGCCCAGCCCTAATTATTGTGTATACTTGGTCATCAAATCAGTGTCCGTTAACTCTGTCAACTAGGTTGCCTGTAGGGATTGTTAAGGTCCAGCAGGTGTCAGTATTCAGTGACACAGTATCGGCACAGTATCAATACAGTTTGGAAACGTGTCGAAACACTTCATGACGGGAGAGAAACGAAAAAGTAACGCAATAGTTACTTTTACTGGTAACTAGTTACTTTTATAGTAGATTAACTCAGTTAGTAACTCAGTTACTTTTTGGGAGAAGTAACTAGTAACTATAACTAATTACTTTTTCACAGTAACGTGCCCAATACTACTTATATTACCCTGAGCTACCTCTATAGTTATGCTGCTATAGGCTTAGGTTGCTGGAGGACATCAGGGTCTATTTCTCTCACTCTGTTGAGTTCTCCTACTGTTCTCCAATTTCCATTACTTGATTGTTATTTCAGCTTTTACCTTTTTGTTCTCTGTCATTTTTTCTTCATAGTAGGTACACCTGGTCTGGTGTTCTGTTAGCTGTGACATCATCCAGGGAAGACAGATCTCCCACTATTACTCAGTTTGATGAAACTGTTTCTTAATAGTATTTTTTATTGGTTGATTTTATAAACTATTACATTATTTATGTTATCATGGAAAGATATATTTATGTCATGTATTAATTTCAGATTTAATTAAAACCATCATATTTATCTATACATATTTATTTGACCAAGAAAAAAAATTGTTGGACAGTGAACTTTTGGCCTTGCACAGTTTCAGCAGGGTACCTGTGTCAAGGAGAGAAACTGGACTCTTCTGGACTCTTCCAGATCTTAGGATCAGAAGAACTGTGTCTCTTCTGCCGCCTAACGGTTGTCAAGACCCAAGCCAGACTTCAGGGTTATGAGGTACATGAACAAAATGTTCTATAAATTTAACTTTCATCTATTAACATTGGGATTTAATTATAAAACTGAAATATTGAAAAGATGATAACTTTAGAAATATAATACTGAGGTAATGGAAGTTCTCAACTCCCTCTTTACAAGGTTTATTCTACTCAGTAAATCAAAAAACAACCAAACTGACATTACCTAGAAATATATTGTTTAAATCATAATAAAGTTTATTCTGTCTTCTGCTCTGTGTCATCTTGCACACAGAATGTTCGATTAGAATGTTTAGCATCACAGTGTTCTATGACATCACAGCTGATGACATCACTCTGTGACATCAACAGAATCTTAACTACTACTGAACACCAAGCTGGTTTTTCCTTCACTGTTCCCGACCTTCATCGCGACAGTACACCTTTGAGAGAGCACGTTCGAATCTTAGCCAAACAGCGAGAATTCGATCTCAGATATCAGACGCCTTTCAGAGAAGCAACTATATCTGATTTACAGAAAGTTAGACATGGAGCAAACGCTTTCATGGGTAGACATGGTCGACCTCGACATCCAAGTCGACTACGATGCAATCATCTTCCCTATCGAAGATTGCAGTGACGGTACCAGTGAGCTGCCTCCCACCCAGCCTGAAGATGGTACAGAGATCCAAGGGGAATCTGGTCCCTCTGCTGAATCTGAGACTCCTCCTTCAGTGGAGGTTCAGCCGGATTCATCTTCCTCTGCTGACTCTGGGTCTCTCAACTCAGAAGATATCCAGCCATCTCCAAGGTCAGAAAAACCAAGGAAAGACCTCATTGCCTTTAAATCTTCTCAGGCACCTCATTCATACCACCAGCCTAAGCATTTCCAGCGCCGATACCAACAAGCAGAGCGGGCACACATTCAGGCCCCAGTTTACTACTTGGCTTCCAACTCACAAGACCACAAGAGAAAGCCAAGGCATTCCCAGGCCGCTGGAAACTCTGAGGCTCGTCACCCCCAGTACTTTAAGAGTGACAAGATGCCTGAACACGCCTCAGCTGTTACGGTGATCCCTCCCTCATTGGACATTGAACAGGCATTCAAACGTATCAGTGATCTCACGCAGCAGGTGGACGATCTTAAACAGGAGCTGCAAGGTAAGGTCTTTGATCTTCACGAGGAGAGAGAACGAAGAATCAAGTTTCAGGTTGATTGCAAAGCACAGCTGGAACAGATCCAACAACTGGAAAAAAGTTTAGAACAAGAACGCCACATGAGATTGAAATGTGAAGAGAAAGTGGCGAAGCAGGAAACACTTGCTGCACCGCAGACTGCAGGTGCATCAAGATTTCCACGCATTCCCAAAGTTACGGTCCATGAGAGCGTTCTGAATGAGCTTCAGTTTTTTAGGAGGCTGGCAGAAAAAAATGCCTTGAACAGTGAGAGGCTAGCAAAGGCTTTGGTAGCAGAACAGCAGCTGAGAGCCAAATATGAGGATCAGCTGAGGAGTAGCTATCAAGAAGCCTCCAGATTCAAAGAACAGCAGGAAACAATCACATCTCTGGAGAGTCAGGTTGGAGAACTGACCGTAGAGTTGAACCTTGCTTTGACAAATGAACATCCTAAAGTTTCCTCGCAAACAGAGACCGCCACACAAACTAAAGCCTCCATGAAAACTGAGGTCTCCAAACAAACAGAGGCACCCAGACAATCAGGGCCTCAGAGAAACAGGGCTGTTTATGAGGTTAGAGACCCCAAGCGTGAATACAGGAGACAGAATACTGACAGAGGCTTCAATGAAAACCCAGGCCTGTACCCACATGCAGGCCACCATAAAAACGGAGGCTCCCATGCAAATAGGAGACGTCCTCCTTATAGAGGCCAGTAGGCAAACACAGGCCTCCAGGCTATCTGAAGCACTGGATCAAATTCCTGACTACAAGTGTGTTCTCATGTAAATATGTAAATATATATCACAATCTGTAAATAAAAGAAATGCAAGAAAATCTAGAATACAAGAAAAAAAAAAAAATAACTCTTAAAAAATAACAATGAAAAACAAATGATTTTGTATTTAGTTTTATGCTTTTATTTGAAATTTTGTATTTTTTTATAATTTCTAGTTTAGCTAACTAACACACTAATGCAGCCTCAAAGGTGGCCACAGTGTCCTTTTTGGGCCGGTCCCAAGCCCGGATAAATGCAGAGGGTTGTGTCTGGAAGAGCATCTGAACAAAACATTTGCTAATAGAGCTGTTTTCAGCCCAAAATAAAGGGACCATTGACCAACATATTTGATGTGTATTGATGTTTTCTCTTGATACAGTTGAATATTTGGTACTGGTCTCACAACCTGTGACTGCTTTGTTGTCTTTATGATGTTTTTATGTTTTCAAGATGTAAAGCACTTTTAACCACCTTGCTGCTGAAATGTGCTATACAAATCTTAACATGACTTACTTTTATAAGATAAGACATGATATGAAATTCCTTTATTTTATTGTCCCACAATTTCCCCATTGTGGGACAAAATATTATTAACAATGCAAATTAATAATATCCATACCAGATTGGTCAGGGCTCAGGTTAACAATGACTGCAATTGGTGCTGGTGACCAACGGGATCCTGGTGGAAACTGGGCTAGTGTTGGTCAGCAAAGAAGATGAGGAGGAAGACATGTTCATAGGCAGAGAAAGAAGAGGAAGGGCAAGAGTCTAGGAGTGAGAGTAGGGACTTTGTTGGACCAGTGACAGGAAAAGCTAGAGAAATGTCCTGCGAGTAGAATTAGAAATCTTTAAAGAAGGCATATGGACAATATTAAACCATAAGAAACAATGTCGTTGCTGCTGAAAACTGCAAGAGAAAATTGCTGGAAAAGTCAATGCATGCGTGATATCAAAGTTATGTGATGGAGAATTAAAGCTGTTTTCACCACACTTCACTTTTCAACACAAAAGGGGGAGTGTGTGTGTGTGTGTGTGTGTGTGTGTGTGTGTGTGTGTGTGTGTGTGTGTGTGTGTGTGTGTGTGTGTGTGTGTGTGTGACTGTTTTTGCAACCATGGTTGTAGCCAATCAGAGTGAAGTCAATTAGGTAGAATTGCATATCATTACTTTACCCAACCTTTTTACTGAGGAGGAACATTTGGCCTGACAAAACAACCAGCTGACGTTTTTGTTTTTATTATGAAGTACTTTGGATAATTTACATATGCAGCAATATCAACTACATTAAATGGCTTATTCAGTGATGTCATGGCCCCCTTATAAGAGATGGGGAAAGCCTGTTGAGACATTCTATATTGATCATGCTCATACTCGGTGAAATTGAAAACCCTTTGACACAGAAAAATGGGAGGTCAGACCAAGTGTGTTATCTTTTCTACATCTCGGTTCCAGGGCATCTGATTTTGATGCTATCAGTTCCAAGAATAGCCTGGTGAAGAGATGTTACAAAAGGTCCTTTTTATTGGGAGAGCCTGCCACAGTGAAAGATGGCTCTGACTGTTTTCCGCTGCGGAGATGTAACAGAGAAAAACGGAAATGTAATAAAATCTAATCTCTAAGGCTGCAGCTATAAATAAAATAAAAATTCCTAAAAGAACAGAGGTTTCCAATCTGTCCTTAGTGCTCTGCCATAGTAATGCTCTGATACATTGGTGCCATTGGCACTTTGAAATTTTGTATTCAATGCTAACATGTGGATAATCAATGGCGAGACAACACATCTAATTTTAGAGATGTTACAAAGAAACAACAGTAAATCACAGACTCACAGCAGCTGTCAGCAGATTTCAAAATAATTTTAAATATAAAAAGTTCAAGTTGTACCTGTCCTGTTGCTGGAAATCTATTTTTTGAAGGATTGTATTTAAAGCTGGCACATTAGCCACATTATTATAAAACTGTCTGGTGGTCTGCATGCCACAACACAATATATAAAGATTATGTTTAGCTGTGACACCGGTTTTCACAATCTTTCTAAATAATAAATCACTCTCCATATTGAATTAACACCTGTGAAAAAGGTGCAAATATCTAATCAGATGCAACCAGACATGAAGAAGTAGTTATTTATTTCCGTGCTGCCGTTCTAGATGTCCACCATCCCTTGATGCTGCTACAATAATCAGCCCTGACACAGGCAGACAGACTATAATCCCCATTGATTAGAAACCCAAGATCAAAGGCTTCCACTGATGTCACTCTCACCTCTTCTCCTAATTCAGCTAAGCCTCGTTTCCTTTTCTACCCTCCCTCTCTCCAGCTATTTTGGTCTGTGCTCTCTTTTTGTCAATGTGTTTATATGTTACTCTTGAGTCTTTAGATTCAGCTTACTATTCTCCTGGTGTTTCCCATTGTATCTTTATTGCATTTTTCATTTGTAATCTAGCTCATTTAGGATACCTCAGTCGAGATGAACTGGTTCTTCAGGAAGCAAGTTTCTCTCTGCATGCTTAACCTCAAGACTGAAGGAAGCTCAGAGACTACTTAATCCATCTCACAGGCAGTGGTGGCTTTGCAATTGGAGGCCCTCGAGCTCCACCCCAGTCAAATTTGCAGGATAAAAAGTACAGTAAATATTACAAAATAAAAAGTAACTATATCTATTGACTCATAAAATTACTTGATTTTTTAATATTCCCATTCCATTTTATTTATTTTTTGTAGTTCTAAAGGGGCGCTGAAGAGATGGATGCGTATGTATGTTTTGAAATGTTTGGCTTCCATGTGACAAAGTTTCACATTGTCTTTGCGCCGGTTGCCATCAGTGTTTTTTTTTCGTCATTCCTCCTCCAGTCTGAATTTGATTGGCACGATACATGTCAGTCAAAGTCACACTCCAAGCAGCATGAATGTTTCTCAAACATATGCTTTGGTGGGCACAGTTGTAACAATCCACAAACAGATCATTGCAGAGTTAACTAACTCATTCATCGCATTATTGTTCACGTTATGTTTAGAAGCTGTCTGCAGACCAATTAGCGTCCACTCTATTGGGTTTTGATACCTGTATCTACAATAACTTTCACAACAAGCTATTAATCCATCATTTAAATCATTGTCCTGGCTCTCATTACACATCCACAAAGACTTCTCAACAACAGTAGCAGTCATGGCTCCACAAAACAAAACAAAAAAATCAAGACAAAAAAAAGAAATGTGCTGTTGTCATACCTTTGTTTATCTTGTTATGATGTTGTCTTAATATTGTCAGCTCCCATTTCTCAAAAACAGAGACACCGGTATCTGCGTTTATTGTTTTAATTTTTTTTTTTATTAACAGTGTGCTGCTGTGTGACACTAATTCTTATAATTAGCGTAACCAAACTTTCTTGGTTTGTTACCGACACTGCATGAGGTAGAAGGAGACTGGACTTTTGGGCTGGTCGCCATATGGCTCAGCGGAACTCGTTGAAACCAGTTTTTTTATTTTTTTATTTACGCTTTTCAGTTCAAAAGTAGTGTACATTATATAACAAAATGTATATGTTTTATGTTACAACGATAAGTAACTCGAAGTCATTAGCTATTGCATGTTTGTTAACAAAAGGAGTCTAAAGCTATGTTCAAACTGAACACCAGCAAGACGAATGGATCAAGTGATTTACATGTTATCTCTAAGTAAAGGCACATTCAGGATTATATTAACGGTGAACGATGTAAATGTCAACACATTTTCAGTGATGCAAAGTGTAATTTTGCTTGAATTCAACGATCTGAACTTTTCTGTTAATTTGCGTTGTGTTAAGAGTCCTCTTGACCATTTATTTAAGCATTAACATTTTTTTATACGTCAAATATTTAGATAGTACAATTAGGCTATATTTTTATTGAGTAATGATGGATTTACTGACCAAAGTCATCTGTAGTCCGTGTCCTGGAGGGTGATCTGTCCCAGGACGTGTGGACACAGCTCCACATTTGGCCCTGGAAAGATGGAAGTACCTCTGGAAGCTACAGTGAGGACAGAGTAGTTGGACTACACTGTCCTGTTTCTAACATAAGGCCAAAATAAACGTAACTTTTATAGTGAATTAACTTACTAGGTTTATTGGCACGTCTAGCACGTACTCCGGGCACAAGCTGTCTAAAGGCTCTTACATAATCGGTTGATTTAAAATCTCGGTTGATTTCAGGTCTTATATGTTCTGTTTTCTGTTTTAAAAAAGTGAAAATATAATTTATTTGCTCTTAACTATAACAACATTTTTAAATCAAATATAAATCTAAGAATAACCCAGGAACACCACAATCATTCGGTTGTGAAAAATGAGTGGATATAAAACCAGGACTAATTATGTGGGTGGATTGTTTTCTTCTATTTAACAACAGGAGGAGTAAGGGAACAGTTTAACCAGATGATAGGTTGTCATTGAATCAACAGGTATTTATTTTTTTTGTCCTTCCTCTTGACTCATCATTATATTTAATTACCTTCTTTCTCTGCAGCTATTGACAGCCTCTAATTGTTTCCATACAGCAGTGAAGAAGATTATTCCCTAAACTGTTAACCTGCTTCACTGTGTTTCATATGTGCAGACATTAAATATTGAATCAAATCAACAGACAAATTAGGATGTGGTTACTGGTGTCAAGCCTTGTATATTTTAGATCACACCAAGATAGCAAATTGTTTTCTAACAAAAATGCATTTTTTTACAGACAGCTTTAGAAAATAAAAAAAATCTAAAACCTCCAGTGAAAACAGTCATACGTATCTGATGAGTGGGTTGGTTTAATAGGAACAGTTTATATAGCTGTTGATGCCATAAAACTGTTAGATCTACACTGCAGAGAGAAAGACAAAGTTGTAAATGAACATTAATGAGATTTCTATAGTGGACCATTTTTCTATAAATTATACAACATCGCAGTAAAACAAATCACTGTACACTGCTGTAAGGCACTGAGCGACAAATTAAATGACTGCATTAAATTACAGAGTTGATTAATATTCACATGGCGGTGTCATTTGTCCTGTCTGACTGTATGATAAACAGTCAGGGGTTGCACACCGTAGGAATCTTATGTTAATCCTCTTAATAGAGAATAACACATGTAATCTCATTATCCATTAAAAAAAAACATGCTTTTAACTTTCAGTGCCTAGGACTGATAGCGTAGACAACTGTGACTCCTGATTATCTCTGCTCAAAAATAGAAATCTGTGTGAATTATCTCTACTGTCCAGCATGTACTCACAACAGGTTTTGAGTCTATTTTGTCAGATCTATAAGCAGAATATTTAATTACCAGATGAAGATTAGCAAGGTGTTTCACCCATGAGTAATTAAAAAGAGTAATGAATCACACTCCCAATGCAGAAAGTTCAAATGAAACACAATGATTGATTTCTGCAAGAAGTATCACCTGATGAACTAAAACTGTTCAGACATTCCTTTAACAGGGGATTCAACTAACTATGCTAAAACAAGTTAGCTAATTTCTCCGAAAAATACCATAAAACATTGACCCAACCCTAATATAACTGTTGTTAGGATTGCTGATTGCAGACGCTTCAGGAATGTATAATCTTCATTGTTTATCAAAGTGCCTGAAATCTTAGGCACTTTGATAAACTCATAAATTTTCTAAAGACACCTGTGAATGAGGGGGAGCCCACACACTATTTTTCTTTTTATCATTTACAGATGTTTGAATCAAACGTGGATCTTCATCAGTTCAATGTGAAAATGTTCTGTGAAGATCAAGCATGCAGGTTTTTTTTTTGCATTCAGATATTGCACACCTCTAGCTCTACACCTTCATCTGCTGATGTGTGTGTAACTACTGTTATTGTCCTCTGCTTCCCTTTATTTGTCCTCTGCTTCCCACAAAACTCGAAATGTATGTATGAAACATAATTATATGTAATGATGAAACTAAAATTGAAGTGTCGAGCCATAATGACCAGAAAAGGGAGAAGTTTGCATATCAAAAGGCATCATCCTAACTATAAAGTACTGCCACAGTGGCGGCATCATGTTGTGTTTACGTTCTGCTGGAGGAGGGACAGGAGCACTTCACAACTTAGCAGGCATCATGAGAAAAGGACACGGAAAAATACCAGCCAGGCAGGAACAAAGTATGTGATTTGAAGATGTCATCATAAAGCTTCATGTAGCAACCTTTGAAAGCTAGTAACCATGCCTGAGTTTTTTTTTTTTTTGTTTTTTTTTTTTTATAAACTGCTATGCAAAGTACTAAAAACACACACACTGTCTCCCACTGGATCAACAGTTGTATATTCTGATTTATAATGAAGGGTCTTCATAGACAGAGAAAGAGAGACAGAGAGAATCAGTAATGAGTAGAAAAGAAAGGCGGAAGAAAGCATCATTTAAAACTGCCAAATCTGATGAACACACGGTCGATAAATTTAAATGACTTTTTCATCTAACATTTTTCAGACGTACATGTAGTAATCTGATTAAACTAGTCAAATGCAAATTTTGATGATACTTGCTATAGATTGTAATTGGGGGTTGATACTGGGTGTGTCGGGACATCAGCTAAAAATCCAATCGTCCTGAGAATTGAGCATCTTAAACTCAATTAGACTGTGAGACAGACAATGTGAATGGGTCCTCCAAAAAAACACTGTTATAGAGTTGCATAAAAAGAAAAAATATAGCAATTTGCAATTGAAGAGGATGAAAGGCAGTTTAATTTAATTAAAAAGTAATTTTCCATGAAAGAATTTGGTTGAAAAAATATTGTACCAGGGGACCGCTATATAGGTTTTGGGGGTTTTCTTATGTTGCATTCAAAGTGGTATGGCCCACAAGTTTACCATACAATAGTGCATTTAATACTTACATAACAACAGTCTCAAATAGTTCCTACAATATGTTTGGTCTTAACTATGCAGTTGGACCTAGGATCAGATGCAGAGGTTATTCTCCTTGGGTCATGTGGCATTTTGTCCAACGCAGCAGTAGTTGCTGTGTGTATGCATATATGTAGTTACACCTGCAGCTGAGTGAGAAAAGTGTTTGCGTGTTAGGTTTAGAGCAGGAGTCACTCACCACTCCCTACAGCTGGAAAAAAAACCTCAAGTCAACTGGTTACTTTTTGCAGTAGTTCATTACAAGGTAATTTCAACTGTAGGAATGGTATGATGAAATATGTTGTGCAGTTATGAAACTACAACTTTTTAAAGCCGTGGTATAGCTTTAAACTGTTAACGGCCATTTCCTATTGTGTTTGTCTGTGCACATCAGTACCATGTGGTTGTTATCTGACAATCCATTTGTATTCCTGTTAGAAAGCCAGTTATGGTGATGCATAGATACTTTAAAATTTGTCCAAGATGAGGGCTAATTGTCTGATTAGATGTGCTTCAGGTTGATGGATGCACAATAAGCCAGTGCACACACAGCAGTCACTAAGAATATTATATTTTTAAAATGAATATCACACTGTAGCCAGAAGAAAGAATACTGACATTTGCTACAGTCAACCCATGTCAGTGTACGTGTGTTTTATATTTATTTATATAGATAGATAGAGATAGATAGATAGAGATAGATAGATAGATAGATAGATAGATAGATAGATAGATAGATAGATAGATAGATAGATAGATAGATAGATAGATAGATAGATAGATAGATAGATAGATAGATAGATAGATAGATAGATCTATATAGATGTATTTTTTTTTTGGACCATTAGGCGCAATGGATTATAAGGCGCACTAAATATTCTTCCCAAGTGTGTAATATCACTCCACTCCTTCACGTACACAGCTCGCTCCTGAGCGAGAGAGCTATCCGTCTCTGTCGGGAGGACAGCACAGTTGGACTAGACTGCCCTGTTTCTTACATAAATGTAACGTATATATTGAATTAACTTACAAGGTTAATTGTTGCTAGGGCATACTCCAGGTGTGGGCTGCCTAAGGGCTCCCACATAATTGGGCATACTGTGTGCATACTGTGAGCTTGACTCTCCGTGGATGTTTTACTCTTCATAGTCGAGCGTTCAATTGCTTACATTTCTTGTGGAAAATTCCTACAATTCCCTCACTTTCTGCCACTGGGATGAAGCGGTGGAACGGATGGTACAATGTATGATTATCTAGCTGAGCACCTAGAGCTGTTTCGTTTTCAGCATCCCCCACCGCACACGTTTCAGTGAAAACAGAGAGGGACTGTGATGCCACGCGTCGTTGGGACCACCTGGTTGGAGCACCTCAGTGTTTCAAGCTTGGTGTCACTTATAAAACAGTTTGATGTAAAGACTTCTTGCCTCCGAGAAGTTTATAGTGTGACACGTACCTGAATGCGCGGAGTCTGCGCAGAGTCCACCTTGAGTATGCCTCGAGTATGCGCAGACCTCTGCAGAGTTAACTACACCCAAGTATCTGGGGGGTCTTTACATGAATGCACTTGTAGTTTTGACATTACAGTCAGGCAGTCTTGTAGACAGCTCAGGTAGTGACGCAGTGTACCTAATGCTCTGAATGGCCATTGAGCTGAGCAGCTTTGTTGCTTACCAAAGTAGTACTTACACATTGCAGATTTTTTTAGTGCATTGTACCACAAAAAATTGACCAGTAAGCACAATCGTAATCATATATAAGGCTCTCAGTATTATAAGGTACATCATCAATTTTCGAGAAAAGTTAATGATTGTATGTGTGCCTTATAGTCCAAAAAATATGGTATAGATAGATAGATAGATAGATAGATAGATAGATAGATAGATAGATAGATAGATAGATAGATAGATAGATAGATAGATAGATAGATAGATAGATAGATAGATAGATAGATAGATAGATAGATAGATATGCATGTGTGTACATACTAGTACTTGCCACTGAGTGAGAAAATTTGCTGTGCATTTTACTAGTAAAGTGAGGACTTTAATGTAAAGTGAGGACCCTATTCTGGTTCTAACTTTTTTAGAGCTAGGGGTTAGGACTAAGGTATCAAAAACATTTAGGGTTAGGGTATGTACTGCTAAAGGTTTAGGCATAGCCCATAGAATGGGTTTAAAATCCATCAAAGTCAATGAAAGTCAAGGCACGGTCCTCAGTAACTAGGATATGTGTGTATGCATGTATGTGTGTGTATGTGTGTGTGTGTGTGTGTGTGTGTGTGTGTGTGTGTGTGTGTGTGTGTGTGTGTGTGTGTGTGTGTGTGTGTGTGTGTGTGTGTGTGTGTGTGTGTGTGTGTGTGTGTATGTGTGTGGTGTATGTGCAGACTGTACCTTTATCCCTATGTGAACTTTGTTCTCTTGTAACCAGGCTCCTTCTGTGACTGCACCTTTCCAAGAGACAGGGAATATTTAATTGGATTTACAGTAATTACACATACTGCTTTCTGTGTGATTCAAGAGTAAAACACATGGTCAAAATAATATGAAATGCAAATATCTTGAGGGTAGGGTCACAAATGCTTTTTCACATCCCACACACGCCATAACATAAACTGAAATGTGAGTAAAAACCTACTCTTTATATTGTTTTTTAATTGACAGCATCTATATGCAAACTTAGCAGTGTAAATCAGCATTTATATTCACAGCACAAACAAGCTCTGCCTCCATATCCTCATCTCTTAAGGACAAACATTCAAGCAAACATAGGAAAAGCTCACACACAGAAAAAGAGTTCACAGAGGCCTACACATCTACACCTTTCCCTGCTGAGATAGAAAAAGAGCACACAGAGGCTCCTCTTTCAGCACAGAAAACAGGAAAAGTGCTCATTTGTTTTCTTCATCTCGTGTACTGCTGGGGATTTTTGTTGCAACACACCTCTTGAGAAACACCTCATGACAAACAACAAAAAATAAAATAAATCTGTGCCCACGCAAACACAAAAGCAAGCTCTGTCTGTTCTCACCACTGTTCCACTCACCCCCTGTAAGATACGATGACATGCTTTGCTGGCCAGGCTGATATGGTCTCAGAGGTTAATACTCTAAAAACTCTAATTTGTTTTCCAAATGATTTTCTTCCAGAAAAGCAGACTGATTGACAAAGGAAGTAAGCTGTGCTGTCAGTGCTTCAAACATTCAAAGAAAGAGAGACACTTGTCTCTATATGTCCTTATTTATAAGAGAATAAACATACAAAATTCATGATGTTTACCTACTGTATTTAGTAGATGTTTGGCAACCATTTTGCAGATTATAATGTACTTATTACACATAAGCCCTTTCACATATAGGGTAATACAAATACGAATAAGAACACAGGTGTATATGTGAATGCAATAGAACAGTGTTATGCATCAAAAGTGTAAACACAAGACTGACAAGTATCTATAGCAAAATATTAGGATTTGTTTTATAAACCAAACACACAGATCTGTAAGGATTATACTCTACAATCTTTGACTGCTCTCTACTCCATTACCTTTCCCTCTTCAGTTTATTTATGAGTATGAAGGAAAGTTGTTCTGTTCCATTCTGTTGTCAGACCTCACAGAATAACAAAGAAGCAAAACAAGGGAATAAAATCAACTATATTAACTGAAACAAAGAAAAATGAAACACTTTGAAAAATGATGTGAGCATCTTGTAGGTGACGAGAATCAAAAAAGCAGACTTCAATCTCCAAGTCAAAGACTTTGGTCGCTTGCACCTTACCAAATTTAAAAATATGGAATTAGTGATAATAACATGGATGGTGCCAATTTTTACTGGATAAACCTATGATATAGAATAATAGAATAGAATACACATAGAAATACCTTTACTGTCCCATAACGGGGAAATTCAGCCAAGATAGTGGCAAAAACACAGACAGGATACACCAGTTACACACTAGATGATATGAATAAAAAAGCTAATGTACGGCTAAGTTGTAACACAGAAGAGAACTAATTTAAAATAATTAATAGAAAGGGAAAACATATTCAATTGATAATTTTGTTTATTCATGTAAAGATGCATACATTGCATACAATATGCAACATTTAAGTTAAATAGAGGAAAGACAGCAGGTGACTTACAGAATATGAGAAAACTATGCAATATGAATGATTCTACAAGCAAACATATGAAAAAAGCTAAAACAATGGACGTCAGGATCTAAGAGATGATGTAAATGATTTTTGGTCAGATTAAGAATCTGTGCAACCATTAGTATCCTGTAAACACTTATTGAGTGTGTTGTGAGCAGCAGAGATTATAAAGTCTAACAGCAGCTGGAATGAAGGACCTGTGGAAGCACTCCTTTGAGCATCTATGATGCAGCAGTCTGTCGCTGAAAGAGCTCTTCAGTTCTGCAGCATCTCCATGCATGGGGTGGGCGACATTGTCCATCAATTATGTTCTTTTCTTACAGTCTTTTTGTCTCCCCCCACCTCCACTGGTTTCAGGGGCCGTCCAAGGGCAAAGTTACCTGACTCCGCCAGATAAATTTGCTCCGCATATCCATCTGGAAACCTTCCGTTGAAGTAATTTTGGGAAGGGGCGAAAATACTGGTTAGCTGATTGGCCTATGTTGGTGATAGACGGGCCAAATAAACCAATCAGATTCATCGTCACTCGTAACAGAGCGACGACAAAAACACAACCACAAGCCAAGCTACTCTTGCTGCTGCAGGTAAAGGCTCGTTAGCTCAGCAAAGAAATACTCTGTAATTCAGATAAAACTTGCTCGATAGCCCCGCTAACGCTAGTTTCATCGGCTGAAGCCGCCATGTTCTTTAGACTGAACTGTCGCGCTTCTGGTTGCGTCACACCTCAACCCGCCTCAAAGTCAACGCTGATTGGACGTTCGTTTGGTGAACGGCTCCAAATTTTCTTTAACGGAAAGTATCCAGACTGATCTGCGAGTGAAACCTTGAAAGCTCGCGAGATCAGGATGGTCTCACGAGGCTAAGGGCAAAGCTGGCCATCCCAATCAATTCATCCAGCCACAACAAAACCGAGAGTTAAATTCAATACCTTTTATATCTTTGTGAACTGTTCTTTTTTAGGGTTCTACAATTAGATAACATATAACTCAATTGATTTAAAAAAATAGGTGCACAACTTTGAGTTTATATGCATTTTTTCTATTAGAAACAGGGTTAAAATGTGACATACACAATTGTTGTCACAATTGTTGAAGTCCATTGTAATTGGTTGGTTTGTTTGCTTTGAAACTACCTTTTTCTGGATAGTTCACAAATTCCCTCAAAGATGAGGTTGTGGCTTTTCCAGAAACATAATGTTAGCCAGATGTATCCATTCATAACTGGTTTTGATCTATGTCCAGCTCCCAGTTGGGCCCAATTTTCAACCTTCTTACCCAAACGATCACCATCAAATGAAAAGTAAATGGTTTAGATGTTAAAAAACAACCCAGGTAGCACCAATTTCAGAACTATAGTCATTAAATGAAAGATGCTGAAATAGGGCTGGACATTTAGGAAAAAAAGCATATCGATAAAATAGAAATCACATTTATCAATATAAATAATTATCAAAAATCCCAAACATATATTTTAAGTGCCGCCTTGACCATTTTATGCTGTTGCTTAGCAACCTATTTTTAGATACAGAACACACAAACACTGAATTCAAACTCAACCTGTTATTCAACCAGCTTTTTACCAAAAGTGACTGAGATTGTTTGGTTGGTTTCAGCAGTGGTTTACAAAGATAAACCCAACCTGTATGAAGAATTATGATGCTGTGTGGATTAGAACAAATATATATAATAAACTGCCATTTTTTATCATTACTGCAGTTGCATGTTGCCATTCCACTCTGAAAATAATGGTTGAAATAAATATTTAAAAGTCCAAAATTGTTATGACATTTAAGCCTATCATGAGTGTAAATAAACCTTTGTCCAGAAGTGTACACAGTCACACACAAGCCTGTGCCACTTTTAATATATTTGCAGTCGGACTGTGAAAATACATTGATACATATGGACCACTTTTTCCTCCGAGAGCTTTGTAATGTTGGCAGGAACACAGAGGGAGGATTTTGAATGTATATTTCATTATTCTTCTACTGTTTATTTGCTGGAACAGGAACCACAGAGGATCACTGTTATTGCAAAATGTAGGTGCATAATTAAAAAATCTAAGAGACAGAAATAAATGTACATAGTAAATATGTTCTGTGTGTCTTCAATGCTACTAAGAAATAGCACCAATCCAAGGACAGGAAGTTGGGTAGAATACACTACTGACTGAGGTGCACAGTTATCATGAGGCAAAAATAGGAATAGAAACTATGGTTACAGAAAATGTGCAAAATTAGATTTGTAGAAGTAGATAATGATTTCAGAATTTTTTGCTTATAATTTTACAGTGATTGTGTCAGACTAGATGGATTTGTTTGAAATAAAGACATATATGTTATATTTGAAGTTGTACCTTGCATTATTTATCTATGAAAATAGTCAGATAAATACGATCAATTAATCTTAGTGAAATAATTATAGAATTTAAGGGAATTTTCTCAAAAGATTGAATGGTTGTATATCATTTGTTTCATTGAAAGCTATACTGAAATTAAAACTTCTTAGTGAATCATTATTGAGATCAGAAATGGTAAAAAAAAAAAACATTGACGTAGAAACTTCCCTCTTCTCGAGTGGTCAGAAATTCACAGAGAATATATTTGAGTGCACTGGGTAAGCCTGGCCTCGCTTAAAACAGGCCAGTTTTGATATTATACTGTGAGATGTAATGGAAATGTGATTGTGCACTCATATATTAGGTTAAAACTTAAAACACTGAAAAATAGTCCTCAGGAATTGTTCATGGTCACTGAAAATACTAAACACAAAGAACTACTCAATGTATTTTACTGTCTCTAGCCTTAAATCTTAACGTACCAAAACCACCCGAGCCACTACATAAATCATATTGGCTTATTGAATTTAAAAAATATGAAATATCACGGATGATAGATAGTTGGTATTTAGGCAAGATGGCACACAGCCACGTCTACATTGTTGTGTGTGTGTGTGTGTGTGTGTGTGTGTGGGGTGGGGGGTGGGGGGGGGGTGCGTGTGGTTGTGCGAGTGAGAGAGGGAGAACTAGAGGAAAAAGAAGTGAAAAAGTGAGAAACAGATTGAAGGACATTCGCTCTCCATCTCACACTTAAACACACAAAACACACCCACAAAAACGTGTCACAGTACTCCACTATGTGTTCAGACCTTAAAGGAATCAGTCTCTCGCTGTATTTTTTTCTTTTTGTACAGTAGACGATCCTATTCCCGCATGTTGATGCAGCAGATGGATTCCCTCCCACCAGCCATTCATCAACTGCTACACCAAAACCTGCCTTTGCCATCTTTACACCAGTGAAAAATTGGTTCAAGACCCTCTTCTTCCACCAGAAAATAAAAACCGTTTAGTGTGTCATCAAAAGGGTCTCCTTCCATGGTCCACTGGAGCATTTTAACTGGAAAGGGTTTTATTTCATTTTGTGTTTCAAAGCACAAAGTGAAAGAATATGGCTGGCTAAACACAACAAGAAAACAAAAAGTTGCTGTGATCATCAGTATAAACTGAAGACAATAGAAAAACTTCCTCAGTTTCTTTAATCTCATATTGTGGGTGCTTTGAATACAACTTAGCACACTGCAACATTGTTACAAGAGATAAGAAAAAATAATTTAGTTTAAATATCTGTTCCTCAAACCACTCAAAGTTAATGATTCATATAATTTACTTTTACAAAAAACGGTATTGTCTTAAACAATATATGTGAGAGTTTTATCACATTTTAAAGTAGAAATATAAAATAATACCTTCTACAATCTAAATTGCAAATTCTACAGTGTATTTTGTTCATGTAGAGTACGCCATAGCAGGAAAGATAAAGTTTAGCAATTTTAGTAAGATCCAGTGTTAGATTAGATATTCACCTGTGCAGCTGGATATTAACAAACCCCTGCAAGGCAAAGATCGATCTATCATGAAATAATCAAATTAACTTGGAATGCAGTGTGTTTAAAGACAAAAGCTGGGCAGAAGTGCCTTGGAGCTGGCTGGAGGAAACAACTACCCCAAGGCATTTTCAGGTTTGCTTGGGTGCTTGTCCCTTGGGTGCTAAAATGTATTATTTACAGTTGCATGCTAACAAGCAACATAAACACCTGCAGGTAGCAGACTGCTCTATTTTGTTTTGACCTTTTGTGTTGTGGTTTTTGCTGTTCTTCCAAAAGAAAGATGTGGGATTGCCCTAAATCCATATCCTGATGTTGTGGTGAACATCTCAGTTACAACTTGTCATTTGGGTGCAAGGGTTAGGGAGCTTGTGCTGTAACTGGTGGGTTGCCAGTTCAATCCCCTGCTCTGACCGTCTCAATCATTGTGTCCTTGGGCAAGACACTTCAACCAAATTGCCTACTGGCAGGGGCCGATGTATGGCAGCTTCTGTCAGTCTGCCCCAGGGTGGCTGTGGCTACTACCTTAGCTTACTGTAAGGGTGTAAATGGGTGAATGCCTGACTTTAGAGCAAAGCGCTTTGGGGTTTTTGGACTAGTCATTTAAAGTAGTGGAAGCTATCACCAGCCTTTGTTTTTTTGTTTTTTTGTGTGTGTGTGTGTCCTGTCGGGCAATGTGGCAATAAGAATTGTTATCTTAATGCCAAAAACCAAGCGGAGCCTTACTGATTCGCTTGATTTGTATATGCAAGAAGCTTTATTGTAATCTGTACAGGAAATATTTCATGTTAAATGGACAGTGAAACAGGAAGGTAGAAAAGACAAAAGAAGGAGAAAAGGTGAAAGAGAAAGAGGTCAGAAAAGAGAGATAGTGATACAACATCCTCAGTCTGCTTCTTCACCTGGGTTTTCTGTATAGAAGTGAATCTGTAAGTACCCGGATCCAAGTACCTGCAGGTGTCTGTGAGAGTGTATTTGTGTATGTAAGGTTTATCCATGAGAAAAATGCTCAATAGTGGTTGTGAAGAGCCAAAGACCCGCCCCAGTGCCAAAACCCCAGATGCCCAGAGGGACCCTAAGAACAAAGGTGCCCAAGAGGGGCCAACACAGGGAATCTGCCTCCCCCACCCAAAGGAAGAGGAGAGACGGCCCCAAGGAAATCCCCTAACAGCCACAATGCCAAAGCCCCGGGAGCCAGTTGTGCTGGAGCGTATCCAGCCGTGGGCCCCAGGGACCCGAGGCCCCAGGGACCCGAGGCTCCAGGGGCGCTCTGACCCCCGGCAGGGGCCCTGACCAAGCCACGGGGGTTTTCCCTGTTGGGAATCGAACCCCGGTCTCCCATGTGACAGGAGGGTATACTCACCACATGAATAGACTGTCATGATATAGAGTGCCAACTAACTATAATAAATAAGTAAATAAATAAATAATGTCTCACTATGATTTAAGGTTCCTGCCCTTGTTTTCAAGTTGAAACCAAAAAACTAAACTCTGTTTACTGGGCGTAAATTGTCAGACATAGAACAATGTCTATCTGTAAATATTAAAGTCTTATTAATAATAACACATTGTAAAGTTGTTGTTATGTTATTTTGTTGTTTTATTATTTACTCATAATTTCAAGATTTACACATTTATTATGTTTTAAAGCAATTATTTGCGAAACAATTCAGAGAAATTTTAAAAAGCCTTCTGAAACCTAAAGCTATGATTCTTTTGTCTCTCACCTGATCATATTTAGTTTTTCTCCAATTTCTGCATTGAAACATTAAAGAGATCTGCTCACAAATAGAAATTCTACAGTACTATGTGTGACTGGTTTAATGTCATACAAAGAGTCATGGCAATATTTTCAAAATATTTTTTGAAGGGACTTTTGACTACATTATAGCCACACGGATATTGAACTTGTACTTGGAGAAATCATAGGACCTCCCGTTATACTGTTTGAGAATTCTGTCTAAAGTGGAGGGTTAGGTATTCCACTGCCATGTACTTTCCTCTGTATGTTTTCTTTTCTTATGTCATGTTCATTAACAGCACTTTGTCCTTGCCTGGAGGGTGCACAGAGGTGAGGGCTGCAGGTCTGGCTGTGGAAATCCTGGACGATGGTTGTGGTTGTAAAAGGAGTCTTGTTATTGAAATGTGCTAAGCAAATAAACTTGCCTTGCCTATATTTTTCAACATGGGACTCAGAAAATTTGACTTCTCAGTACAAATTATAAACGTTGTGTTGTTTAAACTGAGCTCCCTAAAACGTGGTCTTCTAAAACTCTACAACAGCTAATATTGTCAGATTCTTCAGAAATTGAAACGTTAAATTTCAAGACATTACAAATAACTTATTTTTTCTTTATGTCCCCCCACCTCAAAATGTTTTTAGTTTGTGTAGAAAATAATGCAATGCTCACACCTCATGTCTGGTTTAAAAAAAAAAAAAGATACGTAGGTTTCATCAGGTCTGAATAGGTCAATGCACTTCTTCATCATCCAATTAATAAACTCCCTGCATCTGTCTTTGTAGTCCACAAAGACAGCTAAGTCTTCGCCTGGAGGGTGCACAGAGGTGAGGGCTGCAGGTCTGGCTGTGGAAATCCTGGACGATGGTTGGGATTGTGAAAGGAGCGTGAGAGAGAGAAAATGAGCAGTTCTCAATCACTTTCTATTGACTCTCGCTACAGAGAGAACATTATGAGCAATGCAGACCCTAGGGAATAAAAGCCTGGGTATTTCCCTGCACTTCAAGGGGAACCTTTTACTGGTCTTCTGTAGTAAACTGCTTGAAAAGCAAGTTAACTGAAGACATTAAAGCAAGAGCAAAATAATATCTGCTATAATACTGCTTAGATAGTGTATCAACTCCAAATATTCTGAATGAACATGCAGTAGAAAACTAGGGACTCTGTGGTGGTAAACTGTAAGAAAAGCAGAATAAGGAGGAAGTTCTAAACCGTTTCAAATTTGACTAAAGATGCAAAAGTGCAAGTTTAAACTGAATGCACTCTTTATGGTGAGAATGTACAAAAATGCTGGTAATTATTCCAGACAAATGGATGCCTGTGTCTCTATTTTAAAGCACCCACCTGAGACAGAACATAGAAAAAGAAATCTTAGCCAGTATTTGTTGAAAGCCAGACGGATGATCCTTGGGCTGGTGCACTTGTTATCCTGAAGGAGTCCCCCATTAAGAATGACAAAGTATGAAAGAAAGAATACTTATATAAAAATCCTAAAATAATCTGCACAGAAGTATAAGCTAGTGTTAAAAACACAGTTTGGAAAAATATGCAACAACTACTTGAGGTTACTTTTGTTAGATTTGAAGTAAATTTAAATGTAAGCAATTGTATGGAGAAAATATTTTTAGGCTTTCATGTACATTGCTGGCTTGACAGTTTTCCAGACAGTCAATTCCCTTTGTAAGGAGGGAAAGCCACAAAAGGTCAAAAAAGGACAAAAGATGATGAAAAATGATATTAAAGATCACACAACAGCTGGCTTCCACGGAAAGTGGAGTAGAAAAAGGTGTATAAGCATGGAAATAACCACTGTCTTGAGGGGTATGTGAAACAAAGCCCAAATCAAGAGCTTGGTGGATATTCACATGTGGCTGAGGTCAATGCTTCAAGAGCCACCACAAACAGACCTAGTCTACGGTCAGCAATGATTTGGAGACTAAATTCGCTGCTGGTTTTGTTTCACTGTTTTTCAAGTCCAAAGTCAGTGCAGCCATCTACCAGAAAATTTTAGAGCACTTTGTATTTCCCTCCGCAAACAAGGTTTATGGACATCCTGATTTTTCAACATGTCCAAACTGCCAAGAGTAACAATACATGGTTTCACGGTGCTTGACTGGTTAGCAAAATGGCCTAAACGTAGCTCTGTAGAGAATCTGGAAAGTATCGTTAAGAGGTAGATATGAGAAACCAGACATTAGCTACGTTTACATAGACAAAAGTAACCGGAATAAAGGGCTGTTCGGAATAAAAATGTGGCATGTAAACAAGCCAGTCGGAATATGATGATCAGATTAATGAAATTATATTCTGAATGAGGGAGATGGTTTATGCCAATTGACAACACTTGACTGGCTCAAGTTATTCCGGATGTGGCAAACTGACCTGGGTGCACATGCGCGCCCAAAGTAAACGTGACGTATTTCCGCGTTGTTGAGTAGCAGAAATACATCGAGAAGCAAAACTGTCGGGACTCCCGATACAACCTTTCTGTTAGAAAAAATAAGACAGCTGAAAATTGTTGCTTACTCAGTAACGTTTCAACTGTAGTTACAACATCGTGCAAGTCAAGCCTGGGCACTCAGAAGACAAATGACCTCGTATAATACTGCTTTGTTTAATTTTTTTTGTTTGTTTGTTTGACGAAATCAGAAGTACTTCTTCTTCTGTGGTTTTTTTTCTGTTTTTAGGGGAATTTGATAACTGCACATGTCAGAGTGGTTCAATTCTGAATAAAGCCAGCTGCATATACATGCACATTATGATCGGATTAATTAATTGTGTGCCCATATAAATGGTACAATCCTATTATGTAATCTGAATGCAATTAAATCCGATCGTGAAATTGTGTGCATGTAAACATAGCAAATGTGATTGAGCTGAAGGCAGCTATTAAAGCGACCTAAGCTTACTTGAAACCTCAGCAGTACCGTAGGCTGATTGGCTCCATGCCATGCCACACTGATATAGTAATTCATACAAAGGAGCAATGGACAAATATTAAAAGCATATACTGTATTACAATAAACATACTGTACTTTTCAGTAGGCAACATAAGAATGATTTTATATTAAGGGTCATTGTCAGAAATGTTTTTATCCCCTATTAAACCTGAATTTTGGGTTTTCATTAAGTGAAAGGCAAATCATTTAAATTACCACAGATAACAACAGAAAAATATCACTTGGTCTTTAATGAATCTACAGATATAATAAGTGAGTTTCAATGTTTTATGGAATTATTGAAATACATTAGCTTTTTAATGATATTCTACTTTATTTAGATGCGCAGGAGGACAAGGACAAATTAGTTTTTCATCTGTTGCCTTATGTAAGTTTCTAAACAGGCTTTAAACCAACAACATTGTACAAAATGTAAACAAAGGCTAGGATTACTAATAAATACAGCTGGTGTCATCTTATTCACACATCTGGAACAGAAAATAGCCTTCAAACAATCATCGAAGTCACGCCAAGATGTGTATTGACAAAAACAGGGCTTATTTCACATACCTAAAAAGAAATAGAAAAAAAAATATAACGACTGCAGCTTTATTTTATGGTCAGGTTTGCATTGCTAAGTTAAGAAATAAAACATGTATTTCACTGTCACAACCTGAAGTACAAACTGTCAAGGTGCTAATTCCTTTTCTCAAGCATATTTTGATGATAAAATTAGTTCAGTAACACACTTTAGTGCTTACTGAAAATAAATTCCTGAACAGACTCTAAGGCATTAGAGAAAGAAAGATGTCTGTTAAATTGTTAGTGCTGCATATGAAATAAATCCTTTTCTTTTGAGTAACACACTTTCTGATAATCTCAAAAAAGATGGCCTTGCCTGCCAATGAGCAAAACTGCATTTGCAGACTGAGAGGGAGCTTTGATAAAAGTTTTTCTATTACCCTGGGTATTCAAGCAAATCCAGTGTATGAACTGTGCACATTTCATTGATTTCTGGGAGCCTTTTTTTAGACATTTAAAAATCATCTGCTTGAAAACAGTTTGCTATGTTGCCTGTAAACAAGGGAGGTTTTCTTTAGGAAGTGAGATTCATTCAAAGCAGAAGAACGAGGCAAAGATGTATAGTATAGTTTCCACTGTGGAATTTCAAAGATACACAAAAGGTTAAAGTGGTATTAAAGCTGGTGTTTCATATTTTAAAGATGAAGTGATGCAGTTATATTGTGGGGTTGTGATTAAATCAAATCATTGTAGTTTGGTTGTGCAAAGGAAGTCAGGATCAATATAAAACGTATTAGTCTTCTCACACAGTAATCATTTATACCAGGAGATCTTCAAGATTTACAGTTCCACGAAATATAAAATATTTTTTATGTAACTGTGGATGGAAACACGAATGAAATAAAGACACCAAAAAAATAGATTATCATAAGTGCACAATATTACAAATTCTACTTTACTAAAAAAACAAGAAGGGTTAAATTGTACAAAGTAGCCTTTAGATTGCAAACAAATAAGGAAAAGTGATGAATTAACACATGTTATATCACACTTAATCCATCCTTCTTTTTTCTACATCCTCTTAATCTTATTCTGAATTGGGAGGATCGGGTGCCTATGTCAAATCTTTAAGTATTATTTGCACACTGGCTAAGATTTCTCTACTTCATAAAAAAAAAGTATGAAGTAGAGAAATCTAAAAATGTATGGCTATATTTTCCTGATGACAGTATTTGAATTCAGTGGGAATTATGATTATTATGATACACCAATATTGAAATGCAAGGTTCATGTGACATAACAAATGCCTCCATGATAACATTGTCTATGTTGAAAAGCAACATATTTATTGTACAGTTTAACTATACAATTTAACCAATGCCACAGTGAAGGCAGTCATCGATAACCAGATAAAATATTGGAAACAGTCTCATTATAAAAACAGATGTTTGTCCAAAACTCATGAGATATGGAATGATGGAGCCTGATGAATCTGAATCTGAAGTATCTGACGGCAACAGTGAATGTGATGTCCATATGACTGGACTAAGGAGGATTACAAGACAGGTGTCTGTTCTTCCAAAGAAAGTCTTTTAAAACATTGGTTAAAAATATGTCATTGTCTGATAAAACCTTAAACTATTAGGACATGATTCCACTACAAACCACCAGACACCAGAGCCACAATCAAACTCAGTGATGTCAGCATTATACTGTTTCTTTCTTTTATTTTTTTTATTTTTTACATGGAATTGGATTTGGATGTTTGGATGTGAGCACAGGATATTCTCCAGTCTCACAGCATTTCTCTAATCGTATATAGCTGTACTCAACTCATATCCTTATATCAGAAAGGATCTGCAGCAACAGAATCAAAGTTGTGTTAGCAAATTATTAGTTCAAACTAGAGGAAAGGGGATATTTAGCAGCACAATTTCAGGAATTTATGAAAAACCTTTAGCTTTTAAAAAAGAAATATTTCTAGTTAGCTATGGCTGAGCTCAGGATTTCTCAAGAGTATGGTTGTTATACTTGTGGACTGTCTGTGTGATTAATTACCGTCTGGCTAGAGAACATTTAATAACCTTACCACAAGATCATGACCAGCTTGTAAGAAGATATAAACAGTCTGCGCTGTGGATCTCTTCATTTGTAACTGTGCACAGGAGGCTAGGTCTCCTGAATCAAACAGATCTTTAAAGTCATCAGTGGTTATTAAGTCAATTTCTTCTTGCAAGGCATGTCAACATAGAGCTATGCCAAAATCTAGAAACCCAACCCTTTTAAGCAAGTGCTGTCAAAGATGGGGTGTTTGGACAACCTAATCTTTCAGCAGGAGAGACTGAATGCACACATTTGTAGGCAGAGCAGTGTGAAGCTTTATGATGACCTAGAATTAGCTGGAGGAATAAATTCTGGGATATTGTTTAGATCTATGCAGTTCTGCACAAAGGCAAGGAAAATGTATTTATATAGCACTTTTCAGTAACAAGACAATTCAAAGTGATGTACATGATAGGAAGTAAATTTTAAAGTGGAGTTAATCCGATGCCCTGGTTTGTGTTAAGCCTTTTTTATGAAGCCTTAGTGTTAATAATGTCACGTCCTTTCCAACTTGATCTTTGTTTTGAGTTGAGCCACTAACGGATGAGGAAATCTAATTTTTAACATAACATTTTACCATTATCATCATTATCAGTCATTTGTAAACATTTTTACTGTTCCGTCGCATGTTTCATGTGTTGCATTCCCCCTTACTGTAATCTTCCTCCAATGATATATGCTCTTCAGAGAACAAAGATCAAGGTTGCCGTATTGATTATTTGGTTTTGTCATGACAAAATCTGCTTTCTTGCTATGTTACTAAATGAATCAGCTGCAGCAAACATTTCTATGTTCACATACAACCAACAGTGACAGATACCTATGAGCACATAACTTGATACAAGATAATTTGTTATTTTGGCTCTATTGATTTATGTGTTATATGGTGAAACAAGTCCTTTTTCACAGCACTCAACCTCCCACTCCTTTGTTGCTTTAAACATAATATCCTGTTCCATATGTCTTCCAAGATGCTGAATACACCAAAATATGTGATCTGGAGCAACGTAGAAAAATGTGAAGAAAACATTTACAACTACTATCTTACAGACACTGTTGTAGGATGGCATTATTTGTATGAGGTTATGCGCAGCTCCAGAGAAAATCATTAATCATCCACTCGATCAGAAAAACAAAAACTCAGCGTACCATCTAATTCTGTTTTTAGAGAGATTTCCCATTATTTTGGAGGAGTGCCCTATATACAGTGAAACTGTTGAAAGACAAACAAAACAACGATATCCAGCTGATAAACAAACCAGCTTATCATTCAATCAGTAGAAAACTCCATGAAAGTAATTCTAGCCAGTGGCTGATTCCAAGTCGAGTAGGTATGCTGCCAGCTCAAGTTAGAAAAAAAATGGCTTTCTGCTGCCTAAATCACTACAGTAACCTAGTCTAATTAAGTAAGCAGCCCCACCAGAGAGCTTTGATGCCAAAATGTTTCCCTTGGCCACTGCAGCACTGTCTACAACCTGCGGTTTGAATCATGACAAACATTTGCAAGCTGTGAACATACTTTGCTAACATTTAATTGAGTTTTCCAGGCAGGAAGCTTGACAATGTGTTGTACTATTACATATTCATCAACTTTTTATAGGTTATAGCCATATGATATCACTATAAAATTTCCTTGTTGGGATTCATGGCTATTGCTGCTGGGCTGCAGCTTTTTTGTTGTTGTTTTTGCGAGTTGGTTATTTAAATATTATTTGATTCATGCAGTAAAAGCACAAATACAGTAGAAAATTTGCAGTAGCTACAAAGTTTATGCACAGCACATCAACTGCATTTTACATGTTGGAACAATTTCAAAAAGTGTTGTCCCTATATTTTACTCTATTTAATGTATTTTACATTAAAATAGCTTTTTAACCTGAGTAACATTAAGTAGCTCTCTTGGTTTTTCCATGTTTCCAATTATATTTACATAGCTTTGAAGTAATTCATACAATCATGATAGTGACGAACACTAAGACTCCAAAACTGGGATTTCAATTAAAAGTTAATTTCAAATAAGATTCTGCAAATGTTTCTAACACTTTAGAAGTTGCACGTGAGCCTCATGGACAAGAGCCTTTCATCATAATTATGGTTGACTGTTTTACAGTAACAAAAATAGGAGTCAAACAGAGCACTCAAATGGATCTTACCCACAGAGAAAAAAATAAGCTCCGCAGTTTGACAGTAAATAAAGCAAATTAGAGCTTCCTTTGAATTTGAATTGTGAAGGGTTTTAACTAGATAATGAGAGCCTCTTAACACTTAAGCAGTAAAGCAAGTAATTACTTTTTCATGGACTCAGATTTTGAATTTCCATCATGTGGTGAGACTAACAAAATCCAATCTTACGGATAGCAATTAAACTCTTCAGTGAACTTCTGACATGGTTCAGTTCCAGCGTAATCGCATAACTTACTGTGATCCATACTTAATTTCCCTTCAGGATGTCAGGAATGTCTTCTGTGTGTAGAATAGCCTCCGTTCTGTTAAAGGCATGTCCTGCTGTCATGTTCAGTGACTGCAGTTATGAAGATGACTCATTTGCAGTGATGTGTGAGCACACTAAGAAAATTTATTTTAAATTTGGTTGCCTTCTTTCCATTCAGGAAATAGTGCATACAAGTTATATAAGAAAGAATAAAATTAGCCGATCAAACAGTAAGAATTATATTTATCCCAGTTTGTTTTCTTTGTTTATTACTTGCAATTTCAGGATAGTAAAAAGTTACTGACTTACCGATTTCACAAACATGTAAAGCATAGCGTTAGATGGATAGATAAAAGTAGATGATGGACCATTGAGAAACCCTGTAATTTATTCATGTTCACCCAGATGTACTCAATGGCACACAGTGATCCCCTGCCAAATAAAAGATCTGAACAAGTTTAGAGCAGCACCAGACGATCCCACACATCTTTCCAGCCAATAAGTCAGTATGGCAAGATACATTGTGTCAAATACAGCATTGAGATTAAGTAACATCAAGACAGCAATTCTTGACACATCACCATTTTGTATATCTTTTAAAGGTTTTGCCAATCTAATGTCACACTGTAGTGTGGCCTGACTGAAAACTGAAGAGATTTTCTATCATAAATGGGACACTTTGTTCATAAATATTTTTTTCTCAATGATCTTTGCCATAATTAGCAAACTGGATATGGGCCTGTAATTACTTATCATTGGTGCATCTAGTAGGACTTGACATATTTTAAAGAACTTAACTTGCAACAAAAAAACCCCTGAAACATCAGATTCTTGCCGTTTGAGAGAATTAAATCATGTTTTAACTCAGGTAGTTTCGACAATACTGCAAATGCAAGCTTGAAAACTTCAGAATCCTGTATTTTTTAAATGCAAATGCCTGATAAATGTCTATTGTTATATACTTGTAGGCCATGCAAGTCTAAGTGATATATTGATGTAAAGCTTATTCAGAGTTTTAGTATGGTTTTAGTGTTTAGTGTTAATAGGTGTGACAAAGTGTTTTAAGCCCATACCCTGAGGTAGAGAGGGGCAATGTTCATCTAATCTCTCTGGCTTTTAGAGATAAAGGGCTTGCATTCAGCCTTATAACGCCAGAACCGAGTCAAGCACAGGAGGGATCCAAGCGATGCTTTTTATTTCCAGCAGTCTCCATTTTTAGTGCAAGTCTGAGTCACTGTGCGACGGACTCCATATGCCGGCCTTTCCAACAGCAAGAGCAGATTTCATTACTGAACTGGTTTCTGCTAACAAGCTGCTGCTCCTCTCACTGCGCTCTTTGTCTCACGAATGTGTAGTTGTGGTTGTTTGTGTGTTCATGCGGATTTAAATTTGTCTGACTGTGCATGTGACCCTGAGTGACTTGTTTCCAATAAGAAAATGAAATCCATTGCACTGGATCCTCCCCCCCCCCCTCGCAGCGAACCATTTTCTTTTATTACTTCACCTGCACTTCCTTGAGCCACGGGGTGTGCTCCCATGCTGCACCTCGGCGAGAAGTATCGGCAGCATCTATCTTGTGGACAGAAGTGCTGAGTGGCTTTTATTTCTCAGCAGACCACATAAAAACCATAGCAATTAAAAGCTATTGGGCCATTCAACTTTGTCTTCTTAGGAGGAAAAAAATAAGAGGTGAGAAGCATGAGAAGGAAGCAGAGAAGAGGATTATACTATCAGGGAAACCTGAACTGATGAGGCTTAACAGCAATAAGACTTCTATATAAGGAGCTTGAGATGAAGATTGAAAAATTACAAAGTATGAATGAAACTGTGAAAATAAGAGTGATACATTCACAAAGGGACAAAAAAGAACACCAAAATGAGTGCAACCTGTTGGTATGTATTTTATGTAAATGATTGATCCCTGAATTTGTACGCACAAGACAAAAGGTTGTCATTACAATCTTTTTTGTGATCATTGTTTCAGAGCATTTCTATTGAAATTTCCAGTTATATTAACTTGCAGAAGCCATTATCTAAATTTAGGACTCAGAGAGACGAGGTAAAACTGGACATCTGAGTGTCACTGCAGATGGAAATCTATGGGTGACTGTGAAGGGTTGCTGAATTGTGTTCTGTCACTCAAATAGCTGGGCCAGGTTATTGCCAATTTCAATGCAATTTCAGCATGTTCAATATGCAGAACGTTTGGTCTCCATGTGCTTTGTCCTTTCATTAGTGGTCTCATTACAGTATACCCCCCAGAGGTCATGCAGAAACTGGTCTTGGTATCAACAAATGTTTGAAACAGAAGTGTTAATATGGAGAAAGTCAGTATTAATTAAAATGTACGCTGATTCTCATGGGCGTTGCAAATTTTCAAAATACAACTGGAGACCTCTCCTTTAACAGGAACCTGAACATAAAAAGGATTGCAGCTCAATGTGGATTTGTCAGGTCAAAGATCCACATCGATCTTCTGGCCATCTGTTAATTAATAAAATTCTGGGTCATTCCCAGATGGAAACCAAGACATAACTGTTGCATACCAAGATTTGCTATCCAGTTTAAAATATATTTTTTTAAGAATATTCTGTAAACCATAATTTATTGACCTATTCAGAAAAAAAGAAAAATGTATATGCCCACTGTTTTCCTTTCAGAATTTCCATTTAAATATCCCAGGAACAGCATCAGAAATCTCTGTCCAGAGCAACACAGCTCTATGAACACCATACATACTTAGAGCTTTAACACTTTGTTATTTACAGCCTCTTTCATATAACCTTAGAGAAAATTCCCTCTTTAAATTGATTGTGGTCATTCGTAAATCAGGAGTCCAGCTGGCTATTTTACATTCAGATGTGAGCTTTTATAAATAAGGCTGACATGGTGTAAGCAAAGAAAAGAGGCTGAAGAAATTGAAGAAGAAATTAGCAGGGTCCATTTAGAGGTTTAAGCATGAAACAGTGCTCAGAAATCTCTGATTCAGTAGGGTGGAACAACTTGGCTGCTTCAAAAACAATCCTAATATATTTTGAATTATTACAACCAAAACAATAGGAGTTTTTTGTTGTAGATTTAAATGGCACTATTACCAGAAACTTCTAAAGGTTAAAGTTCTGTTCTATGTTTAGCAAGATCAAATTTGGTAATTACTTCACTGTAGAATTCTGGGTGTGTTTTTACCTAAAATATTGTGCTTGGATGGTGGCACAGACAGCCCGTCAAAGTCAAGTCAAATGAGGACATGGATGCCCTGGAGAAGGACTACGAGGAGGTGGGAACCGACAGCGTTGCAAAGGAAGATGAGGTAGAGGAACACTGAAGGGTCCAAACTGTTTGTGAAATTGTAAGCTTGTAACGCTCCTGTTCTGGAGCAGTTTTTAAAGTTTATAACAAGATTGTGATGCTACACTTCTGGAGCTGTTTTTTCTGAAAGCGTTGTGCTTTCAAATAAATTTGATAAGTTCTGAGAAAAAAAGGTCCTTGCATCAAAACGTTGCCACCTAGAATTTAATTGGTGAGATGAGCAGCTGAGATCTCGCGAGAGCTGTGCATAAGTAAAATAGCGGTATATTGAAAATAACAATTGGATCTACTCAGGTAAAAGCAAGCCAATAAATTAAAATAAAACATCATAATGTTTAAATATTAACAATTGTGTCATATTTCCCAATAAAACACACTGGATGAGGAGATCTTTACCAGCCTGAAGAGCTACTTGTACGAGTGTTTCGACAACATCGTAATGAGGGAAGCCAAAAAGTTCCACAATCACAAACACACCATCATCAAAACACTCCCTATCGATCTCGACCAGCACGCTTCCACAATATCTCCAGAGGGGAGCTACAGCGACGTTCTGGAATCCATAGACAAGAAGCTAACTAGTCTGGATGCCTGTCTAGCCTTGGTAGAAGTCCTACACAAGTAATTTCAAGCTCTGAGGGAGTCGTTAGAGTACAGCCAGGAACAACTAGTTTCACTCACAGCCGAGAATCTATTGCTGAGGGAGGACATCAAGACGCACACCGATGGACTGATTCAGCTATCTGGTGATAATGGGAAGATGAAGAAAACCATTCTGGATGTGCAGGGCACTAGGATTAAAGATAGCCTTGTCTTTGCCAGTATCCCGGAGCAGCAAGACGAGGATGCCGGAAAAACAGTCCGTGAGTTCCTCCGGCAGCAGCTGAAACTTCTAGCTGGTGAGGTAAAACTCATCACGTTCACTGGCTCGGAGGTAAGAAGCCCAATAAAAACCACTCTCGACCAGTAGTACCTAAAGTCGAGCATTATAAGCAAAAAAAGCAGGTCAGAAGTCAGGGCAGAGAGCTACAGGGAACGAACCTAAGCATCAATGACCAGCTTTCAAAGGAAATCCTTGATCTCAGGCGACTATTATTCCCAATCAGGAGGAAATGCATTGCAGAGCGCACCAGGGCTACAGTGGCTGCAGACAAAGTTTATACTAATGGTCAGTTGTTCAGGGATAGGGAGGTAACTCTGTTGCTTTATTAGCACAACAACAGGTGCATTTAAAACATGTGACACTGGGTAAAAGAGAATAGAACTGAACATGGTGATACATTAAATGTATGTACAGCTCAGCAGGACATTTGCATGGTATGTTGGTTAGTCAGAGCTGGGTTTCTGTGTTATGGGTCATGGTCCTTCTTCTTTCACCCATTCTCCCTCTCTGCACTTTCTTAATTATCTGTATTTCTTTATCTTATTCTTCTACCTCTTTCCTGTTGATTAGACAACCACAAGCACTTTATATGATGTCACCTGGGTCTGTGTATATCTATTTCTATATGAACTTGCACTTTTCAACTTCAGCTTCCCACTCACATCTATGGTGAATCTAAGGTTTGTGACATGGAATGAGCATGAAGCTGGCACCAGAGTGAAAAAGTTGAAGATTTTTAACCAGTTTAAAAGATTAAAGGCAGACGTTGTGTTATTACAAGAAAATCACAATATCAGTTACATCTGTAAATGATCTTAACTCACCTGAGTTCCCTAATGTGTTTGCTGCCTGTTATAACTCTTGACAAAGAGGAGAAGCAATTTTAATCCACAAAAACATTACTGTCACTATTCTAAACAAAATTTTAGATCCTGAGTTTAGATGAATGATAAAAATATCTATGTATAACCAAAAGTTATGTATTGTCAGTATATATGGCCCAAATGTTCATGACCCCTCAGTCCTTAAAACTATTCAATGCACCTGGGTTGTTTTCTATTTTTAGGCAGGGACTTCAACTTTGCTCTAAATGAAGAAATAGACAGGTCTAATACAACAATCATTAAATTTAGTCAAACAATACATGAGTGATTATGGTCTTTGTGATGCATGGCCATCTCTTCATCCTAACAGTAAGGAATATACTTTATTTTCAAATGTCCATCACTCCTACTCTCGTCTCGACTACTTCTTAATCAGCAGCTTGCTGCTGTCTGACATCTCAGATGCTGTGATACATCCTATTGCTGTCAGTGATCATGCTCCTGTCTCTTTATCCCTTGTAAATAAATAAAAAAAATCCTACAAAACAAATGCTGGAGATTTAATTCATAGTTGTTTAAAGATGAAGAATTTATTAAATATTTTACAGAATAGTGGGCTTCATACTTAGAGTACAATGATCTACCAGGGACATCAGCGTTTATTCTTTTGGGAAGCAGGGAAAGCAGTGATGAGAGGTAAAATGATTTCATTCTCATCTCATAAAAATAAGATAGAAAACAAAAACATTCAAGAATTAGGAGAAACCATCAAATTATTAGAAGCCTCCTAGGAAGAGGGAAAGCTGGGTAAAATACATAAAGTAAAATTAGAATTAAATAAACATATTGAAAAGCAAAATATATTTTTAATTCAAAGACTCGTTTATGTATCTGTTTAGGTTAATGGCTAGGTTAGTGGTTATCCGTTCATTGTAGCTCCACTGCTCTCACTGTAGACTTTGAACATGGCTGAGAGTTGCATGAAATTAACTGCGTTTATGTTTATAAGAAGAAGAGGAAGGCCTCAGTAGAAAAACCTTGCTCTTCTGCCCCTGAAGAGCAGAAGAGCAAGGTAAGCCGGTCTTGCGCATGAGCAGTTATTCAAAAAGGGATTGGGGAAACTTCCGGAAAAATCACCAACCCAAGGAGTATGGACAGGGGAGGTCCCCCCTGCCCCCATCCTGATGAAGGGGTTCACCTCTCAGGACTGGGGGCCAGATACACCTCGCTATCCCAGAGAGATAACAAATGGGTTACACTACACAGAGACATTGCACACTTTTATAATACAACAGCAATACCAATTACATATGTACATTAATAAAAATTATTTTAAAAAACACTAATTCCTTACAAAGCACATCACTAACAAGGTTTCATTAGGCCCGTTTACACTACACCTAAAAACCGAGCCATGCCGAGACCGGTCCTAGCTTGGTCCAGTTAACTGAGATAAATGCAGCCGTTTACACACACAGGAGTTATCTCGGTTATCTTGGTTCCTTGGTTGCTCCTCGCCTCCTAGTGGCGATCTGCGTTACTACCGCTCTCTGGGATTGAAGGCGGGACCGAGCAAATCAAAATGGCGGCACCCGTCACATTCAGGATGTTATTGTTAGACAGATTCGGCTTTTGGGACGTGGATAAGACAAATTAACGTCTAATAAGGATTTACAGACGCGGGAAACAACAACAGACGCTGAGGTTCATAAGCAGAATCATCTCTGGAAACCGTGTGGCACGGTAAGGAAGCTAGTATTATTATGAATGTCTGAAATTTGTCTGAATGGAGTGTGAATCGGGACGTGCAGCCAGACACGCCGGGAAACCCGCGGACAGTCAGCTGACTGTAAGGGCATGACGCGGTCTGCTCATGCGCTCCTCGTTCTCAGGGAACCGGGATAAAAAAAAACAGTCCGAGACCTACTGATGAACTGGTCTGCAGTTAGCGCGGTCCGGTTATCGTTAGCGCGGTCTGGTTCAGTCTGCTGACCATTTACACACAAGAGTTATCTCGGTTACCGAGCTCGGACTGGTCTCGGCTCGGTTAAAAAAGTGTAGTGTAAACGGGCCTATTGAAAACTGTAAGTTAAAAAACACAACAAAAGTTCCTTTACTTAAAGCACGTGCCATATTCTCATGATTAGAAAAAACTGAAGAAACCATTAAAAAAATACATGCTCCTCCAACCTCGTAATACATTATTGAAAGACTAAACTGGTTAATGAGAAAATTGTAATCTAGGGAGCTTTGACATTCTTCATGAAGCTGGATAAGCCCTTCATCAGTCAGCCACTACTGCATTGTCACTACCTCCCTAGGCAGTTTACAGGACTCACACCAGCAGGTTGACGTGAGCCTCCGCTGCCAAAATGAACTATTTTCTGAAAAAAGGCTTATTAGAAAGAACCAAAAATTCAAGAGCAACATTGAAAGAAATGTCTTTCTCTGTCGCCTGTTCCAAAAGGAGGATATTTTAAAAATTGCAAACAAATAACAAATAAATGTTCAACGAAGCCACATGTAATAACCAGTACAGAGATTCAATCCAGAAAATAGGCTTGAAAGAATATTGATAAAAGAAAGCTTTAACAGCACATTTTACAAGTATGTTTTTAACTTGTGACATTTAGTATGTTTTTACAAAAAGAAATCTACTTTCATATAAGCTACTCCATCCATCCATTTTCTAACACGCCTATCCCTATGTGGGGTCACGAGGGGTTGCTGGTGCCCATCTCCAACTGTCAATGGGTGAGAGGCGGGTAGACCCTGGACAGGTCGCCAGTCTATCGCAGGACACATATAAGCTACTATTGTTGTAAAATATACAGTAGATGCTCTTGCAAAAAGTTATCCAATTAAATTTAACAGTATTTGCATTAAAAACTGTTGGCATAGCATTATTATTTATTTATTTATTTTTTGCTATTTTCTTTTTTTACTTTATTTATGTGTAAGCTCCACTATAAGCAAAGCCCAGCTCTTTAAGTTTGTTGTAGCGATAAGAATATTTCTAACACCACAGTCAATCCAGCAGCTGCTCTTGTTGCTGCCACAGTGGAAGGTCATTTTCACAGTCTATCTGCTTGAAAAAAAAAAACTGTCTCCTTCTGAGCATTCAGAACGGAGATGCAGGTGCACAGCATAGTACAAGTTATAAACCTACATATAAACTTAGAAGTGCCTGTCATTTTTTCAAGTCAAGAAAATTACATCAGATATCCTCCTGAATCCTAACACTGTGTGTGCATTGTATGGTCCTCATTGCTCCACCAAAATCTATATCCATTTTCCTCTTTGGTGATAGCTTTGGATTTTTTTTTTGTACTTCTTAGATAAACTTTCCCCCATGGACCTAATTTTTTTTTTGTCACCTTGCCTGCCAGTTTTTCTGACTTTTTTTGTGTTTCAAAGTCTACTTGTCTTTGTGCCTCTGTGTCTCTGCTGACCAGACAGATTCAGTGTATTCAAATGGAAGTTAAGGACAGCTTGTTGCATTATTCAAACACTTCAAAGACGGGCAGAGCAAGGAACAATGACAGGCAAATGCCTATTAAAGCAGATTGTTTCCTGTGCCAAGAAATCCAATGAACACCATTGAAAAAACATGGGAAGCATTAGCATTGTACAACTACATTTGTCACATGAGAGTTTTTCAAACACACTATAGTCCCACAATGTAGGCAAAAGTAAGAGGTCAGTAAGAAGTCAGTTACAGAGCCTGCAGTGAACCTTAGCAGAAATAACTAATTTCACAAGCTTCTTGAGGAAAATCCCCCAAAAAAATGAAACCAATATCCTGGACGGTTTCAAGCTATCACAAAACATGCAGCTAAGTGCCATAGAGCCCTCAGGTCCAAACACTGGGATTCAACCTCTGTGAAAAAAGTGAAGGAAAAGTTACAGTGAGGTGGATACTCTTACTATAATTGACTCTCTTTTTAAAGACTGAATTGGGTTTTTCAGAGTTTGCATTAGTGGAAGTTTAAAGCATGTTAAGCAGCTGTAAAAGTTTATTTAGACAAATTCTTCATATCTTCAAATGGCAAAGAGGTTTAAATTAATGTTAATGAAAACATAAGATCACAAAAACTGATTCAAGATGTTTGACTGAACTTGTTTTACTAAGAATTCAGGGGCAACTTACCGGACAAATAACTTATTCTGCTCCGTACTTTATAAACTTTTTTCACCTGATATATTGATCTCTTGGTGCAATATGCATACAATGTATTCATAATTAATATAATCATTGATCTGTCACATCAACTAGCAATTTTGCTACCGGAAGTATTGAAAGATGGCTGCTGATTAATTGTGGCACTCTTTCTGACCTTCTGATATAGTGATCTGTTTAGACCATAGGGAGTAAATTCATGTGAATTCATCCAATGGGAACAAACAGCTTGCCAATAGCCTTTGGCTATCTTGTTGTGCGAGTAAGCACACTGTGTCCCCTGGCCAGATCAATGTTTCTCGATTAAGGCTGCCTGGGTTCCCCCCTACAAAAAATAAGCTATCTTCTTTTAATGTACAACTTCAATTCATATTCCTTGAAACATGCATTTAAATGTAGTTTTGGACTGAATTGAACTCATACCTGTACATGAAAAGAGGTGATATGTGCAACACACAAATTGAAAAGGCAGTATTCACAGACAGACAGACATCATCTGCATTATGGTATTTAGCAGAAACGTCAGATAGTGCAGAGTCCCACTTAAAAATCAATGGGCATTTGCAACAATCAATAGCTGGGTTCCTATGAGAAGCAATTAGAAAGGCAAACCTTGCAGCGCTGTCTGCTTCCGCCTCTCTGTTGTAGGGTCAGAACAACTTTAAACACTGCAATAAAATCTGGAATACCAAAACATAAAAGATAATTTGTTGTCATTATATAATATTAAAAAATAAAACCAAAGGATTTAAAAGTTTTGACTGCTGATTTCTACAATCATCTGTGATCTGTAAAATGCATCATCCTACATAGCATAAAAGACCATTTTTTTCAATCCTGAACAAATCTCATTCCATTCTCAAAAGTCAGTGAGCATAGAGGATGGATTTTAGAGACTTGCTTTTTAAAATACATATAGTAAAACATTATATGATATTTTTTAATATAGTCTTTATTGAATTAATCTATGTTTTATTCACATGAACTTCAGCTAAGCCTTAATAGAAAAATGCAATCAGAGAAATTCTTCATCATTTCATATCCATTGTTCACTTTTTTTCATCTTTACATGTAAACAATTAGAGGAAATTAAGATGAATTTAGCTCCCAACCCTCATAAAGATTAGTCCTAGTTATTGTATTTTTAAATCAATTACAAAATTCATCCATCATAAACTGTCATTTGCACTTAACAGTTTTCAGGGTTTTTTCTTTGTCGAAAAGTCTACACAAATGTTAAGCATTCAAGTAGCTGAGGGCAAAACTTTTTTAATGCTTTTGCATATAATTTGGTGTGATTTTGTAGATTGCTGTGGCAAAAGTACTTTAAATTTTAAATATTTTCAGGAAGGCCCTGTCTTTAATAGTTATGTTAGATTTCAGGCACTAGCTCATAAGCCCCACAGGCTTGTCACCTTGGTAACAAAAGTGTGTTAGACCATCTATGCCAGAATAATGCTGTCAAAAAAGAATAATTAAACAGTACAGAGTCTTCAGCTATATTCCGTTTGATAATTCCTCAAAACTCAAAAGGCTCTTCTGCACCTAGACCACCTTCCCTCCACATTTGAAATGACTTTAAAAGAAAGAATAGAGAAGTCTCACATTACAAATAGTGCATAAAAATAAATGAACTGGATGAAAACTGGAAGGCTGAGCCGAGGGACAAGTTAAAACTAAGCTTCATGCAAACCATGAAAGGATCCCACATTTCAATTAGGTACAGAGCAGCAAATGTTAAATGTTAATGTATTACCTCACTGGAGTCAGCTATACAGTTAACCTAATGCAGAAAAGACCTATGGTGTTTTAAATCAGTAAGATGTATAGCCCACCGTGAACTTAACTGCTCTTAATATGTGCTTCACTGCCAGTGTGGTTAAAGGGGATATGCAGGGGCACAGAAACACAGAAAGAAATGGAGTGTGCTTTTAAAGCCAAATGAAGCTATGTAGCAGCCTTAAAGGTGCCATGACATCACTGTATAAACCATTTCATGTAGTTGATATTACTGTATATGCAAATTCTCCAAACAAATAACGTCAGCTTGTGGTTTAGTCATGCCAGTTGTCCCTCCTCAGTAAAACGGTTGGGTGCGGTAATGATATGCAGCTCTACCAAGCTGACTTCACTCTGATCGGCTACAACCATATTTGTAAAACTGGTCAATCGCACCCCCTCACACCACTTTCCCCCTCCATAAACCTCCCTTCCTGACGCAATATTCTGTTACAAATCCATATAATGGCTGGTGGAAGTATTTGTGTTGCAGCTTGTCAGACAGGCGAGGCAAAGCTGACTAAAGGCTTGAACAAGGCAGCGTGATTCAACACAGTGGGACTAATGTCCGGGGTCCATGGCAGCAGAGTAGCGAGCTCCACGGTAGTACCGCGTTGTTCTGCTATCCGTCATGGGGTGAGATTTAAGCTATACATGCCATGAAAAAAAATATCTGGTACTCAACAACAGGTAAATTTAATCTCTGATGATAGAATAGTCAGATGTCAAATGTTTTATCTTAAAAGATTTATTCTGAATGCTGATGAGTTTATTACTTTTTCTGTAATTTGTTAAATTTGCTTAAATGTTTGAAAAGGAAACCAATATGTAATGCATTTTAAGAAATACATTCTTATATATTTTTTTCTTGATTTATTTATTCCAGTTATCTATTAATATATGAATCATTGTTAAGAGTTTAATTACAGTCAATAAGGAAAATGTTAATACCGACACTGCAAAAATCCATGCATGAAAACATACACTCCTTTATAAAGGTAGGAGACCTGTTGGCTCACCTTGGGTGTAAAAGCTAAAGTTGATCCTTCAAGTGCTGGTACCTGGGTTTCTCCTGCCAAATAAAAAAACAAAACAAAAAACAAGAGGTTGTAGATTATTTAAATATTTATTTTCCCTTTTACATTTTTAAGTAGATTTTTTTCAAATGAAGTGCAACACAGCTGGATAAAACACAGACACAGTATAACAGAATTACATCAAATTTTTAAAAATAGATTGTTGAAAGAGAACTATTCCTAGTTAATATTGTAAACACACTAAAGATGATTGCAAAACAATTAAGTGAATTAATTTTATAAAATATTTGAACATTTATAAAACATGTGAAGGTGAAGGATACAAGAGTGAAGCATGAACCAGACGTGAAGACTCTTGACAGAAACAGCAAGTGCTGGTGTGGTTTAAGTGCATAAGATGAAGTGTTAATGATTTAACCCGGGTTGTTGTATAAAGCACTTCTTTCGTTGGCTCCTGGCACAATGCTAATTAGATTGTCCTGCTACTCTGAGCTATTTGCACTGATTTACTTTTTACAGCATGCATAAAAAAACAAACTGAAAGGTGGCTTAAATTTTCACAAAGACATGAACAGGAAGACCAACACATTTGCAAGAATAATCCTCCTGCTGTCAAATTAGAATTATGTCAACATTTTGTCAGAGCTTTGGATTTCGACAAGAACGTGCCGTCTTGCAAGACTGCCTGATGAGCTGTTCCCACGTGTTTGTTTGGAGAAACCTCGATATGTACGTCAGTCCTGTCAACTTGGAGAAAGAGACTCTGTTTTTCATGCCAATGGGAAGGGGGGGGGGGGGGGGGTTTGGCTAAAACATCTAAGCCTTGTTGGTACATTGGCCCATGCATGGCCTGCGGTCATGAACACCTATGCTAAAAGAAAGGCACTGCTGTGGCTGGCCCTCTGTAAAATTAAATTGTGGGCCAACTGAAAGGACCCTGGGACAATGTTCCCAATCTTGAGAGAGACACTGTTTTGGTACCAGAACATAGAACCCACGTATGACCGTTAAGTAAGAACAAGCCTTCTGTCACTCAGGTGGTATTGTTTATATTACTGACTACAGCAACATTACTGACCACAAAGAGACCCATGGTCACATAATCTAAGGGATAGATTCCTCCTTTTCTTCTTTTCCCCCCTTTCTCCCCCATCCATTCAGAACTAGATAGATACTCAGAAACAACTACAAGATGTTCCCACACAGAGCAGAGAAGATAAAAAAAGATTGGAAAAAGGTTTAATAATACACAGCCAAATCTTAATTTGTTATTCTAGCCAAAGCTGTTTATACCCTAATCATTACAAGTAGATTGTGGGCTTTTGTTAATTGTAATTGTCAGTTTAGTTTGTTACCTATGTTTCTCATAAGTAAATACCAGTTATTCCAGCAGTAGCTTTGAATGATTTTTTTTTTCTCTCTCATGGCTTGGGTTCTGTGTTCTCCCTAATTACATGGTCTACTAGAGAATATGAGACTGGTTTATCTAATGAATTATGTGATAGTGTGATAAAATAGATTAAAATAGTGTTAATCCACAATGATGCACCTTTCCACTGTTGTCTCGTCAGTCCAAAGGATATATCCTCAGATGTCTTGGAAACCATCAACTATTCATTTTGATGAGGAGTGGGTTTCACCTTGGAAATCCCCCATGGATGCCATTATCCTCACGTTTCTTCCTTTGTTAGTGAATTAGCCTCTCTGAGCTCATGCATGTGAGGCTTTTAGTGTTCTAGATTTTGTTCTCAGTTATTTGGTGCCCAAGGAGATTTCAGTATGTCTCTCTGACCTACCAATGCATTAGCAATGGTTTTTGACCCTTTTCAGACTAATAGATGCAAATTAGTTTGTTTCTTAAAATCAGGACATGATGTGGTGGACATCTTGTAGCCTACGTCATGGTGTCAGTCAGGTTTAATTTACGTAATTTCTCAACTGAGACGACCTGGGAGTGATAAGGCCTGGGAGTGGCTACTGAAATTGAACTAAAATATTTTTTCTTCACAGTTAAATCATGTTTTAACAAGGTGATCAGTTACTTTGTTTAGTAGTAGTTTTCAATAGTGCCCCCCCTCCCCCAGGGGGTGTGCGAGAATGACAGAGGGGGGAATAGCCTTGCCCCTTTCCTGTTTTTTCAGACCGTTTGGTCTTAACCTGCAGTCAGCAGCATAAATATCAAGGGATTCTCAGTAATCCTCAGAGCAACATGTAGCATGCTCTCCATTCACTCCACTATGGACCTTTACGATTTGTTTAATTACATTTATTCGGGGGGATTGGCGGAAACCATAAGTTTAAAGCTGATTTTAAACAATTTAAACAGCTTGCAAACATGTTGCTTTTGCAATATATTCTGTGTTTCATGGTTATTCTGTACATTAGCACCTTGTTGGCACTATGCTAGCTGTGTTAAACAGTATGGTTTGAAACCGATGTTATATATTCAAGAAAAAAAAAACATTTGTGGTTGAAATGTCTGATTTAAAGTCGCTATAAGTAATACTGACACCTTGAGGCTCAAATTGGTACAACAGCTGGCAATCACAACAATCTAATATGCCGTTTTTAAACGCCGTGTTGCTGTAGTGAATTTTTACTTACATGGGATAGGTATATGATGTTGCATTCTGTTCTATTTCTGGTCCATTTCTCTTACTGGCTCCCATGTTAGCAGGCTGTGGTCTTTTGCCAAGATGAAATACCAATTGCTGAGCTGTGTTGGGAACTCTCATATGATTTGCTGAAGAACCAGGAAGTGAATACAAGCTACATTCTGAACCAAAATCGTTTTAGACTGTACGTCTACGTTTGAAAGGAGAAAAACATAGACCAGGAATGTTACTACTATCCCAGGTGACAAATGAGAATGATTTGGGTTGATTTTACAGTGAATATCTTACTTATAGCTCCTTTAAATCCAGTATAACTTTGGTTATGTTTCATATGATTTACTCTGAAGGTCTAAATTTGTGGTTTGAATTTGTGTTTATTGAGGGTTGTCAAATACTTAAGATTGATGACGTGTGAAAACACAGCAATAAACAACCACTACAATCAGAACTGGTTTATAATATTAATAGCACAACAGCTTCACTGCATTGTTAATGTAGCGATCAACATTTGTTGATGAACAATATTAATAAACTTCTGAAAAAGTATAAAACTTAATTTAACAGTAATTTGTCTTTAATATTAATGGCTTCATATTATTCTAAATTGTTGTTAACATCCAGGGTTTCCCCCACCGTGTTACAAGTCTGGCAGACCACCAGGCTTTAATCAACCCCCCGCCAGGCTAAGCATCATTTGTTTGTTTTAAATGCCTCAATGTTTGAGAGCAACGTGAAATGGTCAGGTAAGTTCCCATCTGGGAGAAAACCTCCCGGTATAACTAAGCTAACGCTCAAGCTCGATGCACACTACATTCACGCTGCGCCCACCACGACACCTACCGCAAGGATTACCCCATTTTGTGGGGGAAACCCTGATATCATATTGTTTATACAATGTTGCAATGTTGAAAAGTTCTAGTTGTTAGAAATCGTACCTTTAGAATGATTTAACTGTAATAAAATGTAAAATTAATAACAGGTAATCTTCAGATTTACGGTTTCAATGCATAAAGAGAAAAAAACAGTAAAAGTTATGTTTTTGACCCATTTGCTGAGTTGGGGGGGGGGGGGGGGGGGGGGTCTGAAATTCTTTTATTCTTCAAAGCGGGGTGCAACAGAACATATTTGAGAACCACTGGTTTATATAGAGAAAGGCAGGTTTTGATAGCTTTTTTTTTACATTAATAAAAATCTTATCTCTGTTTAATATAACAATTTGTTATATAATATGAAACAGCAAAGTGTCACAAAAAGAAGCAAATAAACGACTTTTTGCAGCAAATACTGTTGGAAGATCTGCATTTAGATATTTTGAAAATATTATGGTTCCTAATTCAAGCACATCCGAAGTCTGAAGATATATATTAATAACAGAATCAATCAGGAAAGGAAGGCTTGGATTACTTTTTGAAAAATGTACAATTGTTGCAGCATTAAGGTGTCTCAGTGACTGACACATTTTAGGAGCTGACAAAGGCAGCTAAAATTGAGCAGGGAAAAATCCTAGCTCAGGCAATCAGTGGTATTAAACCACAGAACTCATCAAAAGGAAACGGCAAAGGAAATAATAGGCACTGACTAGGACCTTGTTTACTTTGCAGAGGGGTTCTGTGCAGCTGTAATTAGAGGATACATTTTACTGTAGCCATATGTGTGTGCACAAGTGTCTAACTTTCATATAACTGCTCCCTCCGACTTATCAAACTAAGTGCCTTCTTCTTTTTAGCTGAGTTCAAAAACTGTAAAGTGCCCACCAGAGCTTTAGAAGAGACAAATGCAAACACTGGAACTTACAGATGGTGATTATAAATTATAAATCCCTTTACACAGAGAGTCTAAAGGATCTGACAGTGCTGACACTCCTTACATTCAGACACATTATCTGTCACAACAGATTGTACATTAGGTGAGAGGATGGCGCAAGGGGAATTGTGTATCCTTGCTGATGTTAGAGCATTAAAAAATGCACAAGGTTAACACCACCCCTCTTGTAATATTAGTAGATCTCATTAATGATAAAAAAATTATCGTTTCCATGCTGAGCATGGAATTCAAGCACACTTTTTCCATGTTACTTTGCAGTGTAGTTATAAAGCATCTAAGTTGAATGCTTTGTTTGAGCTATCTTCTGCAAGCACCAATATGGAAAGTAGGGTGCATATATTTTATTTGTCACAGTTCAAACCATGGTTGTGGAGTAATATATATATATATATATATATATATATATACATCCATCCATTTTCTAACACGTCTATCCCTTCTGGGGTCGTGAGGGGTGCTGGTGCCTAGCTCCAGCTGTCAGTGGGCAAGAGGTGGGGTACACCCTGGCTAGGTCGCCAGTCTAGCGCAGGGCAACAGAGACAGATAGGACAAACAACCATTTACGCACACACTCACACCTATGGAGAATTTACTCACACTGTGGGAGGAAGCCAGGGGACCCGGAGAGAACCCACGCATGCACAGGGAGAATATGCAAACTCCATGCAGAAAGACCCAGGCCAAGGGTAGGACTCAAACCCAGGCTGCATGGCAACTGTGCTACCCACTGCACCACTAAATACTTCTTAAAATTAAACAAGAATTATCACAGGTTTAGATTACCATTATAAACCATAAACTATTCCTGGACATAGTCAAATTTTGAGTCTAAATAATTGATATGATATTCAGAATGATATTCAGAATTTTAATTACAAAATGATAATCTTTACCAATCTTCCCACTGTGGATGTACTGAAATGCCTCCATAGTTTTACATACCCCCCCCCCCCCCCCCCCCTTTCTAATATGGATACCCGAAGAAAATGGACATCTGTTCAGCTATTGCTGGTGCTGAAAACTTCTGATCATTGTTGCACTCTGATGAGAAATTTCTGCTCACAATTCATTGTTGATTACAGACAGTAAAATATTTTTTACATCTGATTACTCACAGGGTTTCTGGCTGATGAGCCATGAAGAGACAGTAAACTAATATCAGGTAGCACTGGGTTGTACCACCTTTGACTTAAAAGCTACCTACTACTAATTATTTGTGGCAAAATACTCTACAGAGCGTCAGAAATGTTCCTCTGAGACTTTAGTCCATATCGACATGATAACATTGCACAGTTGCCGCAGATTTGTTAGCTGCACATCCATGATGTGAATATCTCATCCCAACACATCCCAAAGTTGCTCTGTTGGACTTGGATTTGGACACTGTCATGACCATTGAAGTACAGTGAAGTCTCTATCCTGTTAAACAAATCAGTTTATGATTATCTCGCCCCTGTTGGATAGTGAGGTATGATAACTGTAGCTATCACAAGATGGGTACACTGTAGTCATAAAGCAGTGTTGGGGAAGCCTGGCGTTTAAAGACTATTGTTCTGCATGTTTTACATGTTTCTCTGCTTGAATACAACTTTTTCTCGTGAGCTAATCATTAGCAATTTCCTGCAGAATCAGTGCCAGGCTTAGAAGATGATTCAGCTACTTCATTCAGATGCCTTGGAGCAGAGACACTACCATAACATGCAGAACATTGGCCCTCGGAGACCAGGACTCCACAGCTCTCTCACAATGGGATGAATATGGTCAGCAGTAATACTCAGTTATGCTTTGACCTTTAACCAATGTTCCCTTAGAGGCCTAAAGTGGGCCAAAAAAAATCCCCAACAGTATTACATCAATAGCAACAGTTTAAACCATTGACACAAGGCGAGATGGATCCATGATTTCATGCTCATCTGAATGAGAGCTGAAATCAATACTCATCGGACTAAACAACATTTCAAAATTGGTTACTGTCAAGATTTGGTGAGACGATGCAAATTTTTGCCTCAATATCCTTTTCTCAGTCAGGAAAAGAACGAGGTTCCTGAGTGAACCTTTAATCAGATGGACTTGCTATATATTGTTGTGCATTCCAAGATGGTTGCTTATCCACATACCGTTGTTGTAAAGAGTGGTGGAGCTACTCTTGCCTTTCTATCAGCACTTTAAATCGTCTTGTTACTGACGAGTGCTATATAAATAAACGTGCCTTGTCTTACCTTATCATTTACATCCACAGAAATGCTACTCTCTGAAAATTTATTGTATTTTGGTCTATTTTATATAAACAAAATAGATGATTTTGTGTACTGCAAAAAGGGAACTGAAAGTAAGTAAAATTTTCTTGAAATGGGTGTTATTATCCTTCAATAGACTGGCGACCTGTCCAGGGTGTGTTGGGTAATGGAGGGGGGTGTATCGAGGCTTGCGTCATTAAGAGGAGGAGCCTCAAATGACGATTGCCGAAGCCAGCCGTACCACATGACTGCTTCAGGGAAGCAGTTCAGATTGCCTGCTAGTTATGACAGGCATTTAAGCATCTCAGTATTCAGTCAAAAATGTGGGTGTTTTTTTGTTGAGTTATTGTCAGTAAAGTTTGATTGCTTGGATATTAGAGTTTGGATAGAACTTTGACAGTTTGGAGATTTTAGGCGAGATAAGGAAAGATAGTTTGGAGATTGAGGAGAGTGAGGATAGGATAGAGGATGGAGCCAGCTAGGAAGAGGAGGATTTCACCTATGTGTGGACATTTTGACTTGACTTCTCCCAATAAGGTAAGGTAAATCTAACATACTCAAGATTCATTGGATTTCCATATCAAGAACTGTATTTTTCACTGTTTCTTAATTTATTTATAGATAATGTACATTAACTGCTTACAAAGTGACATCCCTTTATTAACATCAGAGCAGTTCAGTATTGCTGGAGGGTGCCTTTCTTTGCTGTCTCCATTTTATGATGACACTGTTGAGCTGTCTGCAGAGGAAAATGATTCTGCCTTCAAAGTGGTTTCCCTCATGAAAACGTTGGAGCAAAGCCTTCAGGAAGAGATGATAAAGTCAGCACCAGCAGCTTCATTAGAAGTTGGACACCACCTCATCAGACAACCTTGGCAAAAGCGTCAGATTTTGCAGTCCATGAGCATCCTACCCCTTGCTACCCTCCTCGACCCTAGATTAATAGTTACAGTTTTTTCAGACAGACTAAAGCCACCAAAGCAATTAAGAGACTGACCTCAGAGTGCGCCATCATTCTGCATTCTAGACAGAGTTCATAGAAAATCCCCCAGGCTTCCACCTCTCCTGATATCACTGGAGGTAATATATTATTTGTCATTTTGAGATCAGTTATTTATATTAGAACACTTGCTAACATGATCAGCTGTTTTCTCTTAGGTAGCAAACTGTGCCATTGTTTGGACACGAGTGTAATGGAGGCAAGAAAAACGCGAAAACTGCAGACGCCACAGTTGAAGTCCAGCACTACCTTTTAGAACAGAATGGAAAATCCACTGTACTAAGAGAGGCAAAAACTACTCTACCCCACTTTACACAAACTTGCACTTGCACTTTTGTGCACACCAGCATCTTCAGTGCCTTGTGAATGTATGTTTTCAAAGGCCGGAGAGAGTGTCAAAAAAGGATCAATTAAGACCAAAAACTGTTGAAAAACTTGTATTTCTTCAGTTAAAATGTCTTATTTTGCACATCATTGTCCAAGTTGCACAAGCATATACAGTACCCTCTTCCATGCTCCAAGATTATGCTTTTCGTAGAAAATTTAAGTGCTGAATATGTTAAAAAATATTTCATTATACACATGTGATAATCAAAGGATAAATTAATGGTTTTTACTTATCAATGATCATTTCCAAGGGCCCTAAATGGTAAAACCACAGACAAGCATTACAGATAATGTTGCTGACTGTGATTATGCACTCAGCCAGTAGGCGGTTTCATGTGAAAATTAAGCTTCGACAAATGAACCCTTTGCTGAAGCAATTGGCTCAAGTGGTTTAATACCTCATGAAGCTTCATCTCACCATCACTACTTCCTACTTTACCTCGTCTTGCCATGAGGTGGTCTGCGGCTTTGCAATAACAAGAAGAAGAGATGCCTGCCAGTATCAACACATTTTTTTTTTAGATTTTTGTTTTAACAAAACTTTACTGAACACTTCTAGAAACAATTACATTCACCATTACTTCCGTAAACAGTGCACTGCTGTGTGATCTCTCTTTCTGTTATCTGCGCATGGGGGTTGCTCTTGAACCGTTCAGACAGAAGTTTGTTGGCGGTTGCATATAATACTAATATGAACGGCCAGGTTGGTGTTGCCCACACCAACCTGCAGAAATACGCCACAGAGGTTGTTGTTGTTTTTTTTTAATACACCAGATGCATAGGGGGCAGTGTACTGCAAAACTAAAATGTCAGCCAATCAGAGTCCTTGAAAACAACCACGACTTTCTGTTAGGAATGAATCATGGCGCCAGGAGGTTCAATCTTGTGGACAGAGAAAGAATTTGAGCTTCTTTTAAACACCATATTACAATATAAAGTTAATAAAACTCTACTGTATGGCTAAGTGTATAAACAATGGTCGCACATGTTTGACGCAGCGCAGCAACATACGTTGCAGACCGTGATACGCCGGACATTAATGCCTGTCTTTTCATGACCAGAGCCTTTATAAATCTCCACTTTGGCCGGAGTTTTAAGGATCTTTAGTTTAATGGATCCGTAACGCCGTTTATGTGTGGCTGAAAGGCATAACCGCATAAAAATATCTCGTTTTTCCCAGATATCCTGCAACGTGTGGACTATGCCATAGATGACCTGTCGGTTGTCAATGTAATTCTAAATCATATAGCTGTAGAAAAGAACCAGAAAGGAAGCCAACACATAGACATAGCAGATATGATTAAAGTTTAAGTAGGACTGAATTATGGTATAAAGCAAAGACATAGTCATAGATTTTACAAGTAATCAAACTGATCAAGCCCAAATTTAAAATCAAGGAAATTAATGTAAGTCATGGTACTTCTCTCCCAACTAACAGCAAAAATGAGCATGCTATCATTTCCCCATTATTATATTACTTCCTTGTGGCATCTGACGGCTTTGGGCGAACAAGAAACAGAACAAGAAAATGAAATAGAGGGTGGTTGCTGAGGCAAAGATAACAATCACAAATCTAAAGGGAAGAATGAGATGTTGATTTTCATACCATTGCAGAGGTTGGAAATGGAAAGAGTAGTGACATGCTTGCACCTGCAACCAGAGAATGGCCCTCCCTTTGCTTCTCATCAGCATTCAAATGTGTCACAGCGGATCCTTCAGGTGCCACATTGTTTACATGTATGCGGTGAGTCTGATAACTGCCAAAATCTCTGCAAAGCATTGTCCTGCTTTTATGTCACACTCGTGTCCTTGCATGTCCATTATACAGACTAAAGACAAACCATGCCTCATAAAATTTCAGAGATTGAACAACGAAAAATAGAGATGACACGTTTCTGACCATACACACACACACACACATATATATATATATATATATATATATATATATATATATATATATATATATATATATATATATATATGTTACAAAGTTAAAAGTTTTCTGAAGGCTTAGCTTTCCTCTGTTAATCTGACCAGTCACCTGTGCAGGAGGGTCAAATTGTTAATAGGTTTTGTATAATGCTGTTTTTAGATGTTTAGGTTTTAAAAGATACAATCATCAAATAATTTCTCATCTCTAAAGAACATGAACAAGCTGACAATGTTTTAATTAATTCTATAAGCTGACATGGTGAAGTCAAAAAATCTGTGGCGCAGACAGTTCTGTGTGTATCTTCTCAACTTCACTTGTTTGTTGCCATTTGTCCTAATTATGGAAAAGACACAGAATGCCCACCTTAATTTCCCTTCCCGTTCCTCATGGGGCTCTTTCCTAACCCTGCCTGGCATGACTTATTTTTATGACCAACACTTTGGGTCCCATTGGTCCCAGCCCTGACTTTAAACCCAGATAGGAAAGTAAATCTGAAGCTTTAATTAAAATAGGTTCTTTTTGAACACTTTCAATCTTTTCATCCTCTTGTCTCTGATGACATAATAGTGCCAACTTTCCTCTGCAGAGCTGATTTAAAGGGGATTCACTCCCAGGATAATGGATGTGCCTAATGATACTTTATGATGAGGTAGCAAGAAATAAGGCTCATCTCTTCTACTGTCTGAGTGACAAAAGGAATAAAGGTCATGGGTGGAAGTTACAATGAAAATATAATCTGCATTAACCGAAAAAATAAAGAAAAAATAATTCTCATTCTGTCTAACAACAAATAAAAACCTTGTCTTTCAAGGTCAGTCTTTCTCAAGGAAAAAACAAAACGATTCGTGAAGCCAGATCAATGAGGCCTATTCAGGCTATTTTCCTCCAATATTGTTCAGGGACCAACTTGGGTACCATTGATTAGCTGATTTATAACTTACATCTACAAGGGCTTACAGTGAATGGACAGCTGCTGATTAAAGGAGAAGAAGAGAGAGAGAAGAGAATCCAGAAAAGATGCTTAGAAAATAGTCTTTCACTGTTCTGCTGTTCCAAACAAAGCGTTCAATTTGTCATTAGGTGGATAAATTATGTAATAATGCCTATTTTTTTGCATGTTTGCATTCACTTCAAATTCAAAAACTGAAATGATGACAACCTTCTTATTTTGTTTAGCACATGGTGTGAAAATGTCAGATACAGCAACAGCTTCAGATATGGAGAATAAATCTTGCCTTTTCAGTGCTCCTCTAAATTCAACCTGAAAGTATGCTGCAGTCACTAAACGTAAATAGCTGGGGGTATAGTGTTTTAGATATACACAAGACATAAGTCTATGCATTATTGACTTTAGTAAGAAATAAGGTAAATATATATATATATATATATAATCATTCTTTATTATTAATCTTTAATTACGTTATTGTATTTTTTTTTATTTTAGGTAAAAGATTGAAGCGCTGAATTGTTTTCTCTTTTAATTCAGCTTTTAACATTACTCTACAAATGGAATTAAGCAGATATCATTGATCAAACAACTTTGTACAAATAGCACCAGCTCCTTATACTAAGCTCCAGAAAACCCAGAGGAACTGATTCACAGTGAAGGCTAGGATTTATAGATGGAATATGCCACAGAGAGATTAGGATGAGACCATGACAGTTTATTAATGGGTTGGCAGGCTGTCATGTTACAGTGTGACTATACCTGCTGGATGTTTTTTTCTACTAACGTGGATCAGTTCAATAATACTTAAAATGAGAATGTAGGTTAAAAAAAAGCATAAACTGTTAAAATTAAGCTAGCCCAAGCATGGCATGATAAATGCTAGTGTAAATATACAGTCTTTTATTAAATGTTAAAATTAGAGTACTTGTGTCTATACTGGGGACAAAATGTTTGTAATGATGACCACATTAACATATTCTCTATAAAACGTTGTTTGAAGCTTTTGGTTTGTCCATTTTGTCACTAGTGAGGTATTTTAACCACTGAAAGGCACAAAATGTTAACTGTAGCTGTATTTGTGACTTCATTATTGTACAAGGAATAATTGTTTTAAGATTTGTTTATACAGAATGGATCAACACAAACAGTCCACTCCCTCCAGAAGCAATTATAGTCTTCAGAATGGTCTGCTTTGTCTCTTTAACTTTTTACCAGCTAGTCAGTTAGTTTGACGCACTGACATTTTACCTGACAATCTGCTTGTAATCTGCAAATACTCTACAACTACACAAGGCATTATGCTAGCTAATTGAGGGTGTAATTTGTTAAAACATGTGGACCGAACAGCAGATAAACTAAGATAAAACTCCTGCAAATCCATTCAATAGGAGCTCTACAGAGCACACAGTGCCTTGCAATAGTATTTGTACAAGACAGTGTCCTTTGTAAGGTGAAATGTGGAAAAATCTATATGAAAGAATAGAAAAACTAAAAACTGGCATATGCATATCCATCCAAAACCTTTGAACCTCTGAAGCCCGTAAAATGTTGTGATGCAAGAAATTGCCTTCAAAAGTCACATAATTAGTTAAAGGAAGTCCACATGTGTGCAATTTAAGTTTCACATGATCTGTCTGTATAAACACAACTTTTCTGAAAGGCCCAACAGGTTGCAGCACCAGAGGCTTTACACCATGAAGGCCAAGGAGCTCTTAAAAAAGGTTCATTCATGAAAAAGCAAACCCTTGTAGCTGGCAAAACGCTGACAGCTCTGGGCAAGGGCACACAGGCAACTCGGGGCAGAAGTTCTGAGGCTGATCTGGGTAGGTGTGCAGTGTTGGCTCTGGGTAGGATCTGTGACATGGTGGCTAACAGATTCCAAGGGCTTGGCAAGGGTTGTGGTTGCGAGACAGTCCAGGTCAAGGTCCAGGATAACTTGCAATAAAGACAAATAAGGTATCTGACAAGGGCAAGGTAAGAAGAGAACACTCCAAAAACAAGAATCTGGTTGGAGATCTGGCAAAGACTGGACATCTACTCATGAAAGGGTTTTCAATAGCCTGGCACTGGCTAACTTTGGAAGCCCAGTATATAAAGGCAGATGACCAGGTGAACTGAATAAGGCTGATTAGGCAGTGGCAGATGGGAGCAGGTGTAGCTGATAATCATAATTGCTGGGTGCAGATGCATAGACTACCAGGCATGAATCATAACAGGGATGAAATTGTTGAGAAGTACAGGGTGGGGTTATAAAAAAATCTAAATCTTTGATGTTCCCCTGGAACACCATCAAATCCATCATATTCAAATGGAAAGCACCTGGTACTACAACAAACCTGCCAAGACAGGGCCGCCCATCAAAACTCACAGACAGGGCATGGAGGACATTACTCAGTAAGACAGTGTAGAGACCAAAGGTAACCCTGAAGGAGCTGCAGAGTTCCACAGCAGTCATAGGAGTATCTGTCCACACCCGTGGTCCCGGGCTTTATGGAAGAATGTCAGGAAAAAGCCATTACTCAGTGTTAAAAATGATCCTCAGTGAAACATGTTGGTGACAGGATCATGCTGTGGGGCTGTCCTTTAGCAGGACTGGGAAACTGGTCCAAGTCGAGGGATAGATGGATGGTAATAAATGCAGGGATATTCTTCAGCAAAACCAGGGTCAGTCTTCTTCTGATTTAAGACTGGGACGAATGTTTACCTTTCAGCAAGACAAATCCCTGAAGCATACTGATAAAGCAACACTAAATGTGTTGAACTTCAATCCAATTGAAAATCTGAGGATAGCTGTTCACAAGTGAAAATTAAAATAAAGGAGCTGGATCAGTTTGCCTTGAGGAATGGGCAAGATGTGGTGAGCTCACAGAGACTGATCAAAAGCCAGTTGCAGTTTGAATTGCCCTAAAAACTGACCTTTTTGGGGGGTGGGGGCAGTTATAGGTGCTGCTTTTTTTAATTTGATCCTATTTTTCATCTATTTCAAAATAAACAAAAATACATCTTCAAAGTTGTAGGCTTGGTCTATAAATATATTGGTGAAACTGTCATACAATCCATTTTTATTTCCAGGTTGGGTGGTAACAAACCTGAAAAATGGCAAGAAGGTGAATGCTTTTGCAACGTCCTGTACATACAGCACTCTGACCTTGAAATATTTTTCAAAGCTGATTAAAACAGATAACAACATCATCTCCACTCATAAAACATAACCGTTCTTAAGCTGGGCGCATTTTAATGATCAGGCTTTAGACGCTAATTTGTTTGGAACCTCATTTAACAAAGGACGGTTGTCAAATCGGTGAAAGTCTTTAATCTGCGCTTATAAAATCTCTTGCAACAATCTTAGTACTGGAGACACCATAAATGATGCTTGCTAAACAGATGCAGATTTATGATTATTTTACAGCAGTTGTCTGGCTCCTTGTAAAGATTTCCAACTGTAAAAATGTCATCTTTAACACAAATCAATCCAAAGAGGCCATAGGTTTTATTTATTTTTTTATTTTATTTATACAGCTGATCTTACTGATGCACCAGGTCACATTCAGAGGGCAAAAAAATTAGAGTTAAAAAGTAATACAGAAAACATTGTCTGTAATCATTAGAGCCCACATGTTACTGAGTTTATTACTACTACTACTACTACTACTACTACTACTACTACTACTACTAATTATTATTATTGTTATTATTATTATTATTATTATTATTATTATTATTATTATTATTATTATTATTATTATTATTGTCATGGTTTTGTCACGGTGAACCCGAACTCAGACCACACACACGGAGCACAGTTCAGTAACGTTTATTGCAAGGATGACAGGAAGGACTGAACTGCTGGAGGTTGCTGGGACGCTGCGGTTGCTGCGCCGTAGAAACGGGTACCCCCAGAGCAGGCTGAGAATCCTGGCACAGGGGAGACAGGATTAGTCCAACAGAGGAAGATGGACTTACTTGATGCTGGAGGGAGCGGGCAGATACGGAGGACTCGGGAGCCAAACGAGGAACAGAAGGTGACATCCAGGAAGACGTGGGAATAATCTCTTTCTGAACATCAGGTGATCGAAGGATGAGTGAAGACGAACCAGCGAGAAACTGAAGGTAGAGTGAGGCTTAAATAGAGAAACTAACAGGTGGAGTGGATTCTGTCTGATTGCAGACCTAACAGGTGTAACTGATTACTGGAGGGTAAGCAAGGTGAGGGGAACTGAACTCAGACAACAAGAAACAAAACTCAACCCTGACCCCCCCCTCAATCACCCCCCCCTCAAGGCCGGTCACCGGACGGCCAAAAAACAAAACAACCCAAACAGGGTGGGCGGAGGGAGGCTCAGGATGGGGGGCTAGAATCAACACCAGCTTACCCAACCATCAAAACACAAACTAAGCCAACCAGGGTGGGTGGAGGGCGGCTCAGGATAGAGTGCTAGGGTCAAACAAAACTCTACCCAACCAGGGCGAACAAAGAGAGATCACCGGGGATCTTTGGAAACTAGGGAACGCTTGGAAGACTAGAAGGCGTTAGAGAACGCTAACAAGTTGAAAAAAAAAAGAGTGTCCAATAAACTCTAGCAGATGAGCAGAAAGTGTAGGCAAAGGCCTAGGACTAAACAGGCGTATTTAACACACCTGGGACTAGAGGGCGTCTTAACATGCCAAGGAACTGAGAAACACTCAAAACGCCAGGGAAAAAAGGTGGAACTAGGAGGCCTCTGGAGAACTAGAACCAACAGGGTATCTAGGGATGCCCAGAACAAAACGGAAACCACAAGGAACTAGAATAGAAACCAAGGAACCAGACAAGACTAGGGAACGCAGAAACCTATAGAACTTAGGGGGCTAAATCACGAGATTACAACTGGAGAACTAAGACAAGAACAAAAAACTAAGGCGGAGACTAGAGAACATTGAAACCAAAACGCTCTAGAAAATAACTAGAGAACACCGGGAACCACTCAGGAACTGGTTTCACACTAAGATAGCTCGGGAGCTAGTGAACACGAGAACTCAGGAACTAGAATAACTCAAAAACTAGGGGCTCAAGAACAACTTAGACACTAGGAGGCAACTCGAAAACTAGGGAGCTCCAAGATAACTAGAAGAACACACAAAGCTAAACTGACTTAAACAACTGAGGGCTGGGACCTCTGAGAGCGCTGGGACCTCTGAGAGCGCTGGGACCTCTGAGAGCGCTGGGACCTCTGAGAGCGCTGGGACCTCTGAGAGCGCAGGCGTCCTTTAAAGCGCAGGCGTCCTTTAAAGCGCAGGCGTCCTTTAAAGCGCAGGCGTCCTTTAAAGCGCAGGCGTCCTTTAAAGCGCAGGCGTCCTTTAAAGCGCAGGCGTCCTTTAAAGCGCAGGCGTCCCTTAAAGCGCAGGCGTCCCTTAAAGCGCAGGCGTCCCTTTCCAGCTAACCAACCAGATGGAGTTGGTGGTGGACGGCCAGGACGTGGCAGGAGGCGGAGCAGCATCGCCCCATTGAAGCCTCGAGGAGGGCGGCCCAGACGAGGCAGAGTCTGGAGCGAGTGTCGCGGAGGGCGACCCCGACGGCGAAGCGGCAAGGTCTCAGGTGGCCGGCACTGGAGCTTCATCTGGGTCTTTCTGATGAGGAACTCCAGCGCAGAACTCTCAAAGAACCTTGAAGCTGAGACGAGAGGTGGGTCTCCCTGGACCCCCTCTCGGGGCTTGAATGGAGGTGGATCCCCCTGGCTATTGAGTCCAGGAGACATCTGGCTGCAGCGTTCAGGAGGCGGGTCCTCCTCGACCCCCTCGCGGGACCTTGAAACTTGGGGAGGCGGGTCCTCCTCGACCCCCTCGCGGGACCTTGAAACTTGGGGAGGCGGGTCCTCCTCGACCCCCTCGCGGGACCTTGAAACTTGGGAGGCGGGTCCTCCTCGACCCCCTCGCGGGACCTTGAAACTTGGGGAGGCGGGTCCTCCTCGACCCCCTCGCGGGACCTTGAAACTTGGGGAGGCGGGTCCTCCTCGACCCCCTCGCGGGACCTTGAAACTTGGGGAGGCGGGTCCTCCTCGACCCCCTCGCGGGACCTTGAAACTTGGGGAGGCGGGTCCTCCTCGACCCCCTCGCGGGATTTGGAAACTTCAGCAAAGGCCGGCGGCGGCAGGACGTCAGCAAAGGCCGGCGGCGGCGGGGCGTCAGCAAAGGCCGGCGGCGGCGGGGCGTCAGCAAAGGCCGGCGGCGGCGGGACGTCAGCAAAGGCCGGCGGCGGCGGGACGTCAGCAAAGGCCGGCGGCGGCGGGACATCAGCAAAGGCCGGCGGCGGCGGGACGTCAGCAAAGGCCGGCGGCGGCGGGACGTCAGCAAAGGCCGGCGGCGGCGGGACGTCAGCAAAGGCCGGCGGCGGCGGGACGTCAGCAAAGGCCGGCGGCGGCGAGATGTGCGCACCCACGCAGACCTTGGCCGTGGCGTGCGCAGCAGGAGCAGAAGTCTCTGGTCCGGCCGGTAGGGGCGAACCCACGCAGACTTTGGCTGTAGCGTGTGCAGCAGAACCCTTTGCAGCAGCCGGTGAAGGGACATGCGCACCCACGCAGACCTTGGTCGTGGCGTGCTTAGCAGAGGCAGGGGCATCTGATCCGGTCGGTAAGGGTACGGGCGCACCCACACAGACTTTGGCTGTGGCGTGCGCAGCAGGAGCAGGAGCCTCTGGTCCGGCTAGTAAGGGTACGGGCGCACCCACGCAGACTTTGGCTGTGGTGTGCGCGGCAGAACCCTTTGGAGCAGCCGGTGAAGGGACGTGCGCACCCACGCAGACCTTGGCCATGGCGTGCGCAGCAGGAGCAGGAGCCTCTGGTCCGGCTGGTAAGGGTACGGGCGCACCCACGCAGACTTTGGCTGTGGCGTGCACGGCAGAACCCTTTGGAGCAGCCGGTGAAGAGATGTGCGCACCCACGCAGACCTTGGCCGTGGCGTGCGCAGCAGGAACCTTAGAGACAGGCTCTTCAATGTGCACCACACCCACGCAGGCTTGGGCCGTAACGTGCGGTGCACCAACCCCTGCAGGGACAGACCAGCTGGGGAACAAGTCATCCCTCTCCCCATAGAAGAAGTCCCATAACTGGGACTCCTCTATGTGTGGCACTCTGGTCTGTGGTGGCTCCTTGATACGGTGAGGGATTAATGGCGGAAGAACATCCCATCCATCAATTTCAACATAGCTAGTCGGGGGCCGCTGCAGGGGCCTGGGCACCATCCTGGGATCCTTGTGGTGCGCCCCTGCTTTCCCCGCAGACTGGTGGATGTGAGGCTGCTGCTTGTCGGGAGGAGGAGGTGCGGTCGAGCGCCTTGGAGCCGGTGTGGAGGTTGTTGGGCGGAGATGGACGGAAGCCAAGAGCAGCGGAGTAGGCGGTGGTGATTGACCCTCACGGGAGGAATGTGGGGCGTCAACCAGGTACGACGCTGCGTTTCTACGTCGTCCTCCACGCTTGTTCCGTGCCGGTGACTGACCCTGGCGAGATGCATGCGAGGCGTCAGGCCAGATCGGCACGGTCTCCCTCCGACTCCAGAGCCGGTTACACCGCTCAATAATCTCCAGTCCCGTTAGCTGACCGGCTCCTGCACGATCGCTCCGTGTGGGTCTCGGGTTCACCTTTTGGCTGGTTCGTGCTGTCATGGTTTTGTCACGGTGAACCCGAACTCAGACCACACACACGGAGCACAGTTCAGTAACGTTTATTGCAAGGATGACAGGAAGGACTGAACTGCTGGAGGTTGCTGGGACGCTGCGGTTGCTGCGCCGTAGAAACGGGTACCCCCAGAGCAGGCTGAGAATCCTGGCACAGGGGAGACAGGATTAGTCCAACAGAGGAAGATGGACTTACTTGATGCTGGAGGGAGCGGGCAGATACGGAGGACTCGGGAGCCAAACGAGGAACAGAAGGTGACATCCAGGAAGACGTGGGAATAATCTCTTTCTGAACATCAGGTGATCGAAGGATGAGTGAAGACGAACCAGCGAGAAACTGAAGGTAGAGTGAGGCTTAAATAGAGAAACTAACAGGTGGAGTGGATTCTGTCTGATTGCAGACCTAACAGGTGTAACTGATTACTGGAGGGTAAGCAAGGTGAGGGGAACTGAACTCAGACAACAAGAAACAAAACTCAACCCTGACAATTATTATTATTAAAAACCATTATTAATGCTGATGTTCATTTATACCACAGAAACACTGTGAACCTACTCTTTTCCTTCTTGGAGGAATAATTTCAGGTTTTATTATAACATTATCCAAACTGCCACCACAGTTTAACATGCCACATTTTCCCAGTGATTGAACCCTATGCCAAACCCCCAAGAACTTAATCTTATACACGCTGCAAAACAGAGACATTGCAGCTTATTTAAGACCAAACACTTGAGTCAAAGAATTAAGCCCACAAGACAGGTTTTAGTAACCTAATTCTGTTGTATTTTGACTGAGGCATGTACTAGTCATTGTATTTGAAAACTGTCAATATGTCAAAGAATTGGTCTGATGTTTTTATTCAGGGGATTGTCTAATCAAACTTTACTCCACAGGATTAATCAAAACATAAAACCTAAACAGGTTACTTTATTTTATTCCAAATTTCCAAGCCCTTTATCCCCACAGGGAGCCTTTGTATATGTGTTATATAAGTGTGTGATGTGTTGTAATATAATATGTATTATGTAATCTGTAATATACACCAAGGTAGCAGTCTCTGATTAGTGATTGTGCAGCTCCGTGTAAAATCCTTAGTTCTATCTTAATTTCTGTGTCCACACATTTCTATCCTCTTTCGACTCTTTATCGCTGTTCCTCAGTAAACTTACCAACTTAATGCTGTTAATTCTTTGCCCCATCAATTTCGTGCCATATGCATTAACGCACAATCCATGCTTGTTCTCTCTTTTTTTCCCCCTTAATTCCTTACTCTAAATTCAAAGCAGTTGTCTTCCTTCTAAAGCAGAGCAAGAAATGCCTATTCCGGTCTGTCCCTGACCCATATACAGTAACTACAGCATGTCAAGAAGTAGCACTGTCTGATATACTAATAAGTAGAGTGTGTGACAGGAATCTTGGTGTTTTTTCAAGGAAGTCAGCTGGCCACCAAGCAGGGGATTGTTGATTTCATGAATGGCACCATGTGTTTTGTGGCTAGCAATGGCTGAGAAGCAGGAACAGTTGTGTACTAAACTGAAGCATGGCTGTAATTTGATCTTTGTTTCTTTTATTCACATGTCAAAACTTTTTTTTGGGTGAGACCTTAAGCCTCATGTTGGCCCTACTCAGTGTTAATAATTTAGCAGTTCATAGCAAAAGTATTGATTCCCTTTTTCTAATTTTTACCAGAAACTTAAATATGTTCTATTGGGATTTTATGTGAATATCAAACACTATTTGTGAAGACCAATTACATGATACATAGTATTGTTTCTTGCTTTTACAATTATAAATCAGTAACAAGTGGTGTGGTGTACATATTTATTCTGAGTCAACACTTTTAACAGTTGCACAGCATATGTTGTAGGCTGTCCCTACCAACGTTGCACATCTGGAGACTCAAATGTTGGACTATTCCTTTTTGCGAAAACAGCTTGGGCCCATTTAAATTAGATGGAAATGACTGGATCAGATAAGATCAGAGTTAAACTCTTGCCACCGATTCTCAATTAGAATTAGCTCTGGACTTTGTTTGGGCCATTCTTACAAATAAAAAAATGCATTCCATTGTAGTTCTGGCTCTATGTTAAGCATTGGTTTGCTGCTGGAAGCTGGACCTCAGCACCATTCTCAATCATATTTTAGCCTTGAACAGGCTTTTTTTTTTCTCAGGACTTAGTTCTGTCCATTTTTGCATCAACTCTGAGCAGCTTCCCTGTCCCTGCAGAAGAAAAGTCTCCCCACATCATTATGCTGCCATCACCATGTTTTACCATAAGGATAAAGTATACAGCAGATTTTCAGGCCGAGTCCACACAAAGATGAACACGATAAAATTTCCATAAACAACGAAGAAAACAACTTGCATTCATACGGGAGAATGCAAACCTGACAAGCCAGCTTGATAGGCAAGTTTAAGAGGCTGTTGGGTCAATTGGTGCCGATGTGACGCTGCCACAGAAACAGGCAAAACTGACCATGTGCAAACAAGTCATGTAAAGAAAACAAAGCAACAAAGCGGCAAATGCCAATAATCAAGCTTCGAAGGGGAGCTCATTTGGTTTGCTGTAGCAAGTTGGAGCTCATGTTTGTAGAAGAGGAGCAGTAGATCCAGCTGTAACAGCCATAACAAAGCCAAAATTTGCCTTAGCAGGAACACAACACCAAACAGCACCATGCTTGTTATTATTTGTAAGAATAAGGCATATACGGATTACAGAGAGAAAAAGGTACAACAACATATCATTAGATAAACCATGTTTAGCATGTGCACACGGAAATAGAAAACCAGTGTTTTAGATATTTTTTCCACTCTGGTTCTAAAATTATCTTTTTGGGTCTCCCAAAACCCCAGATCCATTTGACTGCAATGACTAAATGACAAAATAGCTTTGTGGGTATATCTAATCTCATCTCCTTGTGGTCGGGGCCTCAGTGTTAATTTTCTCCCACTAGTTATGTCCATGTTGGCCTAAGAGCACCTTTGCCCGCGTGTTTTTGCATGAGCAAATTACTAATGGCAAACTGTAAAAGAAAGTTCAAATTGCTTTCTTTCAATACTGTATTCATTTTCACTCTTTGTGGAGTCCATTTTTAGTAATTGTACTGTCAACAGATTTTCTCATCTGAATATCGAATTTCTGCTCTTAATTTTATATAATGGTATTAGAATAATGAGCACTGAATATGCATGCTGGAATTTTCCAACTTATTCTATTTTAAAAAAAACACATATCTTTTTTCCTTCAACATCACAACTATGTACTACTTTGTGTGTGTGACACATGAACATCCCAGTGAAATGCACTGAAGTTTTTGGTGGTAAGTTGACATTAAGTAAACAATATTTAGTTGGTATGAATACTTTTGCAAGACTCTGTACATGTATGTTCACGTTTAAAGAATCCACAAATATACTCAAGGGCCTTTTTTTAGTTTGAGAACAGTTTAAAGGACACAAAAACAAACGGGGTTGAAAATAAACTAACAAAAACAAGGTATAGTAGCACTCAGGGTAAAAGCACATTTAGTCACAAACTTTTTTTTTAGACCTCAACCTATGATTTGTTCCAACCTTTGTTATGCAGGTCAGGGTCAAAAGGGCTTTTAAAATATCTCATTCTATCCAACTTCTCCACTTCTTATTTTTTGGTTTGGGAAAGGTGGGGGTCATGACTTTGAACTAGCCATCAAACTAACAATCGTACATATTTTCCCAGCTACTCAGCAAAACTCAAAGGCTAACACTTTTCATTTTCTGAGTCCAAACATAAAGTAGCAAAATGCATAAAGGAGGCATACAAAGACACCAAAAGCTAAGAAAAAAGCTAATAAAAACAAAACAAAAAAGCTGGATCACAACGTCAGCACAGCGACTTTTCTTTGAATACCAGTCAAGGAGCAGAACACGAGCCAACAGCAAAATGTGCCTCTTTAACCTTTGCCCACTCGCAGGTCATAAATATTCATAACAGGTGGGCAGGCAGATATGTCATCTTAGCAGGCAAGCAGCGTAGGCACCCAGTGAAAGTTCATTAATATCAAAGATGGTAGTGGAAAAATATAAAATATTCATCTAATAGTTCAGAAATCACAGCCCAGAGATGTGCTGTTTTGTTTTCTGGCTATGAATTAGTCAGTAGACATTTCCAGTGCTTAATAGAATTGAAACCCTTTGTAAGACATACAATCCTTCATGGAGCTAATGCTTTTGACAGTACAATTTTTTTTAAATGTCTTGTACACTGCAAGGCCAGACCCAACCTTTATCTGCTATTTACAGTCAATGACATACAGGTCAAACTGGGTATCAGTCAACACCTGGATTGATGAAAGTAACTTTGCATCACTTATTTCTTCCCTACATTTAGACATACATCTCTCTAGAAGAAGGGCTATTTGGAATAAAAGCTAGTTTGTATAATCCAAAACCAACGGGAAATAAAAGTGGTCACATGCATCTAACTGATGCATCTTTGATTGTATTTGCTGTCGTTTAAAGTGACCATTAGTCTTGATACAATGTTGCCAGAGATGTTAGGAAAATCAGTTTTTGATAGCAGCAGCGAGAAAGGCACGGCTGCCAATCCATTAAACTGTCAGAATGACCTTCACTTACCCCAAGTATTGACGGTCCAATCATATGGAGAATATGAATAAGTACCTCCCGGGATTTCCTAAAAGGGGGGCATACTTCTTAGATATGTCTAAAGGAAGAAGAATAAATCAGGTTGTGACTTTAAAGCATCAACCAGAGAGCTAGAGAAAATTAATTTTAAGAACACGTTTTTTTCTCACTTTCTCTAGATGTTGCAGTCAGAATTGTTATTGAATAAACTTTGACTTTACTGGCTAAAACTATAGTTTCTAGTAAAAAAAAATAATTAAAAAAACCTGAATATATACTGCTCAAAAAAATTAAGGGAACACTTAAACAACACAATGTAACTCCAAGTGTTCCTTTTATTTTTGAGCAGTGTATTTTATTTACAAGCAATTTCTTCCCTTAAGGAATGCAAGTAACTGTATACATATGAAACAGATCTAAACCTACCCTGTATGCAAATATCAGTTCCAAATAATGACGTGTTATCACAGTAATAGATTAGTGCAGAAGGCATACAATGGCACTGAGGTAGCACTGGAGTCTGACCAGAAATATTGTTGATTGCCTCATGTGACTGAAGGTTGGGATGCACTGATTCATAGGCCAATAATCAAAACAAAATAAAATGTTGGTGATAGTCAGGTCAAAAAGTAACAATTTGCTTTTATCGCGTTTATTAATTGCTTCAAAACCAAATACTTCACTTTTCGTGGTCTGCAGACACATGAAGCATGTTATTTTATGTACTTTTAGGTCCAGTCAAGATAGGCTGTAATGCATAAATGAGGATAATCTTGTGAAGACTACCATAGTCAGTCTCTTCACAGATGAGGACAAGTCAGCGTACAGACAGTGCATACTGAGCTGGAGCTCTTCAGTGCTCTTTTAGTGACCGGCTGCTGCACCCACATGCTCAAAGGAGCGCTTCTGCAGGTTGCGCCTCCCAGCTGCTGTTAGACTTTATAATCTGTGTTGCTCACAACAGACTCAATAACTGTTTCAACATGCTGATGGTTGTGCAGGCTCTGATTTGATCATGAATCACTGAAAGTCTCTCAGATGCTAAGGTACACTTGCACACGCCTTAGCTACTTCAAAATGCTAATGTACTGGCATTTTTGCCCTGATGTTGCCATAATATCAATAGTTGTGCAATATCTACTCTGGCATTTATTACTTTTACTCTTGGTGTTTCTTTAGAACTAACTAGATTAGCTAATTTTTTCACTGCTATAAATTGTGTGTTACTATGTTTTTTTCTATGCCACTGTCATGCTGGAATTACCCCATTGTGGGACGATAAAGGAAATTCTTATCTTATCTTGACTTAAAGCTGTAGGTTCTGTTGTATTTAAGTCTACTACATATACCCTGATTGATTAAGATGACTGACTGTGCCAAGTACAATTAGAAATTCACTATCTCCACATGTTTGTTTCAAAAAAGGGATTGCTGCAGGTAAGGGACTTTCTGTAGTTGAGTGTGCCTCCTGACATGGATAACTTTCTGACATTCAGTGACCCCCACTCAGGAACTCTTTTCTTTTTAGACTTGATATCAAAAACAAATCTTGCTAAACATTCATTTCTCTTGTCTTTTATGTTTTGTTGGCTCTTGGGTTGTTGTGCCAGTTAATTGTGGAGCACTTTGCTGTGTATTGTTTTAACCAATAAGCAAAGAAAAAATCCCTTAGCTCATCCCATATTACTTCTAAGAACAACCAAGAAAGAGCAAGACATATATTTTTAAGAGTGAAAATGAAATATTGAATCAAAAACAACAGCTCCCCACCCACCCAATAAACTTGCATAGGCAGTAATTTCCATGGCTGTTTCTTGACTTTTTAAAGACCTCTGTTTCCAAACTCAAATATTAGTTGCTTTTATTTCACTGAATTATTTTGTATGGTTGGAAAGATGACTTAGACTTCTGTTATTTGCTGTAACATAATAAGGCAAAGCCACTGTTTTTCTTGGAGCATCGTGACTCACAGCTATTTGATTTGTCCCATTCACAGAAGATCTGTCTGTGAATAATAAGAGGAGCTTTTAAATCACCATAATAATAATAAAGAAAACATTGGGTCACAAAAGCAACTGACTTACAAAAGGAATCTGTGTGAAGAAAGAGGGGCAGATTAAATGCTAAATATTAATCTCTTACTGGGCAGCGTAGCTAAATAAAAAAAAACCTGGCTTTGATAGCACTAATGCATTAACTGGTATTATGTAACACATGATTTAAATATAAACAGATAAAATGTCTGCTGTGACAGATATTAGAATAATTTTGAACTATTCAACACATGACACATTCATGTATCTGTTGCTTTGGCAAACACAGTCAACATGTTTGTCTAAACATGGGAGCCCGCTTTTACTGATATCAAATTGACAGTTTCACTGAGCCTAATTTGATTGCACAAGTTGCTTCTCACGTATAAACCCAGAGATGAAGTGTAAAACATTTGTTAGAAATGCAAGGCTTGTCTGGGAAGATTGTATGATTTCAGGACAGGTTCGCATCACATTGCAGAGGAAGAAGCATCCATAATGTGAAGGACTGCGCTGACTGTACTTCTCAGAGAAAGTCTCAGACCCTCAGAGAGATCTTTGGACTTAAGGCTTTACCTCTGATCAATATTAAGAGGTCAGCTTAAGGGTCTAACTTTATTTCCATATTTTTTTCTAATTTTCACCAAGATTTTTGCTGACTCTACAGACAGAAAAAAATAATACTAGGCATTTAGGCATTTTGTCTCATCTGTTTCTCTCCTTTTTTTCTCCTCCTCCTACATTTCAGTTTCAGTGTCCATTTAACATGAAACAGTCCCAGCATAAATTCTTAAAAAAAAGAAAAGAAGAAAAAAAAAGAATACTTTTAGTTAACTTGCAAATATGTCTGTGTATTTGCTGATTCAGAGAATACACAATATAATACTTTAATTTGTAGTTGTCTACAACAAGAAAATACTCTCAAATAAAAAGTTTCTTTGTTCACCTGTGATGTCTCAGTGCCTTTTCAAGATTCCTTCCAGAAAACTTGTAAATGTAATAAATTCTGTGGTTTTACATGTTTTTGGCTTATGGGAGGACTTGTGCTTTCGCAAACCTAAAGGTCTTATCTCTGTATTTTGGAGTCAAAGTGTTGTTGTTTTGTTGCAACTTCATGCCATAATCGTCAGCCAGCTCTGGAGTGGTTCACTTCTAAATTTGTGAATATGTTTCACGACCAAAATAAAGTGAATTGCTCCCCTCAGGTATTGGGTTTGTCTTTGCCTAGGGCTGAGGATATCAAGTATCTAGGTATCTAGGAGGAGTATCTAGAATGGAGCAGGAGATGAATAGATGGTCTATTGTGGTAAAAAAAAAAAGAGCTGAGATAAAAAATAGAGCCTTCGATTTACATGAACTTCCTTCATACATCTCAGCTGAGATGTTTTGGGCATAAGTGGTTTTGGCATCTGATCAGGATACTTCCTGGGTACCTCCGGTTTCTTCTTCTACAAATGGTAGAAAACCAGGGGGCAAACCTATAACTTGCAGTATGGACTAGATATACCTTCCAGCCTGAGATGGATGTAGGAACCCCCAGAATGAGCTGGGGAGTGTGAATGGTGAGAGTAATGTTTTTCTATCATGAACCTTCGTTTATCTGATAGATGGATGGATGCATGGACAGGTCGATGTTTTTAGTAGGTTAGAATTAGGGGATTCTATGTTTTAGTTTTTTTTTTTACCAGTATTCTCATTTACTTTGAGAATATTCACAGATTTACACACATAAAGTTGGAAATACTATTTTAAGAATGTTTTAGTGGTTTAATATTCCCTTAATTATGTCGGGAAGAGACAGTGATTCTGTTAAGAATTATTTCATTAATTCATTTTCACAATAATTTCATGAGAAGAGGTACAACATATTTTATTCCCACTTTATGAGCCAACAGCATATAACAACTTTAAATACAAATTGCAGGTATATTGACTGTATGAAATTAGTTTAATTGATTTAAACTGTAGACTTATTGATTGAGAAGTTTATTAATGACTCTGCTGTTTAACCCTCCAGAGATCTTTGAAGCAATTAATCAAGAGCTACTGATAATTAGAAATAATGTCCCCAGCCTAAAACAAAATATTTTCTGGTCTTCGTGAGAATAATTTTACTGTCATTTATCAAAAACTCCCACCATCTTAAACTGTGATTTAATAATTAATTAAAGTAAATTATTTGGTCAGAGAAAAAAAAGTTTATTATTTTTGGCTGAACACATATTCTTGTGCTGTGCATTGGGGAAATTTCATTTTCTCCTCATATTTTACTGCAGTACTTGATTTATGTTTATTGAAATAAGATTAGAGAGAGAGAGTAGCCACATCAGTGGACCATGTCAAAGCTTGCTTGACCTACAATGATTCATTGTATATTTAAAAATCTCCATAAAACCACCCAAATGTGTGGGGCAAAACCTCCCGACCAAATGACAGGAAGAAAAACTGCAGCACATCTCAGGCCACACATGAATCTTTTGAGAGCAACACAAGATCAATGAGCGTGTGTTTTTTTCTTCTAAGAATCAGTAGGGTCGCTATACCAACAGAGGAAAAATGATCTATGTAGATCTCATTAGCCCCATATGATGACAGACGTAAGGCCATATGATTAATGACCGGCCGGAAAGACCTGAAAATCATTGATGTGACCTTTAGGATTGCCTCTGCTCAGGAGCACACAGAATGACATGACTTCCACTGAAATTATCCGATCAGATATGTCCATGATTTTCTTTTAAGGCCTATATGTCTGCTGTGATCCCCCTGTGTTTAATGTTTTTCATGAAACCCATTACATACAATAATGTGTTTCTTTTTTCCTATGAATATAAAGAATATGCATTAAAATCCCTATGAGCGCTTGGAGGTTTCATGCAGTGAAATGCATAATTCAGACTGTATAACATTATTCTTTCTGTATTCGGATGTACTTATGTATATAAGTGACTTTTAATGAAATCACAGATGAACAGTCATCTGCCAATGGGATTTTATGGGCACAGGCCTTGTGGGGGAAAAAAAGTGAAAGTCAATAACAGTAGACTGTGTCATCTTAGATGATGAGGTTTTAATGACAGGAAGCCATCCAGTCACCTTTCGACAAACCCCAGAGATAAAGGACCACCAGCAGTGAGCAAGGACAGTGGAAGAATTAATTCAACATTTAGAAAGCACGTGCGTGTGTGTGTGCGTGCGTGTGTGTGTGTGTCTGTGTGTCTGTGTGAATAGTGTGTAACCAAAGGAATGTGGACAAGGGGTGATCATAACACGGCAGAGAGACAAGGATGGAGGAAGGGAAAAATATTATCTGCAAACTGCATTTAAATTTTAGAATAAAACCTGGAATTGATAAAAAAAAAAAAACAGTAAAATTTGGCGACAAAATAAGTATAAAGAAAGAAATGTCATATATGGTAAAATAAAAGTAAAATGGGCAGAAAACCATAAGAGATGAATGATGGAATGGCACAGATGGCCGATTGAGGGACCAAAAGCTCGCAAAGATGACTAAACAGCAAACGGCACAAATTAAGGAGATATTGAGGGTGGGAGCATCATTGTAGTCTAACACAATTAATGCTTTTAACAAGAGATCTGCAGATGGCCAATTCTATTGATTTCTCTTACTGTTCATAGTTAATCAGGAGAACTTTTGTCTGATCCGTCTACCACGTATGAATATGCTGACCTTTCACCTTCAGTTTGAGACCCAAGAGTGCCACAGTGAATTTGACATTTTGTTAGGAAATGTAAGGAACATTTTACAAAAGCATTGCATAAAACAAACACATTTTTGGGTTTGTTTTTGTGGATTTTTAAGTGTTCATTATGTATTCATTGTGTTCCTTTAAAGGATTGTCAGTTGTTCTTGACTTTGCCAGTTCTTACACAGAAGTATTTGGGCAGATATGGGTTGCAGCTGCTGTGTTGACAAAAATGAGGCTAACTCTCTTTTCCTGTCTAGACTTACAAGTAGAAAACAATGGTCTGCAGTCTACTTTACATGGGTGTTTTGTGTCTGTGTGTTTTGTGTGCATTCAGTGCCAACACCTGACCAAAATTTAATTATGTCTGCATAATGACAATAAAGATTCTTGATTTGTGCTAACTTCTAAATAGAAGACACTATAAATACCAGTGGTAAAAGACAGCCTGCTATTCATATTTTTCACAGCCATTTTTTTTTATTATTATTTATTTAAACATCAGGTGCTAAAGGAGATAAAATTAGCAAAATCTTATGTATCATAGCAAAGCATAGTTAGGAATAACTTGTCAGAGTGCTAAAATCTAATAATAATAATAATAATAATAATAACAATAATAAAGACTTTTATGATTATAAGTTTTAACTAGGGCAGAGCGAAATGGCTGAAAAATAAAATCTCTGATTGTATTATCCCAAATCCGACTAAACAATTTTCCCCCCTTCATTTCATGTCACAAAAAGAAGTTTTTTTAAAACCTGCTTTTATTTCAAGCATTTTGTCTGGAGTTGACCTGAATTCAAAGTGCAACTAAACACAAGCTGTAAAACAGTTGTAAAAAATGAAAATATAACAAAATGTTTGCTGCTAGTGGTATTACACAATGAGCTAAGAACAGGCTTCACTTCACTTGTTTATTTTCAAATTAACTTGAAAAAATAAGTAAATGAATAAATTAAAGTGTCTCATATTATGATAAAAACGTTTTCTCTAAAATATTTTGACAATATATTTCCCTAAACATATATTCAGCATTGCATGCTATTCTCTACATGGAAGCCCAATGAATGCAATGGCAAAATACATTCTGATTTTTTTTAAATATTCTTAAAAAATAGTAGATTCAAATTAATAACTTAAATGTATTTATTGCCTAGCCCTAGTTTTAATATTATCAAAATAGTTTGTCAAGCAAGTTTTTCAATGTGCGTTTTTGTGTTTTGTTCAACATATGTGACCTTTCCTTTATTGCTCCTTGTAAGGTTGTGACATTCTCCTTGTGTTACTACGTACATGTTTATATGTTAGCTCATAGACCGGATATGCAGTGGAAAGCTCACTCACAGGGATTGAGTAAGAGAAAATAATGAATACATTTCTGACACATCTTGGGGGAAAAAGAGCACATAGCTCAGTGCACTGAGCTGTTCTCATTTATCAGATATATGTGGGTTCTAATCATTTTCATCCCCTTTATGACGTTTTACTTGGGGGTTGTGTAGTGCAAATATGAGCAAATATTTGAGTAAGAATGAATGGAATGAAAAAAAAAATACCAGAAAACAGCAAATTTGACACTTTCACTGACAGATGGAAAATTCCTTCATGGTGCATGATGTATCTTTTAAGGTTAAGCACTGAAGGAAAAATAGAATACTGTTGAGCCACCTAAAATATCTCACCTTAGCCTACTACTGCTGAGGTTTTATGTGAAAGAAAGCAGGGATATTTCGGGTAAAAAAAGGGAAAAAAAAACATTAGCTATATTTAACAAATTAATATCCAAACAAAGTCTGGATATTGGTTTCAGAAGAATAAATATCAGCATTGACCTCTTAAGGAGAAGCATTAAGTATATTTGTACATTCAAGTAATCATAAATCTAAACTAACATATAATTACTACCTCAAACTTACTTATAGCTATCATGTTAAGCCAAGAATCACAACATATCAGGATGTAGATCAGGATGCTAATTTAAATACCTTAGTACACTTAAGGATTAAAGACTTCATCCAAATTCTGCCGGGGATAAGTCGTTTGGCTGTGCTATCCTAGCGCAGCAGGTCTTGGTGATATCACAGCAAAATTAGCAAAAGTCTGGGCTATTTCTGCCCTGTGATGGACGTCCCACAGATTCTGGCCCACGGACTAAGACTCGTTTTGAGGAAACTACGGTTGTAGCTCAGTGTCTGCCATGCGGTGGTTGCAGAGAGGTGTCTGTTTTGTAGAATAAATCATCCGCCGATGAGTTATTGATCTGGAAAGCCGAATCTGAAACCACCGAAAAACATTTCAGATCCCAAATGTACAGCATTCTAATTCTTCCAGTCTATTAGCAGCTTCCCTTAAGAGGCCGGCCACTGAACGTCTGCCTGCTGAGTTTGAAATTACTAAACAATTCTTTAGTGCGGGGAAAAGCCATGTAGATTCACCGACGCAGTAAAATGCTAACCAACCAATGGGAAGAAGTTGAGCCCTTAAGACACAGCCCCTCCTCATTTGCATAATGAGGCAGAAATGCATGCATAAATGTAAAAGGGACAGGCAGAAATGTAAAAAGGACAGACAGAAATGTAAAAAGGACAAACAGAAATGTAAAAAGGACAGGCAGAAATAAATAGCATCGGAGAAATAAATAGGGCAAAAAAATACAAAGAATAAAACAGACAAAAATATTATAACATGCACATAAATAAATACTTAAAAAAAATAAGTAATTAATAAATAAAGTGGCTAATTAAAGGAGATATATACATTTTGTCTCACTGTATAATTTATTTTCTACCTACATTTATTTGTTTATTATATTTTTGGTGGCACATAATTGTATGCATATTTATTTATTGAGCATTTATTTATTTCTGTATTTATTTTTAATTATGGAAGACTTGGTCCTCCATAGAAGCTAAAAGTGGATAAGTGAAAACATTTGGTTGTTGGGTGTCTCTCCAGAAATTATATCAATCCATTCAGAAGAAAGCTATAGATTTTCATCTTCTTAACATCTGGCAGAAAACTACACAGCACCATTAGCATGGAAAAAACCAACATAACAAATTTTGTATTCCTTCATCTATAACTTTTTAAAACAAGGATATACTGAAATGATATTTCACCAAAGTTACTGGGAGAAGTAATTTATTTTTAATGTATGCTTGTTTTGGCTATAAATGGCTGTTTGTGTGTATGTACTGTATATGTGTGTTTTGAGTTATATATTTAACTTTTGGTTATATTTTAGGATCTATGTGGTATGGTCTTTTCTTGCAAGATGTTCTAGTAATTTTTCCATTGTATGTGTATTTAATAGACAACATGCTATCTTATCTTATGTGATGGCTTTTAAAATAGCATATTTTCATAGAACATTAACAAAAGTGTAGAATATTAAAAAAAACATTTCTTACTCTCTGCGCACACAGCGATTTTCCTGTGTCTAAGATGAACCAGAGCTTTTTAACTCCAGAATAAATGTCAAGGTTAGAGAGAAAAGGTCTTCCTCACAGAGATTATAAGAGAGGCATGCAGTGTACAGTTCCCACCATACTCCAGTTCTACTAGTTAGAACAAATGTGATGCAGTTGAAGAAAGAGGACTGTTGAATGAACAACATTGTAAACAACACTTTTTTTAAACTCAACAAATGTGATGCAGTTGAAGAAAGAGGACTGTTGAATGAACAACATTGTAAACAACACTTTTTTTTAAACTCAACAAATGTGATGCAGTTGAAGAAAGAGGACTGTTGAATGAACAACATTGTAAACAACACTTTTTTTTAAACTCGTGAATATTTTCCAAAATATGAGCGCTTTGGAGAATACACATCACATGATAAAATGTGCTAAACTTGGCACCTCTGGATTAGTATTATTTTTTTGTAGATCACAACTGATAACTAACTGGTTTTAAGGGTATAAACGTCTTCAATTAACCATTGGCATGGTAACAAGACTTTTACACGCAAGAAAAGCAGCAGCGATCTAGTTTTGACTGAACTAATCTAGAGGTCAGTCTCAAGGTAATAAATGTAATAGGATGCTTATAAAACAATGATTAGGGAAGTATATGCTTAGTAATAACAAGACACGTTTAGATTTAACGCAAAGAAAAACATTTCTGAGAAATCAGCAACAAAACATTGTGTTTTTCTTGTCTTTGACCTTATTTCAAACGCACAAACAATATTAAACAGTGGTTGGTAAAAAAAAATTATCTGGCATCTTTCCTTTGGAAAGGAACACATTATAAAACAAGTAAATCTATACATTAGCTGTTCTGTAATTAGCTCTTCTTCAACAACTGAAATAAACCAGTTTAGACGTGTAAAAGTAAATAATCTGTAAATAATAATTAAATGAACCACTTGAAAGTGTCAATAGTATTTTAATATGCATATCACATTGTAATTAGTGATACTTAAGTTGATGGAATGGCATGATAAAGGTGAAAAAATTAGAAGTAAAAGTCATAAAAAGTGTGCTAACTGGATAATAACAGTGGTAAAATGAGACAGCGTTTCTCTGTCATTATACCTGTTCCAAATGTTATATATATATATATATATATATATATATATATATATATATATATATATATATATATATATATATATATATATATTAGGGCTGGGCAAGTTAATTTCGCGTTATACTCATTAGACTATTAACGGCGATATTTTCTTTAACGTGCATTAACGCATGTTGCTCACATGCTTTTATTTTGTGAAGGTCTGTTGCTGCGGTGTAGGGGTTTGAATCAGAACAGTAGGTGGTGATAATGCGCCAATAACCTCGCTGTCAGCCAAGCCTTGGATTCAAAGAGGAAGAAAGGTGCTGGCGGGAAAAAAACAAAGCCGACATGCGGAAGGCGGTGTTTCCCGCATGAATTTGCTTAGGCAAGGCAGTGAGTTGGCGAACGGAACAAGTTTTGTGCAGAGCGGAGCGGAGCGGAGTCTGCATCGACGCCGTCGGTGAAGTCGCTTCGCGTTTCAAAGCATCCATGTGTTTTTGCCTGTTTTTCCCCTGCCATTCACTATATGCACGCGAGAAAGCAACAACAAAAAACCGCGTGTTAACGTCAAATAAATGCAAGCAACGCAAGCATATCGAGTTAGCAAGCATTTCAGTTTAAAGTTCTTCCAGCATGAAATATGACAGAAACAAGTTAGTTGTAACCACTGCCAAGTTAAACTTTGGTATTGAACATAAAATGGTAATGCTGCTCCCTGCTGTTACCTCAGAAATTGCCTGTTTTTGGTAGATTTTTTCCCCATAAAGAGAATTCCTTGTCAGTGGCAATAAGCTTTAATTTATTATTATTATGTTTTGTTTTACATGTTTAAGTTGAGCTTTACACTAAATATGTGTTACTGATAAGTGCTACAAATGTTACAACACTTTTGTTCATATGGCAGCAGAACATTAAAATAAAAATACTCTTTACACTACTTTTGAATTCATTCTTGGAGTTTGTAAATACAATGCGATTAATCATGATTAATCAGGCAAATTATGCGATTAATCGCGATTAAATATTTTAATCGCTGCCCAGCATATATATATATATATATATATATATATATATATATATATATATATATATATATATATATATATATATATATATTCAACATCCAGTATTGTTTCAGTATATTCGGAGCCACATGCATCAACTCTATTTTTGGTGTCTTACACCCCCCCCCCCTCCTCCCCCGATTAATGTAAGGACATAACAAGTGCAACATAATCAAACCTCTCCGATCCCATGAGGACACTTAAAATGTTTGTTACAGAGAGTTACAATGATTTAATGACAGGTTGTAAACTTTACTTCAAGTGTGTTTTTATTAAGCCATTCCCGTGTCAGTTGTCCCAGGGGCAATGTCTTTACTGACGAGTAATACGGGAGTGATATGTCTTACCCTTCAGTGTAATGGAAGGCCTATGGGGATGTAGTATTGTGTTCTGCTGCCACAAACACTATCATATTTCTGATGCCATAAAATGAGTGCAGGTCAAAGCTGGGTTGCATAAATATCTGTCTAGCCATTCATCTTTTCATTTCCCTTTTATATAACTTCAAGTAATAATTGCATCAAACTCCTACAACTACAAAACACTAAGTGTGCAGTGAGATTTTAAGAGCATATGTTAAAGTAGTAAGAACTTCAAATTTTCTAAACAGCTTCAAGGGACTCACAAGCCTTTTAAAGAGCCAAAATGGAATCAGTCATGCTGGTTAATTTGATGCTCCAAGTGGTTCTTAATAATAAAAGCAGTCAATATTTTGCTGTAGACATACATTTTCTTAAAATTCAACATTTCATCCTTTTTTTCTCCAGTAACTATTTTATGGCTTTCATGAAAAGAAAGGGGGGGGGGGGGGGGAAAGGGGGAATCATTGCCTTTGTTTTTAACCTGTTATGTTGAAACATTTGGTGACCAACAGTATCTGCATTGACAAAGTTGGAGATCTGTAGAGCCCCTAATGCCAATAAGCAGTAGAGCTATTATTATGGACTCATTTCCTGATGAGGGACACCAAATATTATAGAAAATACAAGATTTATCTAGCTGAGAAAAGTATGCACAGTATGTAAAAAGTGATGCACAGAAAAATCAGCTGGTAAGCAGAAACAGCTACAGACTGATTGCCATTGACCAGTCAACGGTAGTTCTGGAAGTTATTGAAGGAAAAATAATTTAGTATCAGTGAGGTGTTTGAAATATATAAAACGTAAAAGTAGGCATGGAGATGAAAGCAGTTGTTTAAGATATAACATTCTGTTAAGACATGTCTGTGGTTATTTCTCCCTGAAACATAACAATAAGGCTTAAATAACTACAACAAAGTTGTTCTGTTTTACCCTTTTGAGCCCTCAATGCTGTCTCTTAATATACTGAATCTGGAAATCGTGGAAGCTATTTGGAAATCTCATTTGTAGTAAGAATGTGGATTTTTACTAATGCTTGCAGCCCTTAATGAATTAGTTGCTAACAGAACATGTTAAAGATAGTTAAAGATTTCAACTCTGTAATCATTTTGTTTTTGCTTTAAAATCTAAGTAAATTTCTCTTTTACTTCAAATTGGACTGACATCACCTGCCTGCTCTTGTTTTCTACAGTATTGTTTCATTATAGTTCTCAAAGATAAATTGGAATTGATGAATAAACTGGGAAAAGCTTCACAAAACAGTGCAGAAAAAAGAAAATCACTAACAAAGTTCCATTTTATTTTTACTAACATTTTTAGAAAGAGTAGAAAGATCCATGTGTTTTTGACCTTAGAGAATAAGGTCATTCTTTGTCCAGAATGACCTTATTCTATAATTAATATAGTTCAATCCCACAGAATTATTACAAGAAGATTTCAACAACTTTTAAACTGTCAAAGACACACACTTTTGGGCTGACAATGGCCAAACAAAGTTTTAACATATTCTTCCATGCAACCAAACACACCTGTACTTTCACAAATTTTGAAACAAGAAGCATAATGTGATGTCGCTTGATACAGTTTGTTAAAGGCAACATTATACGATATACGATATAGGTGGTTGTTATAATTAAAATGTAGAAAAGTAACAATGATTATTAAGATACTGAATTCTAAAATGATTGCTTTTACTGTAACTGCTTCCACATTTTAAAGTAAATCTATAGCTCATTGTTTATGCTGGATGGTGATAGCTCCATAACACCATCAATTGCCTCACAGTGACTTAATTTGGAGCATGTTAAAGGTCAAATAACTGCGAAATATGAATCCTCGTTATCTTCTAACTGCTTCAAAAGGTAATATATGGCCTAATCTCACAGAAACGTTTATTTTGTTTGAAGAAAAATCACCTCATGCAGACTAGTTGTTTTACCTCTCTAAAAGAATTGTCATTGTATACAAAAAAATATAAATAACTATACCGATATCAGTACTAATATCAATATCAATTACCCATTCCTTGTGTTTACTATTAGAAAGCCCAGATGAAGATAGTGAACACTGGGCCAAGGAAGCTGATAAATGGCTTGTCTTGCTCTTGTAAAAGGTCATAGCTCTCATTATTTACAACACTGGATCTTTGTCATGGCTCAGTGACACTGACCTTGTGCAGTTCTCACATCCCTCCGTCTTTCTATGCCCATACGTGCATGACTTTTCATTGTGTCTACACGCTTGATTACTGAAGGTTAACAATACACAAACAAACGTGTTCCTCAACACCTCAATGCATGTAAAAACTATTTTGCGAACAAATCTGCAGAATTCTCAAGAGTGATATTGGTCTATATTTACAATGGTCCTAGTCGAACAATACCCCTGGGATATCAGTTCTCTTTCTATCTGTTTTCTATAGCACATCATTGCTTTGTAATTGAATTGCTGTGACAGAAAATTTATTTTTACTTAAAATCTAAATCTGGCATATTTACAATACTTCTATTTCTTAAGTAAAATGAAAGGACAACAATAATAATGGATATTGCATTAGTTATATGACTTGGTGTTTTTTTATGACCATTGTTGGCTATTAAAACCACAAAATAAAAGATTTAATCTTCTGAGAACAGCTGCATGCAGATAAAGACTTTATTGCCACAAATACTTAAAGATGGAAGCGAGAAGAGCCTTCTAGTTTTGTCAGTGCATGAGAGCAGTCTAAGGCTTTTACCCCATTGAAACTTTCTAACCTTTTTATCATTTTTGTAAGGGAATATCATCAGCTATTTTGAGACTATGTCCAAACCTGCAAAATCTTTGAAAAATAAGGAAGCTGAAGGACTGACCACATGTGTGAACTTGTGTTTGATTAGCATTGCTACCTTGCTGAAGGAGCACAGAACTAGCCTTTATCTATGCTGGTGAAGATTCTCAGTCATCCAGGTCATGGTCATTCCAAAAAAGTTAGAAAATCAAAACAACTGGCCTTTTTTTCTAAAGTTTGAAGACGTTTCGCTTCCTATAAAGAAAGCTTTCTCATTTCAAAATGTCTGGAATAGACAAAACCAACTTTAAACAGAGGAGGAGGACTTAGGTTCCAGCTCTCAAAAACTTACAACACAGCAATCGGGTTGCAGGTGATCAATATGTCGCTCTTGTAAGCCAGGCCAATTACGACCCTAACGACCCCCCATTGCAGAGGCGTGGACCAGTTACAGTTTAATTTGCAGGCCAACAATGACCTTAACGACTCCCCATTACTAAGGGGGCGGACCTGTTTCGGTTCAATTTGCATGTTATCTAAGCCATTTCAAGGCCTTTGTTGGGCAGTACTATAAAGCTTGCAACTCCACACTACTCCAGACATTTTGAATTGAGAAAGCTTTCTGGATAGGAAGCGAAACGTCTTCAAACTTTGGGGGGAAAAAAGTCCAGTTGTTTTATTTTATTTTTTTACTTTTTCGGAATAGCTTTTCTGTAGATTTGAATATTGCTCTTGCTTCTTTGGGGTCCAGGCTTGACAATATTTAATCTATGATGACAGACCAGAATCAGCATCTGAAATCTTTGAAATCTAACGCTGAACTAAAAGACCAGAGAACTAACCTCGTCTTTGCTACGGGCTAAACCTGAAGCAAAGAGTTCAGATTTTGAGGGCTAGATCCAGAGAAACAACATCAGAATCATCAAAGTTCCTGAATATGTCAAGGGACCCTGACCTACAAGCTTCTTCTCTGAACTCCTAGTTGAGCTGCTTGGAGAGAAAATGCACCATGCGCCAAAGGACTGAATACTAATCCACAGCTTGGATCCAGACCTCACCCGGTAAGGATTTATCCACATCGCTAACAGATTAAGGAGACATGGACATTTTTTTTTTTTTACTGATGAGCACTGCTCTGCAGCTTCAAGGATTACATGCCAGATGTTGCCAAAGAACAAGTTAAATATCAGACGGTGATGGTGAACCTTTTTCTACGGCCAGCTCTCCTGTATCCAGCCCGACTGAAAGTAGCCATAAAGTAAGTAAGGTTTTTGTTCTCCAGAAGCAGCTGCAAACTATTGTTGTTAATTTTATCAAACCTCATGGCTTGGATAGTTTATCCAGTGCCTTGCTAACTTTTGCTGTGCTGGACATCAGTGAGGCGGCTTGGTGGGTGCTGGGGTGGTGGCCCAGGCCTAGCTGGCTTTTGACCCTCCTACCCTTTGGTTGCTGCCAGGGAACAGTGGTACCTTCTATGGCCATCCAGATTCCTCATCCAGGGGGAGCCTCTCTCCTCCTGGTCTTACATATTCCCTTCACCTGTCCCCTCTCTGGCTTTAGTCCACAACACATGGCTGCACATTCCAGAAGAGCTATTTTTTTTCCTGGCTGAGGGTATTGGGAGCTCACCCCCTCCTTGCATCTGACTCCACCTGAGGCTGGTATGGGCTCATGGGATATGGCACTGGGGTAGGGCTTGGCAATATATCCAGATTTTAAGTGATATAAGATGAGACTATCTTGTTTATATCAAAAGGGTTACTATATTTGAACTCCTCTCAGACAGGTCTCTATCTCACTTATCAATAAAAGAAATAAAAACCCCACAAACTGGATTGTATGAAACTGAAATGCCATCCTATTGCCCTTCTCTGTGTTGATACAAAAATCTCTTTCAAAGTTTTGGACATTATTTTTTTCTACATGTTTTACACTGCTTTCACAGCCTTGGGCAGTAATTTCACTCAATGCTAAGAAGGCCCTTGTCAGGGTTGAGTGGGCCTATCCATTTTGTTCATTGCGGAAATTTGGTTTTTGGTTCTAAATTAATATCATATCACGGATCAACCTACGTTATGCTGCTCCACTGGTTATGTTGTGTACTAACACTAGCACTCTTTTTACTTTCTTTTGTGGAATATGACAAGGATTCTCCATTTCACCACTATTTCTTTCACCACTCTTTCCTGCCTTAAAATCTTTGAAAGGATTCAGAGGAATTAAAATATGTGGAAGTGAACACTGAGTTTCTCTCTACGTTTAGATTAGATTAAATTCAACATTATTGCCATTACATATGTACAGATGTATAGCGACGCAATACAGTTTAGCATCTAATCAGAAGTGCAATAAGCAGCAATAAGTGCCTGCAACACATATAGTGTGGTATTTAAAGGCTCTGTTTTTACAGCATATGAACAGTATTTACATGAGTATGAAAAGTTATTTATAGGTGAGACCAGTATATATGAGTGAGCAAAATATCCACGATTAATTAAGTTACTGTGGACATATTATAAAGATAGATTTGTGCATTAAATTAATATACTACACTATACAAAGGAACTATAACATAATTTACAATAAAGAAAAACAGGCAAAAGATAACTTGTAAAAAGATAACTTTTCTACATTCCTTTGAGACTCCAAGTACACAAGAAAATGTATTTAAGGGCTATTAAAGTGAATTTTGTATGATATGTCCCCTTTAACGAATGTGTGTGCTGAACAGTCCAGTTGTGCAGTGGTGATAGCCTTTGGTCAGTGAGGGAATGTGGAGTAGAAGAATGTGGGTTAATTGGTGTATCGGGATCAGCCGGGTCAGAGTTCAGTAACGTTACGGCTCTGGGTAAAAAGATGTTTCTCAGTTTGCTGGCCCTTGTTGAGAGGCTTCTGAAGTACCTACCCAGGAGGGAAAACAGTCCATGTGCCGGGTGGGAGGAGTCCTTCAGGATGCTGCAAGCTCAATGCAGTCAGTGTTTCCTCTGGATGTCCTCAATGGCTGGGAGTGGAGTCCCTATGATGTGTTTTAGGCAGTTTTTTCTCTGCCTCTCAGACCTAATTGACTACCACTGGGCTGCCAATGTTTACAAAATAACTGATGAATTGCAACTGTGCCTCTCTGACAATTTCTCCAAACTATTAATTTATCCTCAACCTTTGCCAGACTGGGTCTTATACAGTTTAAAACCATCCAAAGCCTCCACTGTTGCAAAGCCAGACTGATTTCCTGCCATTCTACACTTAAATATTAACACCAGACAACTTTTGGTATGCCCCCACATGAGTTATTGACCATAAAACAATTCATTCTTTATTGTAAAATGATTTTTCTTAGTATATAAAAAGTAAAGTTTTCTATAAGATTCACATCTGCACGTGTACCTAGGGCCGCCCTGTCCTTGCCCCTATTTATATCTGCAAATCAGCAAAAACACCCGAAAGTCACCCTCCACACATCCAAATAACCATGGTAACGCCAGAGAAACTTTATGTGTACTGGAGACCCTTTCTTGGATATTTAAATGAACTCTCTTCTGAGGAATTATCACCACAATCACTCAGCCCAGTTAAGGTTTCCTGAATATTCCTCCCAATCTGTCCTTCTTTGATCCATCCATCTATCCATATTCTAGGTTGTGATGGGTGCTGATGCCTATCTCCAGCTGTCAATCGGTGAGAGGCGGACAGGTTACCAGTCTGTCGCAGGTGAACACAGAGACAAACAGGACAAATCAACCATTCACACACACACTCACACCTAAGGAGAATTTTAGACATTAACCAAGTCATGTTTTTTCAGACTGTGGGAGGAAGCAGGAGTACCTGGAGAGAACCCACCCAAAGACTCCACAGGGAGAACATGCAGAAAGACCGGGGGTAAGGGTAGGACTTGAAACCCAGGACCTTCTTGCTGCATGGCAACAGTGCTACCCACTGCAGCACTGAGCAGCCCTCCTTCTTCTTTCTTTTTTTTTTATAACATTTTTGTTAGATATTAAATTACTATATATATATATATATATATATATATATATATATATATATATATATATATATATATATATATATATATATATATATATATAATATTTATTTATTGTCCAGTTTGTAAATTGCATTGTAATTTTATTTCCATTCCCCTACCTAGTTATTTAAAGTTAAGTCAGTCATAACTGTTTCATAGAAGAACACACATGGGTGGGCATGGAAAGGAGTTAGTATTTTATTAACAATATTTAAGGGAAGGTGGGGAATGCACAAAAAATAATTATTCTTTTATCTGAGCTGTGTACCATTGATTCTATGTTAATGAATAAGAAAAATGGATGTGAAGATAGTGTCTGCAGCCTCATGACTCATATATGGTACGTGTATTAGTTTCCTACACATTCCATTAAAAGCCTATGAATATTTTCCGTCACCTCAAAGAAAATTATTTTTTCACAGTGCAACTCAAAATATTGCTCTGAAAGCATTCTAAACCAATTTTCTCTGAAGTTCAATGCTACATATTACTGACTTCCAATTGCTTCACAAGCACTTTTAGTTCACCACCAGTAATACCAGTAATGTAGTACTTTAGATAGATTGCTTTGGCCTGTTAAAGAATACAAGGTATCAATCATCCAAGCTGTCTCTACTCCATCTCCTTCCACATACTCGGGTTGATAATTCACAATAATAATTTGGGGATTTGGCTAATGATACTGCTGAGACAAGCAATCCCCCCCCCCCCCCCATTTGTAGTGGAACCCATCATTATGCACAAGGCCTCCACAGTTCAATTCAGCTGAATCTTTAATGCACAAAACCCTTGGTGTTGTTTTGATTTTAGACAAAACATGTCCTTGATGAGAAATCCCCTGCAGAGGCACTTTTTGGATTTATGAGTTGCATCCAAACTGCCTGCAACACTGAAAAATGGCAAATCAGCATATAAATGACCACATTATTGAGAGAGCTAAGAAAAGCATCAACCCACGAGTCCATTATTTTAATTAGACTCGCCCTCACCAGGGCACGCAATGGCTCAAGTTGCACAAGGGTTGAGCGGTGATAAATAGAAGCCTCTTGTATGAATGCAGCCTTGGCCAATGATACACCAGAACATGGGGACAACTGCTCTCTTTTGTTTACTCTGACCTTGTAATTAATCAATAGAATGCAGGTATTTGGGAAAAAATAGATGAAAGTAATACAAAAAGAAGCAAGGAGGAAAACAAAAATTATCACATCGGAGAATTCTAAGCACACAGAAAGATGCCACTGCCCTAAGATGATTTTAATGAACAGAGGTCTCATGTACAAAGCATGCTTATGCACAAAAAAACTTGCTGCATAATTTTTAATGTCCAACTTGCCATGTATACATATTAACCATGGTTGAAAGTGTGATGGAATCCATGCACTTTTTTGACCTGCAGTGAAAATTTGCGGCAGCAACACAAACGTCATTGACAATAAAACACCAAACAATACTAGAATTACCCAAATCCACTTAAATATTATTTCATTCAGTTTTATTTATACCAATGAACATCAAACTTTAACTTTTTTTAATGAGTTTATCTGCACTAAGAAATAAAATCATACTTAGCATCATACAATAACATTACACACCTCGAAATTATGGAAACAACCTCAATTAGTTGTATCACTTGTGAATATTCCTCTGTTTTTGTCACATGTAGATGTAAATGTGCATTGATCTGTGCACTGAGAATCATAAAATATGCAAATCCCTAAAAATTGCATTCCCCTTGCATTCTTCCACCTTGCTGGTGGAAGAATGCAAGGGGATCATGTTTTAACAGATCCTGCTGACCTGCTGGCACATGATGATGAGTGGCTTATTAACCAGTTCAGTTTGACAAGGACAATTATTTTTTAACTGCCCCAGCGTAATAGAGGAACCATGCATCATCGGTGCCTCAAGTCCTAACTCAGCTTCAGTCTTTGCAACCGGAACTTTTCAGAGAGAGTTGATTGAGAGGTCAGATAGTCAACATCCTTGAGCCGTCCCTAGCCACGCCCTTGTGCCAGCCTCACCCATATCTTGTTCAAATACATAAAATACCCCTAAACCCTGCTCCTCTCATTTGCAGCAAGAAGTTGATTTTCAAATGTAATCAGAGCTATGACTGCTATAATCCTGTTCAACTCAAGATACCGCTATAACATCAGAATATTTATATTTGTTCTCATTATAATAGTTGTGTTTGGTACGAAATAAGAGCATAATTGATAATTGTTTTATGTAACATCCTGACTCATCTCTTGCGTCTTTGAGTGTACAAAAAAGATTTATATAAGTTGGATGTATTTTATTATTATTATTATTATTATTATTATTATTATTATTATTAGTAGTAGTAGTAGTAGTAGTAGTAGTAGTAGTAGTATTAGTAGTAGTAGTAGTAGTAGCAGTAGTCGTAGTATTAGTATTATTAGTATTATCATCATCATCTTAAAGATTTAAAGAACTTCACAGAGTATGTGTCGGGCCCGAGATCCTCATCGAAGTATGGGAGGCATAATGATTGGTATGGCTACATTTCAAGGATTTGCACTAAGCTATAATCGAGCTCAATACAGCAGCCAGACGGCAGCTTTTGAATTTGATAAACATTGTAGTACGAGCAGACAAACTTCATATTTGTCACTCAAGAAGCTGTTGGCTTGCAGTAATTCACTACAAATCCCTCAAGGTCTCTCTGTGACTGTCTGACAGCTCCGTTGCCATGGTTATTTGGATATATGGAGGGTGACTTTCGGCTATTTTTTACTCATTTGCATATGTAATTAGGGGCAAGGACATGGCGGCCCTAGGTACACGTGCAGCTGCATCCAATTCCACACCAGTTGGGATTTATCAAGACAATGCAGGTGGTGACCGTCTACACACGGTCTGGTACATCTGAATTATTTTTATGTGGGCCACAAGTTTCAGCATTTTTCCCTACGCCCAATGTTTAGTATGAGAGCTGTGCACTTTGAATCATCTTGTTACTGAAAAGTGCTATGTAATTAAACTTGTCTTGCCTTTGGAACACGAGGCCCCTGATGATAAAAAAATCTCGAATAACATCAGTAGCCGCTTGTCCGGTCAAAAAAGCAAACAAGGCTGATAAAAAGCGCTTGAAAGTATGGCTCCACTTTTCAAGATGTTCTGATGAATACACTCACTGCAATATTTGAGATTCAATGTACAAGACGGGAATATTCTGAGGAAGCATCTTGTCATTGCTGCCAATTTAGCAACTTTGCACTTGTATTTAGCGACTTTTCAGACCTCTCTTATTTTCTTTCCTTTTTTTTCAAAAAGAACGACCAACTAACTTTTTTTCTGTTATTGGTGACTTCCCATGAAAGCACCAATCATTCTACAGTTATTGTCTTGCGGCAGCAGAGAGTGGTACTGTGAGTCCCTTTCCACTTCTTCATGCTAAGTCTCAAAGCAGCTGCTGCTGCCTCGTCCTGAAAACCCCGCCTGCAGAAAGGTAAGACACTCCACTCCATTGCAAATGTATTCTGCCCTGGATTACACTATATAATGTTTTTAATTTAGTTTTCTTTTCCCTCCAAAACTGTTGCACTAAAATACTTTCCTGAATTTGATTCACACACTGCTTGAATCTCCGATTCCCAGGTACTGGGTATTGGTACTGTATCGGTTCAAATGTGACAAGTATCCATTTCTATGTTACGTTAAATACTATTTATTTAATTGAACTGCTATTTGTTCTAATCATTCTTAGTTTGATCTGTTATGAAATGTTTAACAGTTTCTTTTACATTAAAACATGTACAGTAATAGGTTGAAGCCAGCCGGTTAAGGTTGTTAAAGCAGTAACTGCGCCTTTGTAACTCTGCCTATCTGGGATGGAGACATTAAGGCCCTGCGATATACTGGTGACCTGTCCATGGTGTACCCCGCCTCTCGCGCATTGACAGCTGGAGATAGGCACCTGCACCTCTCGCAACCCCAGCAGGGATAAGTGTGTCAGAAGATGGATGGATGGATGGATGGATGGATGGATGGATGGAGACATTTCAGATGCCCTAACATTTTTTTGTATCTCCATCTTTAAATTGTCACTGCCAGTAACGTTAAGCATATAAAATTATTACACATCTTCGTCATTGAGTGTATTTACATATGAAATTGCCCTTTTCCTCTACATGCCATTATTGCTGTTTGCACCGAATTCTTACACAATACAGAAAAATTGTTGGATTTATTGGCTAACAGGTAAAATTGTTTAAACTCCAACATTACTGAGTGTAATACCCTGATGGTGCGTGTTCTGTATATTGAGGCAATAACAGAAGTTACGGAATTTACATCCAGTGTCCCCTCCTATTCAATATCTAGATGCTCCCTCTAGCTCAGATCATAAAAAATCGACATCAACTACCATAGCTATGCAGACGACACACAGCTCTACATCACTATGTCACCAGGTGACTATGAACCCATTCAAGTGCTAAGTAAATGCTGAAATCAGAGTATGAATGTGCCAAAAGTTTCTTCAATTGAATAAAAAAAAAACTGAAGTAATAATTTTTGGACCAACAGACGAGCGATCAAAAGCGAGCACACAGCTTCAGTTGCTTCAGCTAGGAACCACCGATCAGGCCCGAAAATCTGGGTGTGGTGATAAACTCAAGACCAGAACCTCCAAAAGCATCTAAAGAAAATTACAATGTAGGCCTTCTATTCTATCTTATATCTAAAATTACAGAGAAAGTAGTTGCTAATCAAGTACGTGAGCACTTACAAAGTAATGACCTATTTGAAGAGTTTCAATCAGGCTTCAGAACTCATCATGGCACTAAAACAGTTCTGGTGAAGGTCACTAATGATATTTTCATGGCCTCAGATAATGAACTTGTGTCCGTACTTGTCCGGTTAGATCTCAGTGCTGAATTTGATACAGTTGATCACAATATTCTCCTAGAAAGACTTTAACATACTGTAGAGATTAAGGGGAAAGCATTAGGCTGGTTTAAATCTTAGCTGTCTGACAGATTATATATATATATATATATATATATATATATATATATATATATATATATACATAAATCCTGATTAACCCAATCAATTACTTCAACTACAGCCATGTCTTCATGACATCAAATTCCCTGCTTTTAAATTCAGAAGTTGTAATCTTTGGACCAGAGTCCTCAAAAAATAAACGTATTAATCAGTCACTTAATCTGGATGGCATTAAATTGGCCTCTGGTAATAACGTAAAAACTCTCAGTGTTATTTTTGACCAAGACATGTCATTTAAATCCCATGTCAAACAGGTTTGCAGGGTTTCCTTTTTTCACCTCCGGAATATTGCCAAAATTATAAATATTCTGTCCAGGGGTGATGCTAAAAAACTAATCCATGCATTTGTTACTTCAAGGCTGGACTATTGTAATTCATTACTATCAGGAAGTTGACAAAATGCAGGTTGAAGCCTTTAGCTGATCCAAAATGCTGCAGCAAGAGTTCTGATGAAAATCAACAAGAGAGATCATATTTCTCCAATTTTAGCTTCCCTTCATTGGCTTCCTGTTAAATCAAGAATAGAATTTAAAATTCTCATTTTCATGTATAAAGCCCTTAATATTCAAGCTCCATCATATATCAGAGCTCTGATTACCCCGTATGTTCCTAACAGAGCACTTCGCTCTCAGATTGCAGGTCTACTGGTGATTCCTAGAGTCTCTAAAAGTAGAATGGGAGGCAGATCCTTTAGCTATCAGGCTCCTCTCCTGTGGTACCAACTATCAGTTTTGGTCCGTGAGGCAGACACCCTGCCTACTTTTAAGACTAGGCTTAACACTTTTCTCCTTTTTTCTCTTCTACCTTCTTGTTTCAGTGTTCATTTAACATGAAATATTCCCTGCATAAATTATAATTGGGCTTTGTGTATATATAAATCAAGTTGAGCACAGTAGCAAAAGCAGTGAGGCTCCGCTTGTGAAAGTAAAATCTGTTGGGCTCTTTTTGGCATTTAAGACAATAATTCTTATTGCCACATTTCCAGACAGGGCACTAAAAAAATTTGCTGTTAGCTAATAATTTCAGCAACCTGCATTCAGGCTCACAGTGTGCCTAATATGTTTGGTTACATTTGCTGTTTATTGCAACATAAAAGGTTTAAGAAGGTAAAGAGGTGGTAAAGTGATATAAAACTACAGCTAAGACTTTTCATTGCCAAAACATCATGAGTCGGACAGAGTCAACCTTTTCATTAAAACCTTGTGTTTGAGATGGAAATGATGCAAGTATTTTTTTGTTTTTTAGAAGCTCAACAGACTATCTGTGGTCTAGGTTTGCTATGATCCTAAACCAGAAAGACATTAACAGTTACATTTTGTCTATATTTTTTTCTGTACACAAACTTTATCGTCATCGCAACATTTATTACCACTATCCTAGGTAGAGGCCTGGAAGGCACCGGAGATGTGACATCACCTGAGGTGTTCCTGGAATAAGCAGACTCAGAGGATGAAGCTGGGTAAATTGAGACGCTCAGATATCAGAGATATTGTAGCTTGTTGTTATATTGGTGGGAGCAGGAGAAAACGTCTGGCCTTGTAGCCCAAGTGGATGAATGGGATACCATTTTCTTTTAGCTGGCTTTCAAGGCATGCGACTTTCTAGGCTTTGATGTCATGGTGGGTTGGAGTGCTGTGCCACGAATGATTTGACAGTGCATGATGGGTGAGTCTTCCTGCTTAGATTAGATAGGCTTCTACCTCTGAGAAAGCAACAGTCACAAGTGCTAGGCCTTCATGAAGGAGGAGGGCCCTTCTCTGATTGAGGCTGAATTGGGGGTATTTCTTTGCATGACTGAGAGTGAGGATAGTAGATCATACTGCACAAACGGTTTTTGGCAATAAACGTGTCTAATTACAGGAGGATGAGAAGTTTTGGCATTGAATGGATTGTTGAACAGTCATCATCTGAATCAGAGGGATCGAGCAGAATAGCAAGAACGCTAGTCATACTGAGTATGAGTCAAATCTGATGTTTAGACTCAGAGAAGCACAGGTGTATTATTTCTGTTAAAAGAATGTGACAGACTGTGAAGGATAGTTGAATAAGTAGACTGCTGGGTAATGAAAGGTGTGGTTGAGCCGTGACCTTGATCCTGAATCTAAGTAGAAGTATTAACTTAATTTCATCCAGGATACTCTCGCATTTAGCTCCATCCATCACCATTAACTCTGACCAGTGCCCCTGCTGAAGACAAGCATCACTAAAACATGAGGCTACCACCTCCATGTTTCACCATGGCGATGTTGTGTTTAGTGTATTACTTTTATGCGACTCATAGTATTTTTGTAGGACAAAAGGTTCCACTTTAGCCTCATCTGACCAGAGCACTAGATTTTCTGTTTCTTACATCTCATGCAGGAAACAGGAGTGTTTATGGTTTTGTTTAAACAATGGCTTCCTTGTTGCCAGTCTTCCAAAAAAGAAACATTCACAGGGTGCACAACTAGTACTTTTTCAGTAAACAGATTTTCTCACCTGAGATATGGATATCTGAGGATCCTCCAGTTAACATGGGTCTCGTGGCTGCCTAAGTTTAATACTCACCTTGCATGATCCAACAATTTCGGTCAACGGCCCTGTCTAGGTTGGCAGTTGTGCCATACTCTTAAACAATGCTTCTTGGGATATTTAAAGCTGGGGATATTGTCTCAACCCTGCTTTAAAGTTCTTCAAAAATATTCCTTATTTGTCCATTTGCCCACGTTTTTATGATCCTCTAACAAACCTCATAAAATTACACACTGGTGGATTTAATTTACTCATTAGGTAAATTCATGAAGGGGTAACATAATGGGGGCTGAATACAATTGCTGTTGCTTACATTTGTCAAAGTTTGAAGGCAAAGTTTTGATTTCATTTTATTTCACAGTCCTGAAAATTGTGTTGGTCTATCACATAACAACATAAAAAAGATTCAATGTTGCTTTTAAATGCATATTTATTTATTCTTAAGTGTTTGTACAATAATAAAATTAGAAAGAAAAGTCTGATGAGTAATTACAATTCATAACAAATTGTGGAAATATAAAAAACATTTTAATATTAGTTAGCTTACAGTACAGTGGAGAATGATATGACCGTTTTTTCCTTTAACAAACTCTCTTTTCTTATGAAGGCAGAAAATCCTTTTTTTTTCAACAAGCAAACAATCATAATAGCGTACTTCTCCTAAGGGTCCTAACCCTTTTTTTAATATGGTGAACTATTACAATAAAAGCTCCATATATTGACAACCTGTCAAGCATTCTGTTACTTTCAGGCAATTTACAATTCACTGGAGTGTGAGTTGGATACCATCATCTCAAAGAGTGAAACAGTACAAAGTGCAGATGAAATTAGGCCTGACTCTGTGGCTCAGTTAATTTTCAGTACAGCCTGGGGTATATTTCCTCACAGTTTATTAAGTGTGTAGTTTATTTGATATTGGAAGCCCAGTTCCAAACCCTTTGGTCTTTGCATGTGTGTCCCTTAAATAATTCACACTGAGATTTATGTTAACAAAAAATCTGTGTTTATATTCATACACCCATGTGTGCACATTTGTCGGTGCCTCAAGCAAGCCAGAACCCCATCTGGGCCAAATATTTTGGCCAGACTTTCCAACCGACCATGAATGTGCTACTAGGAAAGTAAAAGTACGGTGGCCCACAGGTGCAAACGCACAACAGACGGCTGAACACAGCATATATGGCCAAATATGCTGCAAACACATGAATAATTAAAACTCTAAAACGCACAAAAAAGAAACCCCAAACATCAAATTTAATACAAAGATGCTGCAAAAGACAAATGCTGCAATCACAGAAAATAGACTGAAGCAAAATGGAAAATGTAGCAATTACCAAAAACAACAGCAAGTTCACACCCTATAAAAGATGTGTGGTTCCAGTAACATATGACTATGATATACTTTGAAAGTTAATATGAACTGCTGCTAAAGATGACCACTCTTATCTACCTAGATATTCTCTGGAGGACTGAAACGCCTCAGTCAGTGACGTCAGTCTGTGTGTCTGGATCTGTCGGGGCCAGGCCATGAGCCAAGTATCGTCTCCTCTCTCCGTTTGTGCAGCTCAACGTTTTATATAAATTTGTTGTGGTTCCACTGCATTTAAATGCCTTTTTACAAACCATACAGCCTGCTGCTGTTTCATTTTACGGCATTAGAATAGAGCCAAACGGCACTTCTTTCTCTCTCCTCCATGTTTTTTCTGCTCCAGCGGTCTCTCTCTCTCCAAGTCTGAGGAGCAGCCGCGCAGTTGTCTGTGTGTCGAGTGGATAGAGAGCTGAGTGGGCGGGCCAGGCTGAGCCTGCATGCTGATTGGCTGGTGGCGCTGAGTCACGTGACGGTGCAAGATGGTGACGGGAGGGGAGGGGAGGAGCAGCAAAGTACTGTGACACAGACAGGGAGAGTTTGGTGAATCTGCTGCAGTCAGTGCGCGCGGGAGACAAAAATATCAACATTGGTATCGATATTATCGATAGGATCGATCTGCCCACCTCTACGCCAGACCACTAAGGGAAGTTGACCACCAAGTCAGGTGGGACGAGACACTCAGCAAAGGCATTAACGTGATCCCCAGAGGAAAGATGGAGGGAAGAAAGAATTTGTTTTCGTTTGTATTTTTTAAACATGTGATTGTAATATTTTAGGATATTATAGGACATCAGCATATTTACGTCAGTAAAATTAGCATGCATGTCTTTACTAAGGGTGTTGTCCTACCTGACTTGGTGGTTGTCTCCCCTTAGTGGTCTGGCGCACTTACATTTTTTTTGTGCAAGTTTTCAGCTTTTTTTAACTTGCCGTTTTATACTTGCAGCATTTTTCATTGTGTTTGTCTATTTTCTGTGATTGCAGCTTTTTTGTTGCCTTTGTTTTAGGTGTGTTTTGGACTTTGCATCATTCATGTGTGTGCAGTGCATTTGGCCGTTTCTGGTTCATTCAGCCTTTTGGAACTCGTTTGCACTTGCCGGCCACTGTAATAAAAGAGTGTTTATTTGAACTTGAGACAGAGGCTCTGAGCGGGCGGCCAGGAGTAGAGGCTTGAAAACCTGTACCCCTTAGTGTTTTCAAGATGGTCAATTGAAGAACATTTTAACAAGAACAGCTATACGATAGAAAGTAGAGAGTCAGTGAGACATGAAACAAATAGGAAAAAAAAGGTGGAGGGATGAGTTGCCTGCTGATGCACTTTCCTCCATCTCTCTGTTGTGTGCTTTGTAAATCACAACAGCGTGATCAAGGTCTAACTTTATTATCATGGCAGCTTTTGGCTGCAGTTGAAAAGACTGATCAATTTGGCTTCTTGCTCTGATGTAGCCCTGCCATGCTGCCCATGACTCCACGAAACATTCAGCTGCTTGGCAGCACAGAAGGCTCTGGCGGGCACCGAAACAAAAAAAAAAAAAGAAATGTAGCTTTCCAAAATGAGAACTGTAGCCCACTGAATGAGCTCATTTTCTGCCCTCTTGCTCCATCTCATCTGTGATGCCACAAAGCAGTACTGTGATATATTTTCTAACACGACAAAATTGTGAACTCTTTGCAACACTAATAAATTCATAGAATAGAAGCTATAAAACAAGAGGAGGAATAAACAACAATGACTGCTCTCCAGTAATGACATCAACGTAAATGTCTTTTCAACAGCAGTGTTATCTGGGTGGTTTTATGTTTTTGACTTATTTGAAGGCAAAGAGCTGCTGAGCTCATAAACCTAGATTAATGGTTAAAAGTCCAGCTTATTCCTCATATCAAGCGAACAGCAGGTGACAAAAATAGCCAGGTGGCACAGCTGTTTAATAGATTTCACAGACATTACAATAAAGGATCTTGCTAAATGTTGCTTGCACATTATTGGGATTCACTTCTCTCTTTGAAAAGGCAAACAATAACAAATGCAAACCAAACTTAGTGTCACAAAGCTCCACGTTCGACAATTTAAACGTTCTTTCCTTTGCTAAAGCATGATAAAGGTTCACAGACAGGCTCAAGGGTGCAAATATATACACATACACATGTATATACACATACACATGTATAAAAATTAAATAAACTAAATAAAAATTAGACCCTCCCTTATAGTAAATATCTTACCTTTCAAGTGCCTACAATAGCATTTGGAGCCATAATCCATAATGTCATGATTATACAATGAAGCACATTTAAAACATAAACTTTATAAAGTGAACTGTTCTGCTTCTAGGGTTTTTAGATCTGTAAAATTTCAGTAGCTTTGAAGTGCACATTTCAGCTTTAAGTGACAACACAATAAATTCTAACTGCAGCCTTGCTCATTCAGCTGTATTTGACACTGCTCTCTCTCTCTCTCTCTATCTCTCTGCATCAGCCTCTCCACTTAACCCACCTCTTGTGATTCAGTTTATGACCACAGGATGAACTAAATTGCCTCTCCCCTGACCATGCAGCAACAGCACCAGTAGGTGGTGAACTCTCTTCCTAACTTCAGTTTTAGCCTCAGGAAAATACTGGAAGCAGAGGAGAGATGATTTGGGACACAGTTGGTGTCACAGAGCTAAACTGTAGGAAAAAGCCAGCTGGATCTGTTCAGATGACTTGGCTGTGTTTGATATATTACAGGATTTGGCCATCATTTCTAAAACACTGCCTTATTTAAATTCCTAACTGTCTCTTTATATCATCTTTTTTAAAGGTGGGTTATAGGTGTGTTTTGATGGGTCTGCTAGGGAATAGCTGGTTCAGTGTACTGGTGTCTGGTTCTCTTTAATTTAAATAGTCACTGCAAAACTTTCAAGGAACATGGTAATGAATTACCATGTTGCAAGTACGGTATGGTACAGTTGTTTCTTCACTACAGTTCATGGACCGCGGAACGCATTTCAAATTGGTCGGGCCCATCAGGCAATACTCCTAATACCACTACCCATCACATACGCACGCGCCCGCATACACATAAAACACCAGCATCCCCTTGATCACGCAACTGATTTGCGTCACATGACACAAGACAAGCCATTTTTAGACACCAGAATTTATTGCTTTCTCATAGGCTGTGGTCCCTGAGCATAATAAATGTGTCTGCCATGTTATAATTAAAATCGGCACCGAATTTTTATTTAACTTTTTTTCTGACGTTCCAGCACACACGACCCGGATTTATTTCCACTTACAATCATTATATTACAGCTAACACAATATTTACAGAATAAAAATACTTTAAAAAGAAAATTCAAACTCACCCCTGCTCTAAATATTCCCGAAAAAATGTCTCCGTCTGCCATTATGCTGGATGAAGTTCCTGGCTATCCTCAAAGCATCCACTGTGGTCAAAAGATCCCTGTGTCTGTGGGCACACATCAAGCTATTTAGTCTTTTCTGGGTCATTGTTGATCTCAGATAGGTCTTGATACGACGGAGGGACGAGAAACACCTCTCAGCACTTGCAGTGGACACAGCCTTAAAGCTAGCTAAGCTAACGAAGCAAACGAAGTAGCGGTCATAAGCAGCGCAGAGGTGGGAAAACTTTTGTTTACATCACATGACACAATCGGCCAATACATTTTTAGATGGGATGATTTATCGCTTTCTCATTGGAGAATGATGCTGCTGCCATAGACTACTGTGCATTTGAAAAAAATAGCCATTGAATATTTTAATTTTATTTATATATATTATTTTACATGTTTGATCATCAAAAGTAGGTAGGGCCGCGGCCCTACTGGCCCTACCCGTTCCGCGGTCCATGCTACAGTTCATAATAAATAAAAAAAAATGTCATAGACTTCCGCAAAGAAAGTATGAATAAATAACAGTAATATTGTTTTATATTGCCTAATAGATGATAAATGTGATTATTTGTTGTAGTAATACTAGAACCTAAATATGAGACTACTTAATTAGCACCAAAATAATTAATAAGGAACTTGTTCATTAAATACTAACTACTGTGTGAAATGTTTTTTTCCCCAAGATGTAACACAAAAGAAAAATTATTTCATAATATCTGTCATTAGGTAAACGCTGGAGATAGGCACCAGCAACCCCCGCGACCCCATGAGGGATTAAGCAGGTCAGAAAATGGATGGAAGGATGGATCTCATTAGGTAATAATTACCTGGACATTATTTTTAATTGTTTACCATTAGACATTTAACTAAAATGGGATCTGTCTTTTTTAGAAGATTGTTAAACTGTAGTATTAGTTACCTATTTGCATTCTAAAGCTTGTATTATATTGTCTGTTTTTATGTATTTACAGGATAAACTAACAGAAAATATGATACATTAAAGCTGGGATATAAATGTTGTCATGCTTGATATTTGTTAATATTTTAAATTTGCTATGAATTTTTATTTCAAATTTACTCTAAATTTTGAATTAATTACTATTTAGATATTTTTATCTGAACTAACATTGGCAGTGCACTCTTTTAAAACAACGAAGCTTTCTTGTAATTGTGTTGTGTAAGCCTTGTCAGTAATTAGTGCAGCCTGATGTGGCCTCACCACTTTAATCAATGCTATCTTGCTTTAGTTTGCAACATGATTATGAATGTTGCGCTTGCTTTTTATCTTACCCATTCTCCAGCACAAACCGGATTTTAATGAACTACATGTTGACAGACTTATAAAAAAAAGTTTAAAATTATCACTTATTATTTAAGTTATCCTTTGGGACAGTAAATACTTTATATGTTAACTAACTAAATTGAATTATTTGTCTCAGAAAAGATGATTGACTTTTGGATTTCTGTGTTTGTGAGTTTGGTTCATATTCTTCTAGTAGTGAGTAGCCTGACTAACCAGCCACTGTCACTTACTCTCTTTCACACACAGTCCCACAAAAACACACATTTCAACCTCCAGCACCCTTCATCTGAGCTCTGGCACCCGTTCCCATGGTAACGCCATCAATAGGAGTCTGACCAGGGTCAGAGAGTGTCTCTGTGGCTGCTTCTGTCTCCTCTTTGAACAAGTCCTGGCATTTGGAGCTCTGTCTCACAGGATACTTCTTCATCCCTTAACATCCCACATTGGACATTTAGCTTGTTCCAGCCATTTCACACACTCTCTCGTTTGTCTCTCATCCATTAAATTTGTCTCAAACATGTGGGAGGAAGAAGTCCACAAACAAAAATATGTATGCTCACATAATAACAGAAGTCATATGAGCACATCAGCTCCTTAAAATACAGTGATTATTTTTTACAACAAACTAGATAATAAAATACAATTTATCATAATAAAAACACTAAAATAATTATCTACAGGAAGAAATGTTTGCATTATTACACAATGCAAGCCTTAGCATTCAAAATGCTTTTTACCACAACAACATATAATGTAATAGATTTACGTAATTTAATATAGCATACATTTTGAAAATGTCAGACAAGCCAGGATTTATTACCGTAATATACATTTTCACAGATTAATTCAGATAGAATAATTTAGAAAATTAAAAGAGATGGACATAATTTTAAAATAAATGTTATTGCCTAATGAGCTGAGGCTTTTCGGACAGTGCACGGCTCCTCAATAGTAGACTATAAATTAAAGGATAATAAACTCTTTAAGAAGGAACTTAATGTCATGGAAAAGTATAATGCATTTAAACAAAGAATTAAACCATATTATAATTTCCATAGCATGTAGAGAAATAGTTTATACTAAAAACCAACCAGGAGTTTATTTTCTTCTCTCCTTCTGGGAATAAAAATGAAGCATAAATAAAAGAAAAATGCAGATGAAGCTATTGTTTGGGCTGTTCACCTCAACAACTGCAAGAGAGATCATCAATCCCAATACAGCAATGACATCCAGGACACAGGAGCTGGTCCCATCTTTTGTGATATGCAAAACCTGCGACATAAATCCGGAGATGGTTAGGCAGGTGTCAATAATAGTGTGACTTCCTCTCAACAAGGAATTGGTGTTTTGCCCTTCAATATACCAAGCCTAATCCTGCTCCCATAGGTATACTGCTGACTTGATCGAGTCGCACAATTTGCTGGAGAGAATGCCAATGACTGTCAGACAGACACCTGTTTGTGTATCTTTGCCTTGGGACCCACACCCCGACCAAACCCAGCTGATTAGAGTATTTATGACTCTTTCTCTGCATTTTCACTCTATTTAAGCTCTCAGAGAGGAACAAGTGGGGGTCAGTCATGGGACGAACATATAAGCTTAGGAGGAAATCTCCTTTGTCTGCTCTTACCATCTTTTCTTGATTAAACACACTTCTTCAAATAGAATCAGCAAGTGTAAGAACAGGACTTCAGTCTAGTGCTATACAGCAATTATAGACGCTAAAATGTGTTTACGTGTTAAAAAATACCTGCACATTTATTTAAAAGCTTATGTTTAGACAAAATAGTCAATTTTTTGCATTTTTTCATTTCAAATAATCAATTTATTGCACTTTTGCTTTCACTTTATAAAGACATAAAAGTAATATGTTGTTCAATTATTGTTCCTTTTTTTAGCTTGTGGCAAGAAAGAACCGTTCATATTTACTCTATTACAAAAAATAAGGAAGTAAAATGAAGTTAAAAGGATAATTTTCGAGATGTCTGTTTCTCTTGAAAAATAGCCATTGTTATTGAAATTGGTAATAGTTCAGCGACAAGAAAAAAATAGTTTTGCATAGCTGAAGTGAGTGTCTGCATATTATAGCAGGGTTGATACTATATCTCAAACACACTTGCACACATACTGTAGCAGTGGAACATATATATGTGGAGCCTCTAAGTGGCAATGCACAGAAATAGTTGACACACTTCTCTAGCATCTTGCCATTGTTATACAGATTGCATCTTGTATAACAGCATTGGATGCGTAGGGCATCCAGCTCAGATTCAGCATAGATTATTTCATAAATCAGTTTGAATTCCACTTAAAATTTAACATTTTACTCTCAGTTAATATTATGATGTTAAACTTAATCCCATATAACAAATCTTTATCAATGATAAAGATTTTATCAATGATAAAGTATGACTGATTTTTCTTCTAGAAATTCTAAATGACATAACATTTGATTGCATCCATATTAAATGTGTGATTGTGTACTTCTAACTTGATATCAAATCAAATTATCAAAAGTAATTTAATATTTGGGGATTTTTGTTTTTTTATTGAAAAAAACGCATGGTTTTGAACAAGTAATTTGTAAGAATGAAATGAAGATGTATGAATGACGCCCTTAAAATGTATTACATTTTCTCAAAACTGTTAAAGGTTCACTCAGATTTATGTGGGGATAAAAGTTTCTGACAAAATGTTACAAAACAAGTTAAAACAGGTTGTAAAATGTTACAGAAGGGAAGACACTCTAAAGGCCAGAGTGAAGTCCTTAGTAAAAGAGGCACATTAATTAATGATTCATCATAGCTGTTTCAGGTTCTCACGGAAACAGAAAGAGAAACCTGTCAACCCACTTCAGAGGCCTGCCATGTAATGTCATGATATCAAACAGGCTCCAGTTTGCTTCGATTATCTATCATGTGAAGACTCAGTTGTTTCAATAGCATGACTACCTCCTTCCTTGATGGATGCCAAATGAAAACCGAGCCGTGTCACCCCCAGAGGAGCTTAATGATCCGCAAGAACACAGATGCGTCCACAGAGGCAAATGCAGCAAAACACAAGCGCACTGTATCCTGCACGACAGCAGCTTATTGATCAATGTCAGATTCATCTATAGACTGGAAACAAGCCTCTAAGCAACATAAAAATTAGGACACTGATAGTTTGTTAGCACAGTCAGGAATGACAGCCGGCCACACACAAAGACATTCACCACACTGTCCCTCATTTTGGCACATTTACACACTGTCACACAGATCGCCAATGCCCCCCAAACACACAAATACAGACTGAGTAATTGACTGATATGGAACAGTGAACAAGGGGTTCTTGTCTGCTTTTTGAATTATGTCTGGTGCTGAACAACCAAGTCTCTGGTGAGAAATACAGTGTGGGTGTCTGAGGGAGAAAGACACAGAACGGGAGGAAAGAATGAAGCATAGCAACTCGAAAAGACCAGAGGATGAAAGTAGTGAACTGTGTGAACTCCATCCCAAGGTCGGCAGCCGAAAACACAGGAGCCACACTGGTCAGACAAAGCCATAAAATAACACACAATCGTTGAATGACGCGATTGGTCTCAGCCAAAGTGGAACCAAAGAACTTCAGTTGTCGGGACGAAGCATCCAGATTTTTTGGGGTGGTAGTTGAATGGGACTGCCTGGCTGTCTGGGCAGGAAATTAATTGTGACACTCAGTGTGACGAAAGGCGCCAGACAAAGGGAGACAAAACGGAAGGCAAGGAGTTAAGGATTGAATGGAGGGGGGGGGGCATTAAAGAATTAGGACATAATGCTGATCCTGTGACTAACAGACCTCGTAGAAGAACTGGGACACAGTATTTACGGTCATCAATTTTAACAAGTTAGTTAAGGTAGTGTTCAAATGTTTTAAAATCAAGGCAAAACATGTTCAAGCTGTTACTTGTTCATTTATTCACACGTTGCATTTATTTATTTGTATATTCCTTCATATTCCTACACTGATAAACGTAAGAGCTTAAGCTGAAAAATAACTACTGAAGGCTTCACAAGCAAAACGCACTAAAAAAAAGAGACAGAATCTTTTTACAGGAGAATAGATCATAAATTTTGAACTTCCTCACATTTTGTCACATCACAACTAGAAGCTGCAATATATATCATTTTGATTTTATGTGGTAGATCATCACAAAATGGCACACAATTGAGAGGTGTAAAAATACAATACAAGGTTAACAAATACAGAAATGTATTTGTTAACCTTGTAGAAATGTGCTTTGATCTAAACCATTCTATTGCACCTCAGACTGTTTGTTTAGGGATTTTTTTCCAGATAAAAGGTGAACCTTCACAAGAGTCTCATGTTGTCTGCAGGTTTTTTTTTTGCCAATGTTTTCGTGCATTGCACTTTATTCATGTTGGCACCATCCCAGACCAACTTTTATGTCAATATTGAATAAAAGCATCTTCACACCATAATGCTACAACCACCATATTTGACAGTGGGAGTATGATGTGTTCACTCTGATGTAGTCTATCAGAGGCTACTTAATTTTGTCACACTCAGTGTTGACCAAACATGCTCAACTTTTAAACCATCTGACAAAGTACTTTCAAACATTACCAATTGCTCTTCCCTGAAACTCTGCAGCTCCTCCAGAGTTACCACGGGCTGCTTGGCTGATTTGCTGATCAATGCTTCACACCTGTTTTTGTGGAGAGTAATGTCTTGGTAGATTTTTTTTTTGCTTGCGCCATACTCTTTCCATTCTGCCTTGATGGATTGGATAGTACTCCATGAGAGGTCAAATGCTTGATTTCATTTCTAGGCTTATGCTAGGATTAAATTACATACATTTGGACTCTATTTCCCAAATATGTGACTTTCAAAGGCTTTGTTTTGTTTTTCTCTTGAGGTGCCTGATTAAAAGGGGTTGAAAAGAAATGCACTAGACACTTCAATTTCCTTTGTAAAAAATAAAAAATCTGAAAACATAAGTAAAAAAAAAACATGACAACATAAACATAACATATACCTCAAAATATACTGCTGTTACTTTATACTGCTTAATTACTAGATGTAAATAAAAAAATCAACTAAAAAGTGAAAAAAATCTGTGATATAGACCTGTAGTATTGCTCTTTTAGTGACTTTAGAATTGTGCAAAAAGTAAGAAAAGACAAATTAGCTAAATATTTCTACCTTACCACCTGTTATTCCATATTTTAACACCAAAGTAAAATGAGGGCCTCTCTAACTGTTCCTTCAATATAAATGTTTACTGTAAAGTGAGGTCTAAAATTAACTTTAAAACACCCTCAAGACAAACGTTTAATTGACTGACTTCTCATTCAGTCCTCGACTTGGCTCTATTGCATCAAACAAATATGTCTAAATTATCCCTAAGGGAGAAATCAAACACAATACCCCCACGCAGGTGATTTTCTCGAATAAGGAATTGCTCCAAACACAAACACAACAGGCTGGTTCCCACTCACTCAAGCATGTTGTCTCCTGGATACCTCCTCCTGGGTTTCCCTCTTATTGTCTCTATAAAGCAAAGACCTTTATGCTGCTGTATGCTTCAATAAGCCATAATTGCATGCTTTTGAGGCAAAAATCTATTCCAATGCACTGCTCTTGTGTAAAATAGCTTATCTGGGTCAGATATGATCTAAACCCACTGAAAATAAGTCTCATATGCTAAGAACTGCATGAAAGACAAAGGCAGACACCCATAGGTTCACAAAAGGTGAATATGGAATCTTCCATTTTCTGATAGTGTGAGATTTCACCCAATTTCAAGCATGACTGGCTCAATAAGATTCCTGCATCCATTTAAATATTCCCCCAGAAATAACATTTATCCAATTTGTTTCATGGCTTTTTGCCTCCACACCCTCCTCTCACACTTGCCTGTGGCAACCAGCTGGAGTAGACTGAATTTCAAATGTGAAGCCTGGCCGTGGGAAAAAGAAATATTTGGTCCACTTTGGAAAACATATTTGTGTGGTAGTCCAGCATCACATTCTTAGTTAATGTTGTGAATTTTGTATTTTGACAGGCATTACAAAAAAGATTTCTAACTATTATGTGCCAGATGTTATGTTTTGTCTTTGAACAACCTGTAGCTATCAGTGTTTGGTCTAAGGTTGCATCACTCTAGGAAATGAGGAGTTCATTTCACACTAATATATCAAGCTGGCTAGAGCCATAGCAAAGCTTTTAGGCCTATTGCTGAGTTGTTCATACCTCTCTTGGAGTACTGCTTCCCTGTGCCAACAAAACACCCATCTTTTCACTATTTTCCTGGCATTACTTTCCTCCGACTGACCAAGGACGGAGCCTCCTATGCAAAACCACTGCTGTTTCCAGGCACAGGGCCTATCTGAGCAGCAACATGCAGCGAAACACAAAATCCATCCAGCTAACAATAGTGCCTCGCTGTAATCTGCTACATTCTCTATACTGGTCATGCTGCTAATTAGAAATGAACTAGATAATTAACCACCTTGTCCCAATGTGTGAGAGGGAATATTTCCCTTAACCATGAAACAATGGTCCAGTGCCGAGCTTACAATGACAGTATTTCAGTGTGTGCGTGTGTCCTTTACATCCATCCTTTCCCACTCACAACAAAAAAAGGGGAAAAGGAAGCTTGTGATGGTTCTCAGTCTTATCTCAGTGCCCAGCTTTCTTTTGTCTATATCTCATGCACTAAGAGAAAAAAATGCCACATTTTTCACTTACTGCATGAACAAAATAAAACAAACAAAAAACAGGATAAGTAAAAGTAATTATGTTTTGAGACTCCCAGCTGCCAACAAGCTTTTATATATGTGGGCCCACACAGCCAAGAAAATAGGCTGAAAAATCGGTTTCGGGTGGAATTAGCAGCAGGTTACACAGTGGCCACATACTAATAGCTTAAAAAGGACCGTAGGGGTGATCCAAGACAGCACCTGGTAACAAGTGGGATCTTTATGGTTCCCACATGTATTGTGCGACTCACAATATATATTTTTAATAACTATTTGAAAACCAGCTCGGACCTACATTGTTGGCCAACTTATTTAGCTGATATAAATTGTATGTAGTAAACCTAGTGTATTTGTATCCTGTTCAAGATGTCAATTGTGAGCCCAGCCCCACTTAGTCTTGACCAAACTTGGTAAAATCCAAGGCAAGTCCAAATAACAATACTGACTGCAAATCTTTCCAAAATACACTATGTAAAATTAACAGGATACATTTCGTTTTCCAAAAACATTTATAGCCATATTTTATTATAATTGTCAGCACTACAAATGTGTGTTCTGATAGGAAGGATTGGCTGTACATAAATTTTGGTTATTCAGTAAAATTTACCCTAAGCAACACTTTTAGGGCTGTACGTTGCAAATGGTAAATGATCCGTACTTGTACAAAGTACTTTACACTTCATTAAATCATTCATAATGTCATTCATATGCTGACGAGCTAAATTTTGGGGCAGACTGACACTAGCGAGGGTGCCATACAATCAGTGGCTTCTGACCACTGCCAGCAGGCAAAGCGGGTCAAATGCCTTACGCAAGGACACAATAGCACCATTTACACTACCCTTGTTAAACCGATCCATGCTGAGCTCGGTCCGAGCTTGGATCAATTAACCAAGCCGAGCTTGGTTCTGACGACATCGTGCTATCTCGGTTTCTTGGTTTTCTTTGCCTCTTAGTGACGATCTGCGGTACTACTGCTCTCGAGGTTTGAAGGAGAAAATCAAGCAAATAAAAATGCCGGCGCCCGTAACATTCAGGAAGTTATGTTTGGTTATATTTCATTGTTTGTGGAGAATCAGGCGAAGACGGCAACTTTTGGTGAATCTACTTGACAGAGTTGGCTTTTGGGAAGTGGATAAGACAAACAAACGTCTAATAAGGATTTACAGACGCAGGAAACAACGACAGACGCTGAGGTTCATCACACTGCTAAGCAGAATCATCACTGGAAATCGTGTGGCACTAATATTTTTGATATTAGTATCAAAGTACAGCAGCAAACATACCCCTCCCTTTTAATGGTTTAAACTAGGAGTGTGGGATCTTAAATGTTGAAGTGTTAAAATGTCCTGCAAAGTACTTGCAATGTATACCAATCTAAAGCCAATTTCACAAAATACTGGGCTTTCTCTGTGTGCTTTAAAAAAAAGAAAAAAATAGAACCAAGATAGCACAAAGCACTGTATGACTAAGTGAGATGGCGATAGCCTTGTAGATGCCAGCTTCTGTAACTGTTAGCTGCCAATGCAGCTTGAGGATCTGATGCATCGCTGACAAAGTTTCTGTTCGATACATTTGGGATTGAAAATATACTGGGACCTCTGCAGTATGGTACGTTATTTTACACACATGATTGCTTGCTATTAACACACTTTGACTTGTCTCTATGAGGATAAGCTGAGATCGAACAAATTACTGGACTTCAGCCCATGGTAGTTATATAGTTGTGGTGATGCTTGAAAAAAAAATACAAAAAACCCAATGAGTCACATTTTAAGGATGTGTTTTACCCTTTAGACTTTTTGTAGTCCTTAAAGGGGGAGGGGGGTATATTTATTTGAATCATCCATCCATCCATCCATTTTCCATCACACTTGTCCATTGTGGGGTTGCGAAGGGGTGCTGGTGCCTATCTCCAGCATTCAATGGGCGAGAGGCGGGGTACACCCTGTACAGGTCGGCAGTCTGTCGCAATCTTTGACTTATAGAAAAATGAAATACTTCCTCAGTTGTCGCCCTGTTATGTTGATTTTTGTAGAATTGGCTGACAACAACAAAAAACACTGAAGAAATTATAATTGTGGACACATTACAGAAAAAAGAATATCAGCAGAATCACAGACAGGATATAAATGATTTTTAAACACTGGGATCACCATGACTGGCTAACCCTTAGCTGCTAACAACGACTAAGTTAGAATCAGCAATGCAGCTTCCTGTAGGGATAAAAGTAGAGGGCTATTTCTTTTTTTAAGCACATTAAGCTTAATTTGATTGCCTCTCATTGAAATTTAAAATAGTTTGACTGGTAAAACCTTAACCGGATAGTGAAAAAACAGATTTATTAAAACACAGTTAGAGATTTCTGAAAATGTTAATGACTTTTGATAAACAAGACTAACTATAAGAGCTTTGTTTGGCTCCTCAATAGATATTCTTTAACACAATTTTTTGATTTGTGAAACTCTTATCATAATACGTATATATAACTATTTCAGCCATACTACCCACTCAAAGTGCTTTTACTAGAGGTTCATTTTATGGATCTGGGGTTATCTGAGTCTTCATTGTGGTGAGATAAATTATCCAAAAGGGGAAATAGCACATCTGCACAACCTCTTATTTTGAAAAAATAAGCGTCTAAATTGTCTTTACTCTTCTGTAAGATGACTCATGTTTTTTTTTTTTTTGTTGTTGGCTGTGTTTGGTGACAGCTTTTGTAAGTCACCAAATCAAAAAAAAAATCTGTTTAGTCTGCCGTGTTTACAGTAAGTCCCTAACTTGAGTGAGTAAGCGAATCACCCGAGTCTTCAAAGCTTCTAGTGAGACTGCTAGTCTTTCACGCTATATTGCTAATTTGACTTGTGTAACAGCATTCAAAGGATACGTGTCAATAGAGACCTCAGATTCCTGATTCAGTTCAAGACAAATTATTAACCAGGATGATTCAGGAACCACCCAGCGCTCTCATTTACACCACAAGTCTCATTTGCCTAGCCAGACTCACAAATGCACACACAACCATACTTCATTGTAGATTAGTAGGGAACTTAGATTTAAGTGACCTGCCCATGGGAAATTTTACATATAATAGGAAAAAGATTAAATTGAAGTATCAACCTGATCATTGCCAGACAACTACTCTTCTAAAAATATGGATTGTCTCATGTTGTGAGCGGGATGCATTGTTGCATCCCTGTTTGTACAAGAAAACTTTTAGCATCACTGTAGTGTAGATTTAAAAAACTAGCTGCCAACTTCAACAGGAAAGATTTGTGTGCATCCATTACCGATCTTATGTAAAATGACTCATCTGCATGTCAACGTAAAGATAAACCCTGTGGTAATAAGAACCAGAACTTTATAACGCTGCATTTTTTAATAATTTACCAGCTTATTCAGTGGATTCCAGGTTACCCTAAGGAAAACAACAACTGGAACCTACCCCAAAGTCAGAATTTAACATGAATACTAAACCATATTTGTTTGTTCCTTAATTGTATAGTGCATGTCCTCCAACACTAACAAACCACATAGCACTTTGTTTTTCACTGAGCTGCTCTGATCTGTGTCCAGCAGGGCTGATTAGAGTAATGTTCTTTTCCAGGTTTGGCACATTGAATACTCCCCCCCTCACACACACACACACCCACCCCACCCCTTCTCAAAACTAACTGCTAAATGTCACAAAGGAGGAGCAAAAGGGAGAAAATATATGAGTATGTGAGGGACCAACAAACGGGAGGATGGGAACAGAATAGCTCATTGTGCAAAATCTCTCTGGGTGGACAGTCTTCATAATGAGAAATATTAGCATTGCCAGACTTTTTTTTCTCTCTTATTAAAAAAATCATTATGCTCACACAAAAGCGTGTGCCTACAATCCGTCCTACCAATCAATGTCCTTTATAAGGATGGCAGAACACAGGGTAAATGTGTACTTTTTAGTGAATGGCACTGAAAGATAGATGAATCCTCTTACCTGAAACATAATTTGCTTCAAGAGGAAATCCTTTTCTCATGAGTGGGAGTGTGGTTTCTGAACAAGAAATGGTAAAGCATGAAAAGGCTCCATCTGTCCTGTTCCAAACAGGTTTTTATTTTCTTTTTAAGGGTTACTGTGTGGGTTACCCAGCTGGTACAATTCATGGAAAGATTATAATTCTATTTGAGCTCACATGAAGCCAACGCAGAAAGCTGACGGCAAAAGTTGCATAATACACAACACTCCATGTGTCATGCAAAGCTGACCATGCCACGGCCTGAACAACACACAGTTTGAACTGGGTTGTTTTGTCATACCAGTTTAAAATGTTGCAATGGCTACAAAGATTTGGAATACTTGTTTTTTATCTTAAACAAGTCAACACTTTGCAAAACGGAGGAGCCGTTTCATAGTGAAATGAAAATTTCACTATGACCAAAAAATGTTTAACAAATATCTAAGGATCACGATAAATTGAATGTGGAATATGTAGATTAAACTGTATCTTTATCGCCTTGGGGTGTTATTTTAGACCTGAATGCCTAAGTATGTTGTGGCTCAACAAGCAAAAGCTCTTTTCCGAAGAAAATTTTTCAGATTTAGGACAAGGGCTGGACAGAAAAAGAGCAAAAAAAAGAAGCAAACATCCAAAGAAGAGCTTTTAGAGGTATTCATATAGCCCGGATCACCATTAACTAAAACCACTTTAAAAAAAAAATTCAAAGTATGTAACCCATGTAAGGAAATTTTGAACAAAGAAGAATTGGCTCATGATTTTGCCCAACTTTGATGGCATTTTGACTTTTTTTTTCATGCTGCAAATAAAAACAATTCCTCTATTTAAAAAAAAAAGGTTCTTCTGGTTTGATGAGTACTTATGTTAATATTACATTTAACAACAGAAGAAAATTAGGTTAAATACTCATGGCCAAATCTCTAATGATGCAGTTGAGGGTTCAGTTTCAACTGCATGTGTGGAATCGCACCTCAATGCCACTAAATATCAACATGATAAAGGACAAATCACTGAATTTTAAAAAAGAAGAATTTTTTTTAGCATAATCGACGTATACACATAGACAAGCAATGATTGTTTATTGATTTGTGTTTGTGATGAACTTTCAATGCTGAAAATATGCGCAATAATCTGTAAAGCTGTAATTTTTGTTAATACACCTGCATTTAAAAGTGATAAAAGCTATTTGTATATTTTTTCATTATTTTGTCTCTGCAAGTGTTCGTAGTTAACCTTGCCAGCGAGATGAAATCTCGCAGTATTTGTGCGTCCAAAAACAGATGGGAATCCATCTTGTACCGCTACTGGCTTCAACAGTTTGTGTCCGAACCAAAAGCAGTTTGGGCTGATCACGTTGTAGTTTTGTGGTTTAAGTTGGGACATACCAGTGTGAAGAAACCAAGAGCTACTGACCCCACAGCCGAACCAAAACAAACACGGCAGCGCAGGAGGACGCACACGTAGCTGTTGTTATCACATCTGTTTGGGAAAAACACACAATTTCTTCTTTGAAAGACGAACAGCATGAAGTGCCTTGACTAGCTTAGTTCTTGTGGTTTCTCATGATGCCTGCTGCTTACATTTTAATTTGATACCATCATTGGCTAAGACTAACCTTCGGTAGGCAGGCACTAGGTGTCATTTTGTCCAATCAGCTCGGACAGTTCTGCTGAAGGTCCCTCCTTTCCCCAAACGGAAAAGGGAATGGAAGCAGACCCAGATTGATAATGTGTAGAACGTTGAATGCTACACATTATCAATCTGGCTGGCCAGGTTAGTTCGTAGTTGTCTTTCCCTGGTTTCCCCATGGAGGCCGTAGGAGGATTCTTAATAAAAGCTGGTTGTTAGATTTAGGCATTTTTGTCTATATACTTTCTTTATGTTACTGTCCTTTCTTGTTTTCTCTTTCTCAGTCATGTTTGGCATCAGTTTGTATATGTCATCTTAACAGCAAAAAAATATATAAAATTAAGGGTGGGGCATCAAGGGATGATTTGTAGGTAGAAAGCACCGTCCTGCTTCGAACGGGAAAAAAGGCTAAAAAAATAAAAAAAATACATCAAAATGTGAAATCTAAACATACAAATGATATAATTTTGTCAGACTTTTACATGCTGACCTAGCGAGCTGCTAATGAGACACTGTCTTTGACACTTTCAGTTGATGATTCTCATTGACCTGTCAATTTTTGCACACTACCACCCAGTGTCATATTAGTTTAGCTTTTACACTTAGTATGTGTTGAAACAAACATTAATCTCAATGTTGGTTACTATCTGCGGTGGAAAGTGCCAAAGGCAAAGTCTGCTGTACCATCCATTAAACTCATCATCTGCACCTGCCCACTAAGATCTGCCAGGACTCTCGACTATCATACTCATGCAGCACAAATTGTTGTGACCGCAGCGACTGTTAATGGAGGTATTATTGTAAATGTTGGTATACAAACAGTGGTGTCGACCATACAACAGAAAAAGAAAAACATAAGTTAAAGTAATACAGTGTGCAGAGATGTGCTGTTTTCCCCATTTGGACAATTTTCTCTCTGAGATGAGCTAACAATAATTGCATCTATATCCAGGTGAGAAACCAGTTCTTTTCCTTTCAGTTGTTTTCTTCTTATTTTCTGAGAAGACAGCCTACAAACAAGGTTTTGCATTAACTCCAGCCATGAAATCTCCTATTTTTAAAGTGCCACAATATTTCTTGTCTAAGATAATTGTGTATCACTGTTAGAGACCAGCCATGGGAGGAACAAAAACCCAAAAATAGACAGAATTGCCCCAGCATACAAAAGAGACTGGTAAAAACTCTGAATCCCAGAATACACAGTATTAACCCATTTTCATGTACAGCTCCCAGGAGGGAGGATTTTCAGATTTGGATTCCCAATAATATCATAGAGCAACAAAACTGTGGCGTGCAGCAACAATTGGGTGACAATGTTGCAGAAGTTATGAAGTTCAACCTGCAATTGGTGGGTTGCCGGTTTGATCCCTCACTCCGACCGTCACAGTCGTAGGACAGCCTCTCTGTCAGTCTGCCCCAGGGCAGCTGTGGCTACTAACATAGCTCACTACTATCAGGGTGTAAATGGGTGAATGACTGACTGTAGTGTAAAGCGCTTTGGGGTCATCAGACTAATTAAAGCTCCATACAAGTAAAAGCCATTTACCATTTTACCATTCTTCCTATTTATTTGAAGCCCTCTTCACGGGCTGTTTAGGTGGGACATGCGCATGAACGTCTTGATCTTGCTGGCCAGGTAAAAGACTACATCTCTAAAGACACCATGACCTTACCCTAGGCCAAAATATAATTAGCAGCCTGAATCCAGCAGGAAATAATCTGAATGAATTATAGATTCCCTAGAAGAGACAATGTCCCCAATAACATTGACAAAACCACAACTCAACCTAGTCCAAGGAAAAGCTGCCCCCCCACCCCCCACCCTCCAAGGCCGCTACCGAGAGCGGTTGCCAAATGACTCATCGCCCATTGGACTTCCTGGGCTCGTTGTTCATCAGAACAGTTCATGTAAGAAGTTTGGTCTTACGGCCTAGAAACAACCACTTTCGTGGTCCAAGGAGGTTAATGGACTAGACTGTAGGCAGAGAAAATTGGTATAATATAAAACTGCTTTAAACACTGTTAATTTCATCTTGTTCTGCTTTGTATGTGGTGTTAACTACTTCAGTGCTAACAGGCTACTGAAGCTTGATGCAACAAAATGTGTTTTAGGTTTTGCTTTTAAAGTTGTGACAAACTTTATTTCAATGATTGCTTACACCCTGATATTCTGGAAACCTGAGCTTGCTCCATTAAAACCCCAGTCCTCTTAAATGTGAACTGTAATATCAATGCATCGTGTTATTGGTTTCAGCTTTATTATCTGTTCCTCTTTTCCATTGTTCATTAATTTTGCTTGTTCATTTCATTTTTATTTAGCAGTTTAGTTGAATTCAAGTTAAATTACTGAAGTAATTTAGTATTTTGTTGATAAGTTATTGCATTTGGAGAGAAGTTGTTTGTGTTTATTCTGGATTTGTGTGCAGTGCTCGCTGTTTGAAAACCCCCAGTGTACCAATTCACTCCATCTGTTATATAATACCACACCTCACTAGGCAGGTATTCATAAAGCAGTAACTGACAGAGACTGAGAGCTGTTAGGCTATTATTTCCTGATAATCAGGTGGCACCCTAATTTGGCAATTTGATTAAAATTACTAACTTTGTTAATAATTGCCTTTGGCACTTCTTAATAGCTATTTATTGCCAAACCAAACTGCACAACAGTAACAAAGCACCATCTAGTTGCTTTAAGCATGTGACTTTATCTGTTTCAGTATGTGTAAATACATTTTTACCATATGAGCTCCAGGTGTGAATGTGTTTTACGATCAACAGCCTGTGTTGTTTATGTTTAAAAATTATATTTTGAAGTAAGAAAGAAAATTGATTTTGAGGTGCCCTGATGTGTAGATGGAGTGGACAAAAAAAATTTGCTTGATGGGATGGCCGGAAACCTTTGGATGCAAAAGCACTGAAGAAGCCATCATGTCATTTTAACCATGTGTGCTGCAGTGTTTTGGTACTTGGTGGGAAAAACGAAAAGGTGAGAGAGGGGCAGACAAAATGAAAATGATCTGTTTGCACTGTGAAAATACCGCCATTGTCTAACGATGCTAAGTTGCTGTTTTCACAGCTTCTTACTGGCGCTAAACTAATGGGCTATTACACATTTTTTAGGGTCATCCCCAGTTTAAAGTCTAAGCTGCTTTGATCAAAATTGACTTCAACAATTCTAGACTTAAAAAATGGGTACTTTGAAACACAGTTGGAAGATTTATGAAGTATTTATTCTGTTTGTTAAAACAGAGTAAATGTGTATGTTCACAGCATTTTTGGCACCTGGAGAACCTTTAAGTTAGTATTAGAATAAAAACCAGTCAACCTTGGACTGACGTATTCTGCATACATTTTACAGGATTAAAATAGATGTTTGTTTTGGATCCGAAAAGACAAAAGATAAAACAATCTATAAATATAATTAATTATACTTTATCAGTTATGTCATGTGAAAATATGCATACATTTCTCAATAATGAGGGGAAAAGCCGTTATTGGTTTTACAGCAATGAACTAGATTTTGTCATTTCTTACAAGCTTTTTGCATTTCTTCAGTGGTATTTCGACTATTCATGTCAGTTTCAGATGTTTGAGGTTGGAAGAATTTCTGGCTATCATCCTCCTTTTTAGCTCAGTCCACAGATACTCTATCAAATATAAGATCTGGCTGGACAACACCAAAAAATTATTACTTACAATTAGTTGAAACATGTGTGTCACCTTTAAGGTTACTTATTTTTAGATCTAAATCTGCCATGTAGTATGAGAATTTTTTTTTGAGTCTAACTGTATGTTTATATTAACATTTAATGAAAGAGCCAAAACTTTTAAACTGTGCTTACTTGGACTGATGCATGTACAAGTGGTAAATGTTCTGACTATTTTCTAATACTGACCACTCAAAGTGCCTTACGCTAGAGGCACATTTCCATAATCGCACTCACTAATACACACACATTCATGCACTGATATGCAGATCGGTAGGTAACTTGAGGTTAGGTGCCTTGCCCAGGGGTACATCAACATGTGACAGTGAGAAGCTGAAATCCAGACCTTCACTTCTCGACTGCAAGACAACTACTCTACCCACTGAGCCACAGTCACCCAATGCGAGGTTTATCTTCTCACAAGTGCTAAACTAGCAGGCACTAATTACAACAAATACAATCAACAAAAATCTTCCCAAATTTAGGTTGGAATGCACAAATTGTCTTTATTTTCTTTGTAGCTTTTCATGGCCAGAGCTATCTGCAATATATGCTTTTTTTGGGCTTAGTTGTTACCCTTCACAGGAAAACTGACATCTGCAAACTCCGGTATCCCTGGCTGCACGGTTGCAGTAGCTACAGTAAGTGAAAATAGCTTGCAGCTTTTGTGGCACTCTGATGTGGGAGACAGTAATGAGTGGTGTGCACAATGCCTGTCAACAGAAATGTGCAGATGAACAGCAGTGCCAGAGACAGAAAGCCACAGACAAAAGCAGTGCTGAACACACTTTACTTAGCTCTAGATTCATTAACTAACACCTTACCTTAGTCTTGTTAGCGTGTACATCAACAAAGATGGTCAGATAAATTGTCACGTATAAATATATGACTTGGTAAGGTGTTCAAAAACTCACACAAACACGTGCATATCTATCTATATTCTCTCGACTAGTTGAACGCTTATTTTCAAACTCCTCCACACCGTGTTAAACTCAAATGGTTATAATCTGGGACACAGTTTTTGATGCATTTCGATCGCTCTGTTGATTACACAGAGGAAGTCAGAGAGGAGGAAAATGATGGGAGTCAACAACGCATGGAACATCGATGTGCCCAACCACCACTGTCTGTTTAAGTGGAATCGACTTCTGCTCATTTCCCAAATTACGCATATCTGACTGGCCCAACACTGCAGGGGCTACAGGAAGCACAGGGACACAGAGAATGGCTCCCTCGCACACATGCTCGCTCCGTTTCTCTATTTCTCTGCAGGGAATCAATGATGTCTGCTTAATTATTGGGTGAATTTAATCAGCGGCACAGCAGTACATACTGGCTTGTGACCCTGTAGCTGTCATGAAGTCATTTGGTTTCAAGCAGTTAGTGGTTGAATACCACCACAGTAATTAAAGGTACAACAATTTAATTGCTACAAAAGGTGTAGAAGTTGCACAAAGAACTGCTCGTGCATTGTTGAGGCTCTGTTCTCAACTTTTCATGCACAGGTATTTGAGAACCACAGTTCATGTTAATTATTTCTGTAACAAGTAGCGCCAAAGAGCAGCAAATCCCTTTGACTCAGAGAGAAATATACTGTATATGGATGCATACTGTCAGGGTTGTTCACTTAAAATGACCAAAATGCTTGTTTACCAAAATGGGCATACTGGTACACATTGTGTACTAGCATAATTGTCAATATAAGAGATATATTATTGTGTAGTACTATACCATGTTTACCAGCATTTAAGCTTCCTCATTACTTTTGAACTAATTTAACCTTACTGCTAAGCAATTGCTTCAGATTCTGTTTTTACTACATGAAGTGAAAAAACTTTGAGTGTAACTGTTATTTAAAGAGGTCTTGTGTGTGTATATATATATATATATATATATATATATATATATATATATATATATATATACTTCATTATTTGCTTATGGAGGTACCAGATTAAAACATTCTACAATTTAAAAACAAAAAGTGCTTGATCTATATTTGGAAGTTTCCATAATAATTCGGTCTATAATAATCTATAATAATTTGGTATATTTTTATAAATTTCTAATATAGACCTCAGAAAAGTGAAGGTAGGAGAAAACCATGGGAATTTATGTTTCAGACTTATACACGCAAACTGTGCACATTTTAGAAATACAGCACGTTGCAAAAGCATTCATGCGCCCTAATTTGTTTTACGCAATACCCACAAAATTCAATGTATTTTTTTTTCTCATGACAAATTAACCCAAAATAAAGCTTAATGTGTCATGTTCATCCATTTAGCCTCTTTTACCCTTTTGGCACCTAACAAAATTCCCTGAAATCAATTCCCTTCAAATCTGACCTCTATAGTCGCAGAGGAGATTAGGTTTTAAAAAAACATATCCCAAGCCGTGTTGTGTCTGTGACAGTCCATGACAAGAACTGCTTCATTTTGCAATTCGGTGGTGCCAGGTTAAAATTTATTTGTGTTCGTAGTTCTTCACCAAACTATTCTTAACTAAGTTCACTGCTCCAGCATGAACTGAAATATAAAAAATATGAAAGTATTAAAATACTACAATGTTCCTCAGCCATGTGACTTGCAAGGCTGACGTAAAGGCCAACATTACCTCGAGATCCTTACAAAGATGCTAAAATCATTGTCTCTGCTGCTACAGTCAGTCAGCACACACCTTGAGGTAAAATGTTGGATTTCTTTCTGAATAAAGAATCCAAAGTTTGCCCGCATTTTGAACCCATTTCAAAAATTTTGTTCAACCCCGACTGGACGTTGTTAAATTAAATAATTTTAAGCTGTGCTCACTTGAAGTTCATCGTGTAAAACATAGTATAGTTCAGGTAAAAGGTCTCAATAATTTAACTTCCACTAATGCCCTACACTGATCCGAGACTTTAAACATTTCATCATGACATAAATCTATCTTCTGAAAATGAAAAGAATTTTACACAACTGTAAACCTATGAAAACATGGCCGACCTGATGAACCAACAGGATGAACAAGAACATTAATCAGAGCAGCTTTAAAACCTTTTACACGCTACAAAAGACTTTAGACTCACTTAACTCAAAGGATAAAGCCACAGTGCAATAGTTTAACTCAGACTATATTAATGTGTTATAATGTCACAATCAAAGTCACAGACCTTTTTATGAATCCAATTTTACAGGATCTTGACTTTTCTTGACCAGTCCTTCACCTTTTGAAAAGATGGAGTGGAAAAGATTTAGGTCTCTAAATGTGCAAATCTAGCACAAACACACTTCTAAAGACCTTTGATTGCAATGAAAGCAAAAGAGGATCCTACAAAATATTAAATAATGGGATCAATACATTTTCACACCACAGTTTTTAGATATTATGTAGTAAAATGGAAGTTCCTGGGCTTTTAACACTTTCAGTATGCATTGTACTCATGGAGAGCTTGCTTCTTTCAGTAGTACACAGTATTGTATTATAACAATAGTGAATAATGGATAAAAGTGTCTAATTTGAAAGTGATATTGACTTTTTTTTGTTAAATGTTACTTTTTGCATTCTTTCGCAAGAACTATTGTTCCTGTTTATTATCATCATAGTCCTCAAGAGTCATTTGGATTAAGTACAAAGAAAATCTCAAAATACTTCGGTCTTATTACCTACCTAATTCAAAATTTTGCTTACCTTGAAGACATACATACAACCGGTAAAATACAAGCAATAGAAACGAAGGATCCTCTGATCAAGATTCTTTTGACCCCTCAATCAATCTGATTTATTCAAGATAGAATATTGACTGATTCACAGTATCATCCATCTACACACTTTAAACACACAAATCTATCCATAACTGTTCCTCACATACACAGTTCTGATATCAATTTTAATATTTTAGCATTACACAGACAGTTCACGCATATAAAAGACACAAATACAACAATTACACAAGTGCTGAACCCTAAATGAAACATGTAAAAATCTAAAATACTTTCCAGTGAAATCCCAGTGCTAAGCAGAGACCTTTAATCCAAACTTAAAGAACAAACACTTTTGTAAATAACCACCAACATCAGCAATATTTCTTAACTACAAAATAAGTTTTGTTGCTTGCGAAAATAGAAAAGTCCCTTTTTATCTTTACGGCATGCAGAGTCAGCATAATACAACATAAACATGTAATTGTTACAATATAGTATAACCTCTGCTTTTTGTAGGTGTTTTGAAAATACAAAAATGATTTTCTGACGTATTCTTCTTTCAGGTCCAAAAGAAAACATACAAGTTGTGATTTGAAGTGCTATATTATTTTTACTGTGAGCTTGAAAAAAAAAAAACAAGATTTCTTTTAAAAAATGCCAGCCTCATAATTTTATAGCTAAATCTCAACTGATTGTTTTGGATTTTAGGATTCAGGAGAGCATTAACTTAATGATGACAGAGGGGAGCAAGACACCAGAGAATAAAGTTGCTGTTGTATAACGGAGAAGTTCTCACAGTAAGTTTTCACAGTTTTATTGCAAAAATAATGACTGGTGCTTCCTATACCGCAAGCAATATTCTATTAAGATAGTTATAATTTATACCATGTGGAAACCAACCTATAACTTCTCTGTTATGCATTTTAAGAGGACAATCTAATCTTTTAGAATATGAATTCTCTGAAACTATGCAAATGAAATAACTGAAGCAGTTATAATGGCTTAGTGAGCAATAAGACTGAGAATAGCATTTTGTATGAGCTTTGGACATTAAGTTAATGATACCATTCAGCTAAATGCCAGACAGATGGATTTTGAGATCAAAGACACAAATAGGTGTTTAGGGTATTATCAAGCTTGCAATTTCATGAGGTCTGAGAGAGGATAAAACGGTGAGGTGTAAACATGTTTCTTTTAAGAAGTAGGAAATAAAATAAACATTGATTTAAAAAAAATATATATGGAGCCGTATTAAAGTATAAAGATCATGGTATTTTGCTATTTACACAAAAATAAATGAACGATAAAACCAAAGTGTATTGCATGATCTAATTTCTATGATTTAAAATAGAAAGACAAAACACTGTATGTTCTTACTGAGGCTTAAAATGACCAATAATAATGCTTTCAGATACAATATTGGTTTCTATCTGATTTTTTAAAATATTTTTTATTTAATAAAACAGTGCAATTAAACACCTGCTATATTTATTAGTAGTCATCAAGAGCTAATTGTGCAGCATTTTGCCAGTCAGCTCTATGTAGAGTAACACTGGGAATCTAAAGTATCATATTTATTTTTGTATCTGCACATTAATGAGCCAATTCTGGCCACATAATGAATGGTGCGTCTCCTTTTTTTCTGCCTGCATCGCATGCATAAAAGGATTTATAGAGCAGTTGATTGTGAAAGAATTATTTTGACCCGAGCATTTGAGCCTTCGAACAATGAAGCAAATGTTGATATCATTACTGGCCAAGTATGTCTGAAGCAAACTCACTTATCGATGTCTGCCCATGACAAAACTAAATGTTTATGTTTGCTTGTTTATAATACAGGTTGTTGAAATTACTCCTACTAACTTCCATGAACTACACGAGCTTTCCAACTCTACCGTGGTGATCTTTCCGTAAATGAATGGCACTTGCAGCGCATAAAGTTATTAAAACAGAAAAAGTGCACAAACAGCTTCAGCTCCGAACACACCACCACCTAACCCCCCCCCCCCCCCCTACACACACACACACACACACACACACACACGCACACACATACCAACAGTATCTGCACTGTGATTTCTGTCACCGCATGTCATTCCTGAGTACATTAATGGAGAACACAAGCCTTGTGGAACAGAAGATATTGGCTGGTTAATCATCAGTTTGGGTGGAGCCCGTATCAGTAGATTACCGGACACGATGCTCATAGCTTGTCAAGTATGATTTTAAACAGTAGATAACAGTTGGTGCTCCTTTAAGTTTCAAACCATGATTGTCTGTGTGTTTGATGAATAGAAACATTTTTTTTAAAACAGCCAGATTTGCCTTTCTTGCTGTAGGGCAACAGTGCTACCAACTGTACCACTGTGCGGTCCATTGGAGAATATTTGGGAAAAACTAGGGATCTTGAAACCTTAACTTTTGAAAAACTTAAATATTTCTTGATAGCGGTAATCAGCCATCATGAATAGCCATCACTATTTATTATTGTGCCTTTAGTCCATAGGGGAGGTCAATCTTTTGAAGGCAAACTGGGTAACAAAATACCATCACTTGGTGGAATATGTAAACTGATCATTATAGTTTGATCTCAAACGAAAAAAAACTAACTCTGTGTGACAGCACTGCATGTAAATTATTGAAACATTTGGGTGATGTGCAGTTTGCTTAAACAGACTGGAATTTACCTGTCAAAATTTTGACATTTAGACCGAATCTGGACTTTCCCCAAAAGATTTTAAAAACATCTTTGGCTGCGAAAGCTTTCCACACTGTGCATGCTCATCTCTTCTCGCTCCGCACTGACACACTGGATGATGTACTTAAACATCAAAAAGACATATTTTACTCACTCCATCCAGACTTTGCATCTTTCTCATTCTCAAAGAATAAAAGCAGCCAGGTTTTCCTCCACGATAACTTGGGGAAGATATTTTTATTCTGACTTGACAGTTTTGTTTTCAGGCTGCCAGTTTGACACAGTAATTAGGGGAGGAGAGGAGACATGTCATGTACAGCGTGTTCGTGAAAGCATTTGCAAATATAGAATATTTCAGGGTAAAACCTGTTTGTAGTCTGAAAAGCAATAGCAATAGCTATACTGATTGTGACCCTTCATTTCTGTGTCCAGATTAGTTAATAGTTGCAGTATTCGGACATGGTTGAGGCAATATATTTTCATTCTGCAAAATGTCATGCATTAAACTGTATTTCTTTTTTTTTTTCGATGAAGAAAAAGATTGTGCAATTAGAGGAATTTCTATAAATGCAAATTCAAATCATCCGCTTAACACAATGAACCTGCATTACAGAATAATTATTGTATTCAGGCCAGATTTTAGCTATTTCCATTCAGTGAGCAGCATGATGTCACTTTATCAGCAGAGGTTTTATAAGGCACTTATATGATTCATTCACCCTGGAATGCACACACACATAATATTGAGCACAAGAAATTGTGTAGATAATTGTGCTATGCTTTTACACTTTTAGGGAAAGCTCAAATTATGTGTGTGTTTTTTTTTTTAGCTTAGATGTATTAATTCACAATATATTAATTTAATTGGAGGCAGAACTGCTGGTGTATTTCACAATACCCTAAAACACTGAAGAGCTGGTAATTTGGTACTGAAAGGAGACAGGTTCTCTTTCCCAGACATAAAAGTATTTTGGTGTGAAATGTTTGAACCAACCTCAAAACAAAAGGATAAGAACTTGGGAAGATAGTGGCTGAAGCCTGTGAGGTTGTCATTATCTGCATGAAAACTTGTCTGAAATCCAGCACCAAGAACGGCCTGAATGGCCACACAGCACAGTAGAAGCCATTACTCCAAAAAGCAAACTAAAAAAGCCTGATTACAGTTTGCAAATGCATTCAGGGACAAAGACCTTAATTATCCTAGACATATTCTGGGGTCTGACTAAACTAAAATTGAAGTGTTTGGCCACAATTTTTATTGTTACATTAGTATGAAATAGCAGGGAGCTTTCAAACCTGAGAACACCAACCTAACTGAGAACAACGGGGGTGGCAGCATTGTTATATAGGGGTGTTTTGCTCAAAGAGCGACTGGTGCTCTTCACATAACAGAATTCATCATGAGGAACTAACATCCGCCGATTGACTCAAAGCTTGGGCAAAAATGGCTTTTCCAAACGGACTGCCAATGCACGCCACCAAATTCTTTATAAAGTGACTCATGGACCACAAATCAATGTTTTGACCTGGCCATTTGAAATCTCTGATCAAACTGCCATGGATCATTTTGTGTACAAGAGCTGAAAAGGTGTGTACAGGCTAGGAGCCCCACAGATCCGACTACACCACTCCTCTCTGGAGTGGGCGAAAATGACCGCACAGTATTGTGAAAAGCTTGTAAAAGTCATTCAAATGTATGAAAATCTCTGACTTTGAACTACTTAGAGCATTTTTCCTCTTATTATTCTTGCATTTAGCAAATAAAATAACTCAAGCAACTCTGACTGACCTAAAACACAAATAATTTTGTTGGCTTTCATGTCAGGCAGTGATAAGAAAAAAAATCCTTTCTTGTGTATTTAAACATCTGGTTTAAACTGTATCAAGCCGCAATATCAGAAGTCTCCTTTTGCTTGTGTGCCTCAGCAGCACAGCTGTTCCACGGGGTGAGCCATAGCTGTTTTACCCTTCAGCCAAAGGTGTCTCTTGAGTCGCTGTGTTTGTATAGCTGAACATCCTTCATAGGTTGCCTGGAGGGGGCTCCTGCCTTAACTTGAGGCTTTTTACTTCACAGTATGGGACTAAAAGCAAGCAGCACAGAGGTCATCTGGAACACTCCCTACTCCCTGAGGGTATGCATGCAGCAATGTGCTTCTAGTTATCACAAGGAACTAGCACCGACAGGAAGTCCATGCACAAACGCCGGCACTTGACGACTGCACGGATCGGTACATATCGTTCGAAGAACACGTTGAAAGAGATGGAAGACCTTTAAGGATTATTTCTGGAGCAGAAAGTGAGACAGTAGCAGAACGGGAGCAGACAAAAAACTGATGGCAGGAGGGCGACGTGAGGAAGGAAAGTGTCATGGAAATGAAAGAGTGAGAAAGACGGACAAGGGAGAGAAAATAACACCAAATGCTAAGTAGCTGGTGAAGTGTGAGAATTCCAGTTTAGATTCAAGCAGTTTAGCTAATGAGGATCATTACCATGGCCTCCCCCAGTTACTCTAAATGCCAAAGAGGATAGGAAGATGCAGGGATAAAAATAAAACCTCGCCAGTATGTCCCAATAGGATTTACAAGGTGGGCACTTGCAGAGAATAAAAAGACTCGGCAAATTCTAACCGTGGAAAGTATTTCATATTACAACAGCATAAGCCAAACAGCAACACTTCAACAAGGAGATTCAGCAGAACTCTGAACTCTCTCAGTTCGGATAGAAGCACTCCGGCAAAGGAAGAAATTTATACGTCTTTGATTTAACAGATTGAAAGTAAAGAGCAAGGTGAACACATCTCGATGGCACTATGTAATATAAATCAGAGGCTTATCAGTTCCACTGTGTCGTCCCGTGTGGGAAATTCGCCTTTCAGGTACAGGATGGAAAGAACAGAAGAAAGATCTCCACTCCACTCGACTGTAAAGCTCTCCATCTTGCCCACATTATTTCAAGTGGGCAGTTCACATTTCTCCCCGCGTTTTATGATCCTATCAGCTTTTCCATTTTCGCTCTCTTCGCTCACTGTTTAACACACACTAAAACAAAAACTACCACAAGGCCTTAGAAACCCAATACTCCCTCCCTGTCCCACCACAATAAATCCTTTGTGCTAGGCAGCGCAATTATTTTAATACACTTCCGACAAGTTTAACAGCTCAGTCGATGGAGAGGCCAAACAGATGGCATCAAAACAGTTTAAAAATAAAAACGTCTTTCATTGGTTTTCCTGCATAGAGCAGAGGGTTGCTGTCTCGGACATCCTCACATTGATTCTTGTTTTACCCACACTCAGCGCTGTCACTCTACACCGTTCACCAGCTGCATATGGGAAATTTACAGCACCTCGCTCAATCAGACATCGCCATTCTCAGCAAATACTGCAAACTTGCTGTTCTATCAACCCGTTTGTCTGTGTTCTTCTTTTCCAAATTTGAAGAGAGGCTTGCACACGCTGCCTTCTTTCCGAAGCAGCACAGTCAAACAGACATGTCTTGATAAAATGAACATAATTGGTACAATCATCCCGTCTCCCGTTGGTGAATTGGATCCCTGTAAAGCGGTGTGTGGATGAACAACCATCATGGGAAGAGAGATGTGAAGCTGAATGTTTTATTGTCTCAATGATTTATTTGAGCAGTCTTAACCTTCATTAATTAGAGAACACTATGAGCACAAGCAATAGAATCAGGATCTTCATTAATGTCAGTGGTCTCCAACTCAAAATCCCATCAATTGTGAATTGACAGTAAATAAAATAATCTGCACAATGGTTTTTTTTATTATTATTGTGTGCGGTATCAGGTGAAATAAACCCTATATAACTACATATATTAAGCATCTTTCATTAAGGGTCATATGTTAAATAAAAGGATTTGGGCTTAATATTTTTCCCTCTTTTCAAATTGATGCCGCCCACCTTCCATTTGAAATCACACATTTCCACAACAAAATGAGAAACTTCTTCAAAGCTTTATCCATCCTAGATGATCCCTTTAACATAAGCAGACCTAACATCAATCTGCCCATATAGAGTGTCATGCAAGAGTATTCAGAACCGTTTTTTTGTCATGACTGAGGTTTGGGAGGACCCAAGTGCATAGCATAGTATAGACAAGAAGTTTTATGATATACAAATAAAACTTGCAAAATGCTCTTAACCAAGTAATCAGACAGGAAACGCATTAACATATAACAGCACAGCAAAATCAGGGTGGCAGAAGGCATAGGTTCATGTATAAAGCAGAGGGTACCAGCAGGGAACAAACAGAGACAGAGAGAATATATACTAAACTAAAAACAGGCAGAAGAAGAGCTATTCAAGAGGGATGAAGAACAGCTGTGACTGGGTGAAGAGCGAACAATCAGGTGAATGAGAAACATCTGAAACTAAAGAGAACCGAGAGGCTGAGGTGAAGAGTGAAATAGACAGAAACTGAAGGGAAAAACAGGAGGAATTTAACAGGGGATATAACAAAATATACATGGAATCAACCAAGAACAATATCCACCAACTAATCCACAAAGAAGTAAAATATAAACAAACACCTAAGAATAAATAGCATTAGGAAATAACTAAAATCATAATCCTAAATACACTATTTAAAAAAAATCTCCATTGGCTAAAATATGAACAACTAGGCTCCATTATGTCTATTATGCTAACATTGGGTACGCTGCATCTCATTTGTGGTAAGTGTTTTCACCAGTTATGAAATGCAGCAGTGTGGGTAATAAACAGCTATCCAAAATCAAAAAGTTGGCTTGTGTTGGAAGGGGCCACTCTGCAGCACAGAGTATGAGTGTTATAAAACGATTTTGTGGGAACAACTTGAATCCTTTTTGCCAACGCCCATTTTTCATGATTTGAGAGAACAAATCCTAACAACTGGCACGATTACACAGAGAAGACAAATCAAACAGCCAAAGTAAAGTCAGCTATAAAGACAGTGCAAAACCCGGTTGTATTTGCATGCAGAGCCGTAAACTTATACTTTGAAGCTACTTTTGATTGAGTTTTAGCATTCAGGTTTCTTGAATTCACACTTACCATCAGTTACAGAAAATCTGATTTGCATGTAATTAAGTTCAGGATCTGTTGACTTGCATCCTTTTGCGTAGCCCTTATTTGTCAAAGAGACTTAAAGATGTCACTTGAAGTCTTTACTGTACAGCACTATCAGTCAAATGAAGGGGACAAAAAATTAAATGCATCAAGAAAATAACCTTGGCACAGAGAAGATTGTAATCAGGAAGCTGTAAACACCAGGGGCAACACTGGAATTACAAGAAAGAAAAAAAAAACGTTCTGTTTTTCCAAAAATGGATTTGATGGAAACTAGATGGAGGCTGCATTGAAGGAGCTGGTTCTTAACTCTCTATGTGTTTTGATCAAGAAATATGGTTTCAAAACAGAAGCCCTTGGCTGAAATCTGAGAAAAACCCTGTGGCATAATGTGTTATATAGAACGAAGGAACCAAACTGGAACTTTTACAATTCCATGTATATGTCTGGCACAGAACATCAGTCCAACATTCAGAAAAAAAATAAATAAATAAACATTTTGAGTGTGAAGCATGATGGTGGCGGTGTCATGCTCTAGTACTCTAGAAAAGAGTAACTTTTCTTCATTTGGAACTAAGGTTTTTGTTTAGATAGGGAAAATTATTACTATTTGTATGCTCTAAACTTCTCAGGAAGTGTGTTAGGTCAGTGCCATCAATTGACTTCATCTATATACTAAAAAATAAATTAAAAAAAGAAAAAGTGTGGAAATATTATGTCTGTTATCTCTGCGTGTTATGTTATCTGTGTACATCCTGAGCTGGTATCTATCTCAAAAACATTTCCCTATGGTAACATATGTTGACCATAACGATTTTTGATTCTTCATTCTTGATCATGAGTTGTTCAGTATTGATTAAAACATACACAGGTGCCTGCAACAAGAAGGCTGACGCTAAGAAGCTTTTTTTTTCAATCGTCAATGTTGATTTAATAGTTTTATTTGTCTTTCATTTTAATTTACATGACGTTAGTCACAATAAAGGTTTATAAAGCTTGAAAATAATTTATTGTGGGTTAGTGTATTCACATCACACAATCCTGGCATTTTAACAGGGGTCTAGGGATTTAATATATCAACAGCATATTATAAGCACAACAGCAAGTTGTACAGAGCAAGTTTTGAGTCATATAAAATAATCTACTGATTCTTACATCTTAATCTGAAGCAGTTTTCCACTCAGATTTGACGACGCATTCCTAACATAAACCACCCTGCCGAAGACTGGAACACCGTTAACCTTGATTCAATTCAAGCCAACGTTGATTAAATTATTTCGCAACATACAACAATAATATGGTGATGAGCACAAAATAATCTGCCATGAAAATGCACTTGACATCCATATCTTGAACACCCACATGCTGCATGAGCCGGATTATTCTATGTGTGACATCTCATGGAGGGGCTTGTAAGTGAAGGAGAGAAGATAAGCAGCACAGAACAAGTAAACAAAAAGACGGAAGGAAAATGACAGACGGGGAAAAGTTCATATTTGTTCAGACAAATGCCCGTGTCTTGCTCCTTCACCTTGAAAACATAAGTCAAAGCAGCCTGCTCTGGATTCAGCACAGCCTGACACGATGGGGAAACATGCTACCAACATGGTGCTTAGAAACGAACGACGACATAAGAGCAGATTTAAATCCTTCAATCAATTATAAGGATTGTTTTCATGTTGCTATAACAACCTCCAGATTGTTGTTTCTGCAGTACAGCAGGACTAATCTAATTGGTAAATAAGTGCACTTGCGTGCTGGATATTAGTGTTTAAACTACAAGGAAAACCCAATAGTTAAAGATTTTTCTCTCTGTTTTCTCTCCACCCCTGTGTTTAAATCTGCACATTATCTGATGGTCGCCGCTATCGATAATTACAGCTGGATATGTAAGCATTTAACTGTCTTCCTAACAATAAGTAATGACCGTATAGCTTAGCTAACACAATTAACACTGCTGCGCGGGGAAGATAGAATTCCCATCAAAATAAAGCATTATGTAAATTATTAATTACAACACAGACAATTGCAATCTTGTTCGGCTGCCCATTGGCACAGAAACTAATGGGAACGAGTCGGGAACAGAGAGGAGAGAGAACGGCTGAGATAGTCCTGACAAGGAGGGAGTGTTACAAATGTTTTGCTAATACCACCTGCTCCTGCTCTAATTTACTAAAACCATTTGCAATTCAAAGACCAAAACACAGCGTCTTATCTAAACTGACTCTCAACAAATGCAAACTAGGATGTGGGAAAGACTTTGGTAAATATTTGGATGGATTTGCATTTGCTCTACACTGTAGGATATCATTAATAACGTGTTTTCACGAGTTAAACAGAGAATCAAAAAGAAATCCTTCAAATCCAGGCGTGGAAGTTGAATTTAAAAGACATTATAGATGATAACATGCAACGGAAATTCATAATAGTCTTTTTCTTTGACGTGCTATTCTTTATTTAGCCATGGAAACTTTTTAGAAGCAAATGACCTCTACAGATGTGATGTTGAATAAAGATATGTGTAATAATAAAAGCCAGCGCATAGATTTGAACAGGGACAGAGCCGGTGAGGTGAAGAAACCAGAGAAAAACAGTCCAGCGCAATCACAATGAGGAAGAGTGGAAAAAGGAGTGAGTGATCTCTCACATTTTGTGTCTCAGCCTAATGGTACTGGTCTCACATGGGAGAGAGGGAAAGCTAAGCTTTGTGTGAGAAATGATAACCTCAAGCCTTCCCCTTCGCAAGCATCATACCACCCTGAAAAATAAAAGGCCTTGGAAATCAACCGATCAGTCTCTGCGTTTACATGAAATGATGGTTTTCTCTCTGCTTGTGGTCCTATTTTTCACCACATCTGCCTTTTTCCCCCCTCGCAGTCTGTCTTCCTCTAGACAGGTGCAGCCCTGAATGCATCACCTCTGCTTTCAATATTGTGCTATTATTTAACTGAATTGAATCCCCAAACCCAACCTGTTCTTCTGTTCTGACCATGGACAATATGTCTGTCGGACTTTGACAAATTAAACCGGCTCGATATATGGCAATAACCTTCACGGCAAAGCATGGGGTGGGGGGAAGGGGGTGTTACAAAGGCAGAGGAACAGAGACTGAAAGAGGAATGGAGACACATACAGATGGATGATGGGATATATCGAGCAGGGCATGGTATTTCCAACCACAATTCAATGTTTGTGCATACACACTAACTTCCTAAGCGCCACGAAGTGAATGCAATTGAAATACACCAAATTATCTGAGCTGAAATGACAGTTAATTACTTTCTCCCATAGTCTGCAGGGTTTATCGTCACCGACAAGAGACATTTAACAAATAACATCAGACGATAATATCTTTAAAAATGGAGCCCACTGGGATCACAGTGAAACTGAACTTACGTCCAAAATTATTCATACCCGTAACAGATTTAAGTTTAAGGAGATCTTTTAAATTTACCAACATGTTTCTTCTGATTGGAAGTAATATTAACGTTTAGGAATGGTCAAGCCCGAGTCCTGACTTGAATTTGAAAGATAAACTGTGGTGGCAGCAAAAGATTATGACAATGACTACGAAGATCTCCAGCCTGAAAGACTTGGAGCTCATCCCCAAAGAAACATCCTCAGAATCCACGAGAAACACTCAGAAAGCTGGTCGATTGACTGCTAGAGTACCAGTTAGGATTTTTAAACTTGATCACTCAGAAGGGCTCAAATCATTTTCAGCATGTCATTTTCTAAAGAAATGTTAATAAAAACAGACAAATAATTTATTTTTAAACCTGACCCTCCTTTTGCATCCCTGAATGCTAAAATGCTGAAACGCTGAGTTCTTTTGAATCAAGGTTAAAGACCCATTTTTTTAGAGTTGCTTTTGACAGTCCTATTTAAACGATCAACTAAAACATTATTAATTAATGTAGTCGAATTTTCCTTTCCTTTATTGTGTCACTGCAACGTACTTGTGTTTTGCTCGTGTTAAGCACTTTGATTTGTCATGTTGCTGAAATGTGCGGTATAAATAAAGTTGCCTTGCCTTTAATCACCTATTGTGAGATGTCTTTCAAATTTCCTACCAGAAGAAAATTTGCTAGGGTAAAGCAAAATTTGGTGTTTATTTATATCTATATAGATATAGATATATATAGAATCAACTCAACTCAAAATGTTAAAAGTTATTTGGGAAACTTTATGTAGAGCTATAGTTGTGCAGAAACGCTCTGGGGAAAAAAACATCTAAAGTAATTTTAAATGTGAATTTATACTACTATAGCGTTGTGTTACGGGTGTTATTTTGAACTAGGATAAAATATATACAGAAATAATAATTTAAAACATACAGAGCAAGCTGCCTATTACGCCAGTGGCTTTGAACACATTTCCATTTAATTTAAAACGTGACAATCTGACATAAGCACCAACCAGTCCCCCCCACACACACACCTCAAAGCAAGCTTTTATAATGACCCTTATTAAATTGTTCAAGGGGGGCTGCTATTCAGACACATTTCCGTGGGATTTGACACAAAGCTCCTGCAGCACACTTGAACCACATGGGCAAACAAAATATTCTCTCAACAACCCAACAATAGAGGGTCGTTAGGCAACTATTGTTGTGATTTCCTCTGCTCAGCGTGATAACGGCTTGATTGATGCCGAGCCTCCCCAGTTAATCACCTGCCCTAGACGAGGACTGTAATGCTCCGGCACAAAATTAAAACTGAGATGATGCAGCAACTTCAAAAGGCTGACAAACGTGCAAAATTGGGCATGAGTGAGGATCCGAGTAGAGCAGACACACACTTACCCCACAAAGTAGCTCACACGTGCAGATCAGACTGTGCTCCAATCAAAAAAAGCTAAAGTTGACTCACCTGCTCGGAGCTTTATGATGGACTCAGTCTTTTCCTCGTGTGCTCTTTAATTTCTTGGCGGTGCCGCGCAGACTTTATGCAGGGGCTGCTCAGGTGTCCTGTGCGGCTCCCCGTAAGAGCATCGATCTCTCGGCCAAGTGGAATGAGTCCCTGCTGCCTCCACGAGAGTCAGATGTGCTCTCCCCTCTCTGCCGCTCACACAGCCTCACACAGATGCAGAGGGAAATATGAGGATGGGCAGCCTGCCGTTCCGCTCCCTCTCCCTCTCTCTCTCTCTCTCTCTCTCTCTCTCTACCTCCCTTTCTCTCCAGCGAGCTGAAGATGCTCTCATTCTAGCTGCCAGTTACTACGATGCCCCCTCCAGCTATCCCCCACTCTGTCACTTTTTTTTCTTTTTTTCTTTTTCTTTTTTTTTTTGCTGAGTGAACTGCATGATATCTCACCATCTGCTTTTTTGCTCTTTCTCAATTGATTCCTCTGGCTTTTCCCTCTCTCAGAATTGATCTATGTATCTCTGTCTTTGCTTGTGCAGCCTCTAGTGGCCGTGCTGCTTGGAGGGTCTGAAAATATATTTGGGTTTTTTTTTTTCCGACAGAGAGAACATGAAGGTTGCTTGAGGATTTCAGCTTGCATCAGCGAGAAAGAGGAAAGGCAAAGCCATTGCAAACACTGCACATCGCTATAAGAGAAATCATACCTTCTGATTTTTTTTTAGAATTGTTTAATTAATTGTTTGTATTGTAAATAGGAAATCCTCTCATTTCATTCCAAGTTTTTTTTATTTTTTTGTCAAAATATTGTCCCTCTCACTGTGATGATCCACAGATGTTTATTTAGTTTGACAACTCCAACCCATTTTCTTTTTGATCAAACCTGTCAGTGGTTTTCCTTACTGAAAAAGCTGAGGGGGTTCTTCTGCTCGAAACGGACCGCTACTGTCAGGAAAGTAATGTTTCATCTAGGATAAAGGTGATCCCTGAGATCAATGTTGTAATTTGTAGGGTTGTTATCCTGTTAAAAGCAAATCAATTTTGGAAGCAGGAAACCTAAAAATCTTCAAGGTATGAAACAGTTGGTATGCCAATTGATTATCAAAGCACATAAATTGATTTAAAACAAACTTTTCTGACTCAGAAACAGTCTTAGGAGCCACAGCCTCTAAATCACAATTACCTTTTCATTATACATATGAATGAGGATATAGCAATGTAACCAGAGAGAGAGACTGTCTGTTATTGTAAATAAAACCAAAAAATGTAGTGGTATCCTGGGGGGGAAAAAAAAGACCTTTCCTAACCGGAATGCGTTTGTTGAACTAATGTGTGGCCTCTTATTGGAAACACAGAAAAAGTAGGGAGTGAGCATGTTTTCTTTTCTTCAAAGCTCTTACTTTTTCAGGAAATGTTGGGGATATTCTCAAAAGTAAACAGGTGAAGAGGCCGGATTTCTCCTCACCCTGCAAAAGCAATTTCAACCTAGAGAGATATTTGGAGAGATATTTGTTTCTTTAATATTTCAAGTAAAGGACATTTTTTTAAAAAAATAGAACTTTAAAGAACTTCTCAGTCAATAATAAAAAAAAAAAAAAATGGAATCAGCGCATTTTGGTGGTTTGCTATTTTTCATATTTGTATTTGTTTTATTTTTTTCTTGCTGGAGACCGAGTGTTACGAATAGTGTTCTTTTCAAATTGCTTCATACAAATTACATTCTCTTTGCTTATTGTCAACACACTTTCAGGGTGGGGTTTCCTCTGAAGGGATGAGTGAAGATGCATTTCTATCGGCCTGGATGTTAGCAATTGCAACAATGTCAGGATAATAAGCCATAAGGCTGAAGTGAAGACCAGGTCCAGTAATTCACTCCAACCAAAATTAGCTTTCATAGTCCAGCGGCTGTCGTTTATGCAGGCGGGCACAGTCCAATACAAATGCTTCTCAGACAATAAAAATGCAATTGTAAAAAAAATGGGATTTTCAGCTACTTCCATTCACTGCTGGAGTGTTTTGTTGCACAGTGTCTTAATATAGGTATATTGCTCTTGGAGAAAAGGAAGTGGAGATGCATGAATCAGATTAACAGTGTTTGTCAAAACCAAAGCAAATATTACACTTGTCCCTAATTGCAGACAGAATTTTAGTATCACTGAATTATAGACAGAGTGAGCCCAAATCATAGCACCTTTACACCCTGGGTATGGTGCCAGATTGTAAGGTGTAAAAGCTACTGTTTACACCTCTTTTAATTGCTATCTATCTTAAGTATTCAGCTTAGGAGCTAACATTGAAGCTGGAGACTTTGTTTTCACAACCTCTCCCTCTGATGGTCACTGTTTAACACATTAATACCTGAATTCAATGTTCACTATGTAATGCCATCACTCTTTTACAACTTGGCTCTGCTGCCTTGTATTTCTTTTGTGGTTTTTGTTTGATATTTCTCAAGTTCAGACATGGACATGAATAAATATTGTGAGCTACGAGCTCAGACACAACTAAAGTGGAAAAGTTGCTAAAATCATGATACTGTTCTTTTGAAGACCCAAAACAAGTGAGCAAAGCCCTAAAGCAAAACAAAGCAGATCACCTCAGCACAGCCACCAAGAAGGTGTTTTCTTAAGGTAACACATCAAATTTTACTCTGCCTGCCCTAACAAGTGGCAAATGTCAATGTCATTTTCATGTTTACCTGACATTAATTTTACTCAAAGTTCCTGTTCATAGATTACTGAGTGATAGAGATAAGATAAACAGGCCTGTTTATTACACAAAAGAGATTATTTATAGTGATGACATCCAGTCAAATGATAATATTTAATAGTGAATGCATAGCATAGATTGCATACATAATCTTAATAATTTAAATTTTCTTGCATGAAACAACTCAATTATTTTAACTTTCAGATGAAATGTTGATGATTTAAAAAAAATAAACAGAAAAAATAAAAAATAAACATACATTACAATTATATCAATAATTGCATTTTTTTAAGTTAAAATTTATTTAAACAACATCCCTTTGATAAAACGAGAACGATAATCTTAGATGATCTTACATGTCAAAATTTGGGTTACAATAGTGCCAGTTCACCACACAAGTGATTTCAAGGCACTTTACAAAGTCAATTCTTTCATATTATCAACAGATTGGTTAAGAGTTTTCTATCTCAGGAAACCCAGCAGATTGCATCGAGGTATTGACTTGCAGCATTAACTCCTCCTGGATAATTATGTAGCCACAGTGGACACTCACTTGCATTGTGCCATTGACTTAGCAGCAATCCCTCATACCGAGCATGCATGCATAATTACTTGTGAAGAAAATGTACTCAGAAAGTATTTTACAAGAGTGGATATTGACTACAAAATTATTGATAGTAGAACTAGTGATATGCAGTGCTCCCATCATGTTGCTCATGTTTTCAACTAAAAAGGTTTTCAGAAATCACAACACTGTATCTATCCACTTTCCATGCCTGTCGCAAAGCTTGTGAAGACTGCAAATTATATTTTCATGCATTATTTTATGAAACATATAGGTTCCCTTACCATACCTTAAACTGTACATCTCAGCATACTGTAAGAAATTGCCCAACTAATGTTCAGAAAAACTAAATATTTATGTATGAGCTAGAGTAAATTAGATTTTTTTAAGGGGTATTTGTTACAAGCTGTATTTTTTGGAAGGATGTGCTTGCAGTTCATTGTGAAATTCATTGTGTGTTTTCCAGATCAGCCAATAGAGACACATCTTAACTTGCGGCTTTAGCAAGTGTATGTTGACCATGCAACAAAAGCAAACAACGTTATTTCTACAACCAGTGGATTACTTTTCATCAGTTACCAATAAAAAAGAATGCAAGAGGAATTTGGTTGAATCTGAACCAATTACTGAAAACCCTGATTGTCCACACAGTCAAAGTGCAAGTCAGTCGAGTAAAATCTTCACACAACATTGTGGTACAGCTGTAAAAAAATCACCAGATATATTAGTCAGAGCAGATGAGGTATGATTTTAAGTTTAAGAGATAAATGTTAATTAATTCAAGTCAAATACACAATTAATGTGCTCTTAGTGCTCTAAAAGTATAAAAAATGTTAGGTCCACGTGGAATTAAATAATATTCTTTACCTTATCTCTCTGTTTAGAATAAGGTTGTCAAAGCTGCTGTTCACAGGAATATATAACATGCTAGTATATATAATTAGTAGTAGGTTCTTTAAGCATTTCTCTGAATCTTTGCAAATGAAGATGTACTTATGACTATTTTATTATGTTTAAAGTGTAAAACTCTGTGTTCCCATACATGCATTTATTTGCTATTTGAGAGATCATGTATTTGCATTTAAGGCCAGAGGTTGCCCAAACATTTCACACACAGCGTTTTGGCTTAAAGGGAGTCTTGTGTAAATATAAATACACTCCAGATATTGTTAAAATTCTAGAGATCCCCTACATATGAGCTCATATTTGGTGTGGTAATATGGCTAGAGAATCTTAAAATAACATCTCCAGTGTGCCTGCCCTCTTACTGAAAAATTCAGAAGCAATAAATATGCAAATATTCAATTTCCAAAGCTTAAGTATTGGATTCAAGATGTTTCCTACAGCCCTGACACATTCCAGGTATTCGCGAACAAGTTTCCCGTTTCCACACACAGTCACACATCAGACCAGAATGGATCATATATCCTCTTCAGAGTTACACACCACTCAGATCATTATTGATTAAAGTGGAACTTTAAATGATTTCCCCTTGCATCATCTTGTACTGATTGTGTTACATTAAAGATGAGATGGAAAAACCTGCAGAAGCATGGAAGGTGCTAAACACAAGTTAAAACCGAGCATAAGCTGTGGAAAAGTACCTCAACAACCATAATAGCAAAAAAAGAAATCCCTGTTGTCATCCTTGAAAAACTGAACTTTGCCAGATATGTTATTCATGTATCCTTGCCTTTTTCATTAAACGCCGGACTGTGTAAAAAGAAACTCTGAAGGACCCCAAACTGAAAATTACAGCAGCAAAAGAGCTCAAGACTGCAAAATGTAAATTTACAAAAGTATGATGCTTTGCAAATGTATCCATTGCCCTTGGGATTCCAACCTGTCATTTAAATAGTTTTAAATATTATTTCATGTGACAGACCTGCACAGAATAGCCTAAGTTGGTGAAGTGAAATTAGAAAAAAAAAATCTATAAAAGAGTAAAAAAAAAAAAAAATTGGCATGTTCATATGTGCTATGAAGCCCCTGAAAAGATCTGACATAACCAGAATTCAAAGGTCACATAAATAATGAAGTCCAGCTGGGTGCAGTCCAAGTGTCACATGATCTGTCAGTATAAACACACTTTTTCTGAAAGGCCCCAGAGGATACAGCACCACTAAACAAGAGGCGTCACACCATGAAGACTAAAGAGCTCTCCAAACAAGAGTCAGGGACAAAGGTTTTGAGACGTACAAGTCAGGGTGGGGTTATTAAAAAAAAATCCAAATCTTTGTTCTCCTGGAGAACCACTGTGGTATTGATATTCAAATGGTAAGCACATGGTACCACAACAAATTGGCCAAGAGTGGGTTGCCTACCAGAAGTTAGAGACAGGGCAAGCAGGGCATGAATCAGAGAGGCCAAACAGAGACCAAAGGTAACCCTGAAGGAGTTACAGAGCTACATAGCAGAGACTGTAGGATCTGTCCATCGAACCAAAATCAGCTTTACCTTCCTTGACCTGGGCTTTATGGAAGAGTGGCCAGAACAAAAGCTATTAGTTTGTGTTAAAAACAAGAAGGCATAGGGAGTGGTGGCTTAGTGGTTAGAGCATTGTGCTTGGGTCCCGGAGGTTCTGAGTTCAATTGCCACTCTGGGTCCCTGAGCAAGACCCTTAACCCCAGACTGCTCCCCAGGCGCTGTACAGTGGCAGCCCACTGCTCCCCAAGGGGATGGGTTAAAATGCAGAAGTGAATTTCTCCACTGTGATCTGAAAAAAGTTAAATTATTATTGAGTTTGCCCAAAGCCATGTGGGCAACTTCCCAAATGTATGGAGGGAGGTGCTCTGGTCAGATAAAACTAGAAATTGAACTTTTCAGCCAGACGTCAAACTAATTGAAAATATAGGTCTAGGGGCTGGATACCCCTCAGGGGTGCCTGTACCTGGACCTGGGAGTATAGGATGTGTGTGGTGAGTGCAAGTGTGTGTCCTGTCTCCTTTTTTGTGGGTAGGGGCACTAGGGTGGGAACATATGAATGTGATTGTGTACCTGGTTTTCTGTTTGTCCTTTTAGCCGGTTGCGTTTTGGACTGTCCCCTCTCCTGGGACATCTGAGGTCTCCACTGAGTGTGGAGCTTAGTTCAAAAGAAGGGTAAAGGAAACCGATCCTTTCAACTGTCCTGGTACAATAAGGTTAACTGGCTCACATGGTGGGCTGTTACAAATAAAATCTGTTGTCGGCCATGTCTTTTGATGAAACTATCTCAGGGATGTGTGGTGTGGTCAAAGATGGGCTTTTCAGATCTGAATAATTTTGAAAGAGGATACAAAAAACATTAGCAGACCAAAGAACATGTGTTTCATGTGCAAGGTTAAGTTCTTTGGGGAAGGTCAGGGTTGAACATGCTATGAATGAAGGTGTGCGCATTCAGGTAACAAAACAGTGCAAAAATAGGGCCTTCTTGAATCGACTTATTGATGTTACTTCTTTATTCGGCTGCAAAGAGCTGGCATTCATGGGGGCATGATGAGGGCAGTGAATCAACCTATATAGGGAATTACAGAAAATTTACAGAAACATTAGCAAAAATATGAATGTCTTAGCCTCACAATTCCAGTCATCAGCTGTGTTTTCTCGTATGTCTCGTTCCATCCAATATTATCTGATTTCTGCTATTGCCACCATTGTTTCTGATGGGATCAAAAGTAAAATTCAAAGTGCCCCATTTTTTGAATGGCAGGTGGATGACACTACAGATTTATCATGCCATGCACAGATGTTTGTCATTGTTCGTTGTGTGGATGGTGCAAAATACAGGAACGTTTCATTGGATTTTTTGATGTGTCAGGAGGACAAGATGCTCAGTCTGTGTTTGAAGTTTTAGGCCACAACATGCAGAGCTACAATTTCATAGAAAAACCAGAAGCCCAAAACTATGATGGGGCTGCGGTCATGGCTTCTTCACTCGATGACCTGCAGCCCAAGGTTAAAGAAATAGCACCCAGTGCTACATTTGTGCATTGTTATGCTGAACCTAGTTTTGCCTCAGGGTGCTAAATGCTTGCCTTAGTCAAGAGTATTTTTTGCAACTCTCACTGGGTTTGCCACGTTTTTTCAAAGTCTACAAAGAGAATTTAATTTCTCGAGTCTGTAGGGTGTTCACAACTGCCCAAAAATGCTCCTACTAGATTCAATTTTACATCTTGCATTGTGAGCACTGTGGCAAATAATTATGATATCCTGGTTCTACAGGTTTTTGAAAAGTTTGTATCCAAAGAAAACATGGATAATGGGAAAATAGATTGTGCCAAAGGGGACATAATGAAGATGGAGGACTTTGAGTTGTCTTTGTTTTGTACACATACAACCAAATCTTCAGTGAAACTGATGTTGTTTTTGACATTGTCCAGCAAAGGCCTATAGATGTGGGGTTTTGCAAAACTAAAATTGAATCTCTCCTGAACTTTGTCAAGAAGAAAAGGTCAGAAGAGGCTTTTCAAGTTATTTATTCAAAAGCAGCAACTCTCACAACAGAGAGACTAAAATTTGAGCTTCAAGTTCTACATTCAAAATATGACTTGCAAGGGAAGAAAGGAAAACTGATTTTTTCCCTATTTTTTAAAGACACAGAATTATATGGTCCTATGTCACAGCTGTACAAGCTGTTGTGTTTGGTTGCCACAATAGCAGCTAAATCAGCTGGTGTAGAATGAAGCTTCTCTTGCTTAAAAAGAGTCAAGTCATACACACACAACACAATGGGCCATGAACATTTAAGCAAACTTGCTCTACGGGCCATTGAGAGGAAACTGGTCAAATCAATGGAAAAGACAGTCAGTTGGTATAACAGACTGTCATAGACCATTTCCTGGAAAGGAGAGAAGGGCTGATTTTGTTTATAAGTAATGTGTTTTATGTGTTTCAACATTTGTTAATGCAATACATTACGTTTTGATTTAATTAACACCACTGAGACCAGCAGCCACCTCTAAAACCCTATAATTAGCTTTAGCTGTCATTTTAGTATATCTTGTATTAAAAATACTATGTATTTTTCAGTGATATTATTAAGGCATTGGTTGTTTGTATCTGTAATACACTATTGGTTGGTTTTGCTGTTCTTTTTATATATTTTTCTGCAGGTGTAGAAGCAGACTCCGAGGATGGTATCTTGTGCTCTCTTTTTCTCTACTCTCTTTTTGTCACCTTTTCTCCCTTTTAGCATCTTGTGTCATCTTTTTCTCTTCCTTTGATGGTCGCTGTTCACAAGCAAAAAACTATCCAACATGAAGGAGTTGGCGCAGTTTTACTTTGAGGAATGGGAAAAGAATTCATGTGGCAAGATGTGGCAAGCTCATTGAGACTTATACATTTCCAGATGGAATTTCCACAAAAGGTGGCTCTACAAAGTACTAACTCTAGGAGGGGTGAACAGTTTTGCACGCTGATGTTTTCTGTAATTTTGTCCCATTTGTTGTTTGCGGTACAATAAAGAACATAACAGATCTGCAAAGTTGTATGCATGTTCTGTAAATTAAAAATTGTGCAAACTCTTAAACAATTTATTTTAATGTTTTGTTCTGTTGCCACTAAGGAAGGCAACAAAACATGAAATATTTTGGGGGTGATGATACTTTTGCCAGGCACTTTACACAGGAAAAAGCTTGATAAATAGTGGTTGCTCTGTTGGATTCAAATAAATACAAAAGTTGTTGTAACAGAATGACACATGAATACTACACTAAATAATGCATGAAAAGACAGCTCCCTGCCTCAAGAAGCTTAGAATTGGTCACACAACTTGGTTTACAAAAATGTGAAAATGCAAAGCTTGGTCAAGCATGTCTCCTGACCTGAATTCAATTGAGAAGATTTGTGATGTTGTGGAAAGCAGAGAAAAAAATCAACCCCTTCCTGTAAAGCGCGGCTGAATGGAACTATTTAAAAATACACGTGGAAAATCTCTGATGTCAAACATGTCCAGAAGGATGAAAGCCTCATTAGAAATAAATGCAAATATTTTAACATCAATATACGAACTGAATTCTACCACTGAATGCTTCATGGCATGCAACCTTTTGGTTTGTATTTTTAGTGAATTATTTAAATGTTACAACAGCAAAACGTTTTAAAATACATATCCTTTTTTGGAGATGCAACTCTTCTGTTCACTTGTGTTTTATAAATACTAAAGATCAACAAAAGCCACCTTCAAGGCATATCAGAAGTAGCCGCACTTTACATTTCCTACAGAATGTGAATAAGAATATCTGTTATGACATGTATCTGTAAAATAACAAACCTTGAAACAAACCTGTAGCGACATGTTGATGCCTGTGATTTTGCTATTTTAAATAAAATAAGGAGTCACTGGGTTTGGTAATGGTTTATTCTCACTAAGTCACGTGCATGTATTTGCATGCACTCACCTCTGTGTAATCATCAAAATAATACAGGAGTCAACGCAGAAATCAACAAAAATACCTGAGTACCTCTGCCTTTTCACCAAACAAGGATAGATAATAAGAGAGTTAGTGTACGACAGGATATGTGGGCAGAATAAAAAGGAGCTGGCCTAGAAAGAGATCCACAGGGTGCCATTAGCCAGGTATAGCAAGAGAACCTGATGCTATAGCTGTCACAGCTGATGAACTGTCTTTGGAGGAGATCACTCGACTGGTTATGGAGGAGTCATCACAGTGAGCTAATTAGAAAAGCTCGGTCAGGAAACTGTAGGAAAGGATGAGCACAGATAGAAAAGCCACACACTCAGACACAGTAAGCGTGATGAAGCCCTGAGAGTGTGGCTCACTTGTCAAAACAACGCTCTCAAATATTTTTTATATAGTCAAAGCTTTGCTGTTTTGACAGGCTTTGCTGTATATATTGGCACATAACCCTTTGTGGGTTTAAGAGTGTCCTGTATAAAATACAGTATTTGACCAGTGACGGAACATCATATTGTTAATAGCAATAACAAATTTTGCATCTGGGCACATGGAATTCAGCAGGGAAGTTTCATGCAACCATGAAATTCATAGCATTGATGATATAGCAGACATAAACCTGACAGAACCAGCTGCAAATGCAAATTAACTGTATTATCTGTGCTGGGAGAAAATGCATCTTTACTTTGTTTTAATAACAATGGTTGCATTGCCATTGGCACAATCCATGGACACTGTATTTCATCACCAGTGCTGATTAAAGATGCATTTTAATTTTAAATGTGTGTTCTCAAAAGGCAAGGAGAAACAGAAAGTTTGATGCTTTATATATTTTTCAGGAACCATTTTTACCCACAAAACCAATTTAGGCTGCATTACTTTTTTAACTTTAACTTGTCTGTATTAGAAACCAGACTTCAAACCTCTACAGATAATTTCAGCTCTCTGCTAAATAACTTGTTTAACACAAAATGGCAGCCTGACATTCATGGAAGGGTCAGATATTGTATATACGTTGTCTGAAAATGTGTTAAATAGTTTTATTCATTTATACAACAGATTTGAGACCACTTTTATTCATTAGAATTCACGTTGTGTTTTTATCTGCAATTTTACGCGGCACTGAGTATTAAGGTCATCGGACAAATTTAGCATTTCAAGTTAACCTAAATAAATTATGCTTCCTACCAACATTACTGAAGTCTAAGGCAACAGTCAAAGTTTATACAGTTCAAGAAAAAAAAGGGCTTGCTCCTTTAACTTTATTACCTTTCGCCATGCTGCAACTATAAGCTTCAATGTGTTTCACTGAAAATGTGCATGATAGATCAACACACAGTATAGTATATGATTTTAAATGGAAGAAACTGGATGTTTTTTTTTTTCAAAACAAAAACAATATACACTCTGGTGTATATCTGCATTCAGCACTCATGACCTGTAATTACTGTAGCAGATCTTTTGGGGTATCTTTCTACCAGCTTTACACATCTAAATAATGGAAGTGTTTACCAATTTATCTTTGCAAAATAGCTAAACCTCAGACTGTATGGAGAGTGTTTGTCATCATATATTACTAAATCTTACCTCAGATTATGAATTTTATTTAATTCTGGAAGTGGAACTTCTGACTCAGTTCCAAGTGCAGCATGTTTCCCAGTTTAGCATTCACAGGGATGTCTTAGTTTTCTGCCACTTGTTTTGTCTTGAATGTTGTTCAAAAATGTCGGTCAAGGATCAAGAATCTTTACTGGCACCATGTGTTACCATGGTGAAGTTACCATGGTCTCCCATTAGGGGACGATTGCCCTCATAGCTCTTGGGGAGAAGCTGTTTCTAAGTTTAGTTGTTTTGGCTTTGAGGCTTCTGAAGCATTTACCTGATGGGAGAGGGGCAAACAGTATATTGCCGTGGTGGGAGGATCAGTGAAGAGGTGTCTGGCCCTTCTTTGGACTCGTTCTGCATAAATTGAGTCCAAATCCTACAGAGAGCATCCCATAATCCCTTGCACTGTTCTCACAACCAAAGCCCTTTTGCTGACCTTTCTGGCTGTTTTTGTACTAATGTTCTCCAACAAACTTCTGATACCCTCACAAAACAATTATATTTATTTATTCCATGACTAAATTACATACAGGTGGGCTGTGTTCACTGTGTCAGTAACTTGTTGAGGATTTTCGTTCCACTAGAAGTCAAATTCAGTTTTATCACTATATCACTTCATACAAGAAATTTGACGGTGGTTCCACTTTGCTCTCAATAAAGACATTAAGTACAAAATACTAAAAAAAAAAGGTAAATAGAAATATTTTTCTTATAAAATTGAATATATACATTTTCAACAAAAGAGGAAGACAATGTTAAGCTCCAGGTGGTTTTGACTGCACTACTGGACCAGCTCAATTCAAATATGTTCCACAATTTACAGATTATTCTGTATTTTTTGTTGTTCTATGACATAAATCCTGAAAAAATACATTGAAAGTTTTTGGTTGTAACATGACAAAATATTAAAAAAAACATAAAGATACACAGAAATATTTCAATTCACCTTTCTGAATAAAGACAGAAGATCGCAATAAAGCTTTTTTATGTGTTTGTTTTTTTTTTTTACCAAAAAACACATCAAAGAAAATTATTTTTATATATTTCATGAAGTGGTTATAACTATCATCCAAGATTTTTAAGCTAACATGGAGTTAGAATATTTATCAAGCTGATAAAGAAAATGGTTGCATGTAAATTTAATGATTAAGGACATTGCATCGTCATGAACCCCATATATCACAAGATTCTTAAATGTGTTAAGGTGAAAAGCTAATTATGCCTAAAGTCGTGTCCATTGGCATTGGTTCAATGCATGTTACAGATTTATCCTCTAAACGTTGAAGCTGAAAACACTGCTGAACTATGGCTTTCGCCTTGTAGTGTTTTATATTCATTGAGTAAGAGCCTAATCTCAATTCCAGCTTTATATATTTTTTTACATCATTTTAATATTTATGCTGTAGAACAGACTATTTACAGTAAAGCCCAAGAATGAAAACATCAGCTTTCTTTTGGAGAATATACAAAGACACTCATAAACGCCAAGACGCACTCAATTTGTTGAATTTGATCAGGGGATAAGACTTGCTCTACTCGTGTAAAATAAAATGACACTGCAACATAATGTTTCCTCTCTCCAGGAATGTGAATACCATGACTTCCAAACAGCCATGTTGATTATTCCAAACAGCTATTTCTATGCAAAACACAGTGAAATAAGCTGTACTGTGCAGAGTTCAGCACTCTTTGCTGCTCCAGCAAGTTCTCCATTTCTTTAGCGCTCACACAAAGCATTCTTGGATACAATGCCAATCACATTTCTCATTTTGTCCATTCATCGCATCATTGTCATTTATAGGCCTCCGAAATAGGGCTATTTGAGAAATTTGATGGTATGAAATTATTTCAATCACTCATATGACCGCAGTCCATTTTTTTCTGTGCTCTCAGCTGCTTCCAATATTCTTCTAGTATCCATGTGGTCAAATGTTTATTACATTTTTTTATCTTGGAAATGAAAGCCCTAGGCAGCTTTTTGTGTATTTACGTAAGACTGATTGTTATACATAATTCATCTTTTAATCTTTTTCCTCCTGAAAAAATCAACCATGTACTATGTACCATGTGACTCAAAGCAAAGTGAACTATTTGCTTTGGAGTGTAAAATTACCTTCTGAGAGAAGGTTCAGCTTGGAGGCTATGTAGTTTGAGTGGATATAAGCAGAGAAGCCTTTTATTTCTGAGCTACTTCATGATTCAGGACAAAACTATTCCTGCAGAAGGAGGCTGTGAGCCTGCATTGTACAGGAGCCTTTTTAAGCAGGGCAGACAGAGACGAAACACAAAGGAAATGGTGTTTAGCTCTCATCCTCAAATAAGGCTGTGCAGGCACTCTTCTAGAGATCAAAGATACAGAGGTTTTTAGATGCTCACTTTAATCAATAACACTATCCCATATTGACCTGAGTACTAACTATAAGACAGCATGGTTTTTTGTCCTATATGTCTTTTCACTGGTCCTGTAATGAACAAGCTATCTATTACATTGTTACCCAGCCCAGACCTAGACCTTCTATCAGTGACCCTACTTTAATAGGAGCCTTGATGGTGCCAAAATATACCTGGTTCACACGGATTATACAAAATGTTACATCCCTTTGATAATGAAACTTTCTTTGGGCATCAGAGTTAAACTCTGGTGGCCTTTTTTCAACCATTTGCTGCCTCCAAAGCCAAACACTCAGTACATCTTACCCATTGTTCTCTCTATATGGATAAAGTTACCAGGGAAATCATTTTTCATACTATTTTCCACTCTGTTTTAATCAAAAAGTGCTGTTATATAAACCATCTCGTCTATGATGTCGGGGAAACGTTTCTCCTCTTACAGAATCTGTTCTTACTTTGCCATAAATACATGTATCATATCCACAAAGTAATTTTAATATCAAAGATAACCTGGGTGAATGAAAAAAAACTTTAAGGGCTACAGTATGTTTACTTGCACCTACACTCAACGGCCACTTTATTAGGTACACCTGTCCAACTGCTCGTTAACACAAATTTCTAATCAGCCAATCATATGGTAGCAACTCAATGCATTTAGGCATGTAGACATGGTCAAGACGATCTGCTGCAGTTCAAATCATTGCATCAAGTCTTGACAAGCAGGATTCACTCCTCCTGAAGAAGCGTAGAGCCACAGGGACAGTCGTCTGCATTGTCCATGGCTTTGCAGCAATCCCTCATACTGAGCAAGCATGAAGCAACGGTGAAAAGAAAAACTCCCCTTTAACAGGAAGGCAGAACCTCCAGCAGAACCAGGTTCAGTATGAACGGTCATCTGCCTCGACCGACTGGGGATTAGAGAAGACAGAGAAGAGACACCAGGAATCCAGGAATCTGTTCTATATTATAAAAATTATTATTATATGGTAAATTTTATAAGCTAAAATTGGAGAAATATGATTTCTCTTGTTGATTTTCATCAGAACTCTTGCTGCAGCATTTTGGATCAGCTGAAGACTTTCAACTGCATTCTGTGGACTTCCTGATAGTAAAGATTGGCAATAGTCCAGCCTTGAAGTAACAAATGCATGGACTAGTTTTTCAGCATCACCCCTGGACAGAATGTTTCTAATTTTGGCGATATTCCTGAGGTGAAAAAAGGAAACTCTGGAAACCTGTTCAATATGGGATTTAAATGACATATCTTGGTCAAAAATAACACCAAGATTTTTTTACTTTATTACCAGAGGCCAAGTTAATGCCATCCAGATTAAGTGATTGATTAAGAAGTTTATTTTTTGAAGACTCCACTCCAAAGATTATAACTTCTGTCCTGTCAGAATTTAAGTGCAGGAAATTTAAAGTGATCCAGCTTTTGATGTCATCAAGACATGACTGCAGTCGAAGTAACTGATTGAATTCATCAGGATTTATGGATAAATATAGCTGAGTGTCATCAGCATAACAGTGGAAATTAATCCCATGCTGTCTGATAATTTTGCCAATCGGAAGCATATATATAGTAAAGAGAATTGGTTCTAGGACTGAACCCTGTGGTACTCCACAGGTGACCCTAGAGTTTGAGGAAGATTTATTATTAACATGAACAAACTGGAATCTGTCCGACAGATAAGATTTAAACCAGCCTAAGGCTTTCCCCTTAATCCCTACAGTATGCTCAAGTCTTTGTAGGAGAATATTGTGATCAACTGTGTCAAATGCAGCACTTAGATCTAACAGGACAAGAATAGACACAAGTCCATTATCTGAGGCCATGAGAATATCATTAGTGACCTTCACCAGAGCTGTTTCAGTGCTATGATGAGCTCTGAAGCCTGACTGAAACTCTTCAGGTAGGTCATTACTTTGTAAATGTTCACAAAGTTGATTAGCAACTACTTTCTCAAGAATTTTAGATAAGAAAAAAATTAGATATAGGTCTGTAATTTACTAACTCATCTTGATCAAGAGATGGTTTCTTAAGTAAAGGTTTAATAACAGCTACTTTAAAAGCCTGTGGCACATATCCATTCAATAAGGATAGATTAATCATGTCTAAAATAGTGCCACTGATGAGAGGGAATATCTCTCTAAACAACTTGGTTGGGATTGGGTCTAACATACAGGCAGAAGGTTTAGATGAAGCTAAAATTTTAGATAGCTCAGAAAGCTCTATTGCTTCTAAACAGTTCAGACACTGTGCAGGTTCTAAAGATTCCTCCAATGCTGCCTCACTTACTGAGGATGAGGTAATCATGTTTGGGAGGATGCCAGTTATTTTATCTTTAATGGAATCAATTTCATTTATGAAGAATCCCATAAAACCATTACTGCTAAGAGCTAAGGGAATGGATGGATCAACGGAGCTGTGACTTTGTGTAAGTTTGGCAACTGTACTAAAGAGAAATCTAGGATTATTTTTGTTCTCAATTAATGATGAAAGATATGCTGCTCTAACTCTGTGAAGGGTCTTGTTATAAAACAATAGACTGTCCCTCCAGATTAGGTAGGATTCCTCTTGGTGTGTAGAGCGCCATTTTCTCTCCAATTTCCTAACATTGTGCTTCAAGGAACGCAGCTCTGAATTAAACCAGTGAGCCAGCTTCCTGTGAATAATCACCTTTTTTTTCGAGGGAGCTACAATGTCTAATGCAGAACGCAATGACGAAGTCACACCGTTAACAAAGACATCTATTTGTGAATGGGAAGAAACAACATTGCTGCTATTTGCAGGGTATTTCTGCAATACTGACAATATTAAAAGGGGGACAGACTCTTTAAAGTTTGATGCAGCATTGTCCGATAAAGATCTACTATAATGGCACCCTCTTTTGGGGGTGGAGAACTCAGTTATTTTAAACTCAAATGTTATTAAAAAATACATATAAATACACATCAAAAATGAAACGTTCTCATAATTTAGAATGAGTAGTTTCTAAATACATAGGTGGCAGTGCACCTACTGGGAGATGCCGTGTTGCGTCAGAATTCCGATTTCAGTAGCCGAAAGGGGAGAAACTTGTTAACCATACACTGGTTCTGTCTTCTATATGAAGACATGCTTTCAGTGGAGGAGTAGAAAACAAGCAAAGATGACCGTAGATCATTCTAGTTGCCGTTTTCTGTTGAAATGGAGGACCATCCATAAGTAACCAGGAAAATAAAAAAAATAAAAATAACCGGGCGAAAATGAGAGGCTGTAGTGACATAGCTATTATTACCAGGTGGAGTGAAGACCATTAATGAGAGAGTAGGGATTCAAAACAGATATGGAGATTGCAGGCTTTCTGTTGGACAGGTAAGTTAATTCAATATAACAGTGAAGTTTATTTTGCTGTTATGTTAGAAACACGGCAGCAATTATTCTGTCCTACCAGCAGAGACGGCCTGTTTGCTTGTCTTCACCTCCCTCTCAGGAAGTATGTGAGTATGTAGAGGGGTACAGTGACATTTAAGCCAGTTCAGCTAGCTGTTCAGGAAGGTGGCAAGAATGCAGCTACTCTCCCTCTCATTTGTGCCCTCTCCAGAGCACTTCTCCGTGTCTTTTGTGGCGCAGCTGAACTCGCCGCTGTGATTAGATCGGCTTATGGAGGCTGCAGTGTATTGGACCAGCAGTTGCTGCTTTTCCTCTTCATCTACCTGGTGCTTGTTCTTCTCCACCAGCCAATGGAAGTATGTAACAGGGTGATTACCTCCACTCCTGTTGCCTGGTCCTTTCTGTGGTGACGTTATTCTGTCATGATTTGTGGTGAAGGACCAAAGCGGCAGCAAGACATCAGCAGGTGCATACTGATGGCTATAATCTTTTAATAGGAGAATTACAAAAACTACAGGGAGGAAAACACATAACTTGACAATGAAAGAACACAAACCTGGAACTTAAATACAATTGGGAATGAACTTAAAGTGTTTACAACACAGTGAGTGCAATTAACAAAATAGCAAACAAGTGCTGATTGTAACAATAGTTGCATGGATATCAGGTGGGCTTACTTTTAGCTAATAGGGTTGCTTCTAAATAAGATATTGTTAGTTTAAAAAACAGCTTCATTCTGAATTCAAAGAGCAACACATCTGTTTATAATTTGTAACATTCTAGATTTAAAATAAACCAACAATGTTTCTTGTCATCCGAATGATTGTGGATACCTAATGAGCTTTGCTGGGAGGAAGCATTTATTTTTTGCAGTGACTCAGAAGCTTTTTATATTTCTAGTGTGGATATATGTTTTAAGATCAGATAACATACAATAAAATTATTTATAAATAATTAAATCTAAAATGTGTGAAGATCTATCATAGGAATGTTATCCCTGTAGGGAAAACCTATAACCCTTCTCTAAAACAAGAAAGAAAACATTTGTTTTTTTACCTAATTAAACATGAAAACATTATTTCTGTCTTTTAATTAAGGATCTACTGAGCTGGCCTACAGAAGGAATCCCAGGTGTCTACGCATCTCTCCACACTACCAGTTACTAGTTTAGACCATGCTGCACAAAAGAACTGTCAGTGACTGTTTATCATTAAAAGATAATGTGCAAGATCAGTTCAACAAAATATTTATGGTTTTATAAACAGCATTCTTTAGAGAGGCTAACTCTAAGTTTTGATATAATCAGTCTGACTAAATTGTTTGGTTAAAAAATAAGCAAAAAGGTGTTTATCTTTTTAGTTAATATGCTGTGAAATAGTATTTTTACATGTTTCTTCTGTTTTTGCTTTTTTTGTCACACAGTGTTACAGACTATTAAACAAATGACCATAGTAAGTACAAATGAGGCTTTTAAAGTTCTGCTATAAGAAAGCAACCTTTTAACTGCAAAGATGTAACTTTGCAGGGAAAAATTGTGATAACAAAAAACCCAGCTTGCTCTTTAATGTAAATCTACTCTGTTTGGTCAAAGTCACATACATATTTATCAATGGAACCTCAGAGAAATGTGAAGGGTGACCAATAGAGTTGATTCTTACAAGAAAAAAAAGATTACAAAAAAAGGTCATTTGTGTTTTTTACCAGACAGCGATACAATTAACCTTATATTAAATCACATAGCACTATGTGAAAAAACTAATTGCCTCCCTAAACCTAATAACTGCTTTTGTCATTATTGGTAGCAACTGCTGCCTTCAAGTATTTTGAAAAACCCTGAGAGTTTTTTTTACATCGCTTTGAGAGATTTTGGCCCACTTTTCTTTGCACATTTGCTGTAATTCAGTTCCCCTGGCTCTGTCATGACCAAGGGTCTTCCGCGGCACCATCCTATTATGTTTATTATCTTATTCGCCGGATGTATGCATTGCCAGCATGCATTCAGTATGCTGGCAATGCATAGGCTTGAAAATTACACTTCATCATATTACGTTAAGGTCCATCATGAATTACAAGTACACTCTTCTCCAAATGCATCACTACACGTCTTGGCACACTGTGTACTATAATAAAATTTTAAGACATGCCCGCATGTTGAAATATCACGTATTTATAAAGCATTATTGACAGGTACTCATTAAAAAAGAAAATACATCCATAAAACATTAATATTATTTCAGCTGTGAAATTAAAATGTGCAAAGATGAGAACATGCCAGGCCATCAAAGTTTTAGTCCATTTTTGTTTTTCTTTTAAGAATGAAAGCACTGAAGGTCAAGTTACTATTTTCCCTGGGAGGTTATAGTCACACAGAGTTGCTTAAGTCAGCAGAAGAAATTGCCGAAGGAAAAACAGCAAGAGGAGATAAATATGGAACATTATTGTAATGGCACAATAATGTCATTTAACTTTCCATGGGGTCACAATGTCAAAACCAATTTGCATGCAAAATGAATTCAGCGAATGCAACGTCAGGAACAGTAATATAACAATAAACCACATGCTGTTTCTTCTGCATGAGTTGTCTTTGTTAGATATGAATACAAACATTCATATTTACTGATATTTACTGCAGAAAAATCTAATAGGCTAAAGCACAAGATCTACAAACTGAACCTAAAAATTGCTTGCAAGGAACTGACATATGTAGATACATTGTGACATATAGTTGCATTTATATACTTAACAGGTTGTTGTCGTAAAATGTGCTTTTTGAGTGCAAGATACAATATAATAGACTAGCAGATGTTTTCAACAATGCCCATGGCAGCTTTGATTTTTAACTAAATGTAAGAACAGTGTTTCTCTTGAATTCAAGGGAAACAAAGCAATCATTCTGACACAGAAACAGCTCATGTTCTGCCAGCTGAGTGAATGCTGGCAACCGCTGCAGCGGAGGCAACGACCTTCACAGCAATTCTCCACATCTATTTTTAACAGATATTTAAACTGTTCTTTTTCCTGCAACTACAACACAAGGATCCTTTGAAGTTTCTGGGCTGGAAGATAAACATGGTATCAACAAGATTACCTGCAAAACCTTGTTTATTTTGATGGTTTGATAGTTCCTGCTTAAATTATATGATCTACGTTGCTTCTTTGCAATGTGTTAAAAAATAAATGTATGTAACAAGTATCCAAATAACCCTTTTTGAAGCACTAAAGTGAAATTAATTTACCTAATTGTTTTACTCAAAAATGTCATAGTTATTCATGTCTGAATCAAGTTAAACTGTCCATCTAAAAAAATTCTCAATTGAACAAGAGCCATAGGAGATATGTTTTGGACTTAGAGAGACAACAAAAAACCTTTCTGTACTTGGAAAAGAAGATCCTGGTCAAAAAGAAAGCCTTTCAGTTATTCTTTTTCATCTTTCAATTCTATGTTTTTTACATGTCACGGCATCACAAAAGCAATCTGCTCATCAACTTGGGAAGGCCTATATAGTCGATTTCAAACGATATTAAATTCTACAGTGGGAAAGATTATTTTTGAAAATAAAACATTTAAGATGTATTCCATTTTTTCACATCATGAAGGTCCGATTAAATTCAACTCAAGGTCAGATTATATATAAACTTCAAGTAGGATTTACTTGGAAGAGCTGGCAGGAAAGTGATTTTTTTTTTTTTTGTCTAAAAACAAAGCATACATCTGCATCGGGACAAGCCACAGTGTCCTATGAACAGATCACACCAAAGTAGATATTTTTGGCCACAAAGAACCATGTCCTGTTTGGTTTTGACCAAACAGGATATGACTGAATCAGGTCATATCTATGTAAGAAATATAGTCTCATTTTTCAGACATTTAATTTGTAACACTTTTATCCTCTGAAATTATGTGATGTTTTTTTTTCTTTAAATTTGGCTGCAAAATTTCACCTGCAACTGTGTTGGCCTTCAGGTGATTCAAGCTAAGGCAGGGCTGTACGCTAACTTTTTTAGCTTATACCACTGGTGCTACAGAGGTTGCTGGATTTTTAGCACGGAAGAAAAAGTTGTAGAACCAGCACAAAATCTATCCAAAATTTCTAAAATAAAAACAAAAGCAGTGCACATCATTAGTAAAATACAATGTCATTTTTAAGAAATAACATTTTTGGAAATTTTTATATTTGTGACTGTTTTGTTTTACTGTATGTTTTTAATGTGGACCCCAGGAAGACTAGCTGTTTGCCTTGGCAACAGCTAATGGGGATCCTTAATAGAAATTACAAAAAAAATTACAAATACACAAACAAATACAATGCATACAATGGAAACACAATAACAAGAAATATCTTGAATAATGTTTGTTTATCAGTGAAAATGCTCCCCAGGCTCTTCCTTGAGCAGAGCAATGACACCTCCACAACATCCCATATTTACTGCTGTACCATCTGCTCCAAAGCCAACCAGCTGGTTCATCCATCCACTGTCCTCGCTCCCAGCTTCTCAAAAGCATCCTTGGTGGCTTTTACTCCTCAAACGAATGGATAACAAGCAGACAAAGAGACAATGCAGTTGCAAACTCCAATCAGCATGTAAACCACTCTTATCTCCACCAGTGATCTAACCATAAGCACTCCCACAATTTGGGAGTCTGGTATAAATTTTTAACACTACAGAAAAAAAAACGCAAAAAAACTTAGAAGCATAAATGTTACCCACCAACTGCATGGCTGTGTTTCAGCTCTTGTTGTGCAACTAGCTTGTCCATGGGTTTTCCATTTTGAACCATGCGCACATAAACCATGTCACACTCCGTTCGAAGCGTCTGTATAGCTGTCGATCATGACCGTAATGTTGTGTGCTCGCGTGAGTTCTTCCGCCAGACCGGATTACATTTCGGTTGTCTAAGAAGCGATATCTGCTCCATTCTTTTAGCAAAGTGTATCAAACTCCTAAACTTAGTGAATGGTAGCTCTCCCTTTGCATTGCAATAAGCCACATTCATCTTCATCTTCACTCCATTGGGTGCAGCCTCATCTGCTCTGGCCACTCCAGTCTCTAGAAAATGAAGGACGGAGTACCAGCACCTTCCGGTTGTTTTGAGATGAATGCATCTCTGGCCAGAATGTGATGATGTGACCTGTGGTGTTTTTACATCATCTCTTTTAAATATTTTGTTTCACACAATGAAAGACTTGTCTGATTTGATCTTTTTCAGCGCTTCTAAACAGAACTGGCAGAGGAGAGGGTGCAACGTAGCATCATAAATGAGCCATGGAAAGTCCTTTTCCCACTGTACTTATATTTTTTTTTTCTTCTGAGATGTACCTTATTTTGGTGTGATTTATGTTTTTTGTTTCCTCTTGGAGAGCTAGTTTAGGTTCATTTACAGTTAAAGGTTTGAACTCTCAATTTTTCCAGCATGAAAATGCCACTTCCGAGTTGCTCTGAACTCTGACGTTGTTGCGTACACCATCTGCTAGTGGACGTAAACACATGGGAATTGTTAGAATTGTTGTATGATATGAGGCTAACTGCATTTATAAGGAAACACTTGGTTAGCCTCATAGACTACAACTACTATTTAGCATAGGGACCTGGCTTGGCTTCACCACCAGCTGGCAAAGCCATCACACAAGTGCTCTATAAAAATAATTTATCGCAGACAGTTTTTTTCATAGATTAATAGATTCATGTTGCCCTCTACAGCCCTGTAAGGCAATCAGCACAGGATTGAGTCGAACTCAAAAATATAACACTTATCTGATTCCTTGACACACCGGTGCATTGGACTGAAGTGAGTGTCTTAATTTTATGTGGTTACTGCTAGCATTCAAGAGACTGGCGCCCCAAACGACTGGTGTGTCATTTGATCAAACAAATATTTTGATTGTGTGATTTGATTGGCCAAAAGCCGCTGGACTCCGTCTAGTGCTTATTGTTTTGGCGTGAATCACCAGAAGGTTGACACATTTGCAGAGGAATTTCTGCAGCTGAATTTTTTTTTTTTTTCCCAGGCACATTTTTGCCTGTTGTAAAGCTAAAGCTTGACACAAACAGAGGACTGAAACATGACGAAAACAGACCAGCAATTCTACAACACAATGGGTGAAAAAAGCCTTCAAGTCAACATTCAGACATCAACCTGACACTGAAGAGTGAGATTTTGTAAAGAACACTGGGCAGACATTGTCCAAAATGAGGTTACAGACTGACCAAGTGTCATGGTTTTTAGTGATTTGACCCATATGCAGAACACACTCAGGAGACAGGGAAAAGCTTTAAGAACTTTATTTGATTGTTTGAGTAATTAATCTGGAATCCGGAACAGGCAACACAGAACGGGTCTTCAACTGCACACAAGAGAGGACAGGTGGGGTTAATGAATGTGTTGATAAATGTTGTAATATTGTTTGGTGGTAAGTTTACTTGAGAGGTGATGGTAACTGCCAGAGAGGAATGAGTGGGGCCTGGGTGTCTGGTTCAGCCGGAGAGAGGTGAATCTGATGCGAGTAAGGCTCATGTGGTGAACACGATGAAGGGTCAGCAGGGAAACAGGAGGCTACACGCTGCCAGCCAGGAGCCTCAGTCCAAGGAAACAACTTGAATTGGTGTGAGATAACTCTGGAACAGAACTGGAGCAGAATCCAGTACACAGGAGTAACCTAGGAAGTGGGGACACATGGTAAGACTGATTCTTCTAAGTCTAAGAGTCAGGAACGACAGGAAGGTTAGATAATGAGGCTTGATGGGTGACACCTGCCGCTTCACCCAGCCACCATGCTCGTTGACACCATCTATCAGAGCTATACTGGCATGCATCCCCCAGAGGAGACAAAGTCTCCCAGACCCCAACACCAAGTCCCTGTTCCTCAAACTGAGTTATAAGTACCACTGAAGTACCTGGACTGCCTTTTGAGTACTACTGCTGCTGGAAGTTAAACTGTCAACTATCTTTCAAGATAAAGGAAAAGCAAATTATGCGTACTGAGGGGCAGGGGTAAATATATTAAGAGCCCCAACCCCGCCACTCCCAAAGGAAAAAGAGAACTGATGCTCCTTGAAGGTTATGCCAGGTTCCATTTACCCCCTAAGTAGCACTATTGGTCTGGAAATAGCATCAAACCCCACCAATAGGAAATCAGAAGGATTTACCAGTTTTGGTACCCAGCGAGCTAACAACAATGTATTTCTCTACAAGTTAGTCAATTAAATACTAAGAGTATGATCGCAAGAACAGGTTGCATTTGTGTTTGGTGTGCGTGAAAGTGTTAATGGGATTTAAACTACCAAAATGCAGCTATAACTATAGGTGTCAGTATATTTCAGACACATATTGGCCATATTGAATATTGAGGCAGGGACTGATTAGGAACGGTAAGGTTATACTTTGTCTAAAATGTGAGAACCAAAGGGACAAAAAAATACAGAAATCAGCTTCTAGAAGGTGTCCGACTTAATTTTTTTTTACATGAGAATGTTCCATTTTGGAATCGTTTTTTTCTTAATAATAATTTACAGTGTAGAATCCATTGTGTGCTTTTGTACATTTGAGGTCAGATCTTAAAAATTTTACAACATGGTGAAGACCAGCTAATTCTTATTATGTTATGTTACATGAACCTCTTGAATTGAAAGAGCTTGATTTATTTTTTTTTAACCGCAAAGATTATGGGTGCCCAGCAGGATATGAGAAACGTTTTGTTTGTAGAGAGGGACTTAGTCAAATACACTTGTATTTAGTTAGAAACCAAAAAAAAAAAAAAAAAGATATGTCATGTGAACATCAATAGAAAAACAAGGCGGGTGCTTTTGAAACAACCCCCAAAAAACACTACACTTTATATTCACACATATCAAAAGAAAAGTGACTTTTAACCACCTTTCACTTGAATCAGAACTGCACACACAAGACACCTGCAAACTGTCAACATTACTAAACTATTCGTTTGACTCTCTAAAAAGGGATGCATGAAAAAGTATGATTATTTAAAACAGAGTAAGGAGAAATGCCACTCAAAGACAACAGACATCAGCGGCTGCATTAATAAAAACATACTAACAGCGAGTCATAATTTGACAAAGCACCATCTGTTTCTGAAATGTTGGCTTTCTTCTTTTTCATTGTTATTATATTTTACTAGATCATAAGGTTTGAATTTAAATAGCAAACAAAGATGTCACACTTTGTGCGAACATTTAAATGGTTATTTTCAAGATGTCCCTTTCAACATTTGTATGACAGAAAAATTTACCAAAGTAAAAAATAAAAGCTAAAAAGAAGCTTGTGCATATTTTTACATCTGATAAAAATAATCTGAAAATACAAAGAACAGAGAAGGCAGCACCATACTAACAACAATGAACACAGAAGAGAACTAAATAAGGCAAGACCTAACAAGAAGCTTTCCTAAATAAAAACAAAATCAAAGCATAACACCAGTGGATTGTGACACCTCAATTTCTTTATATTTCTATCTAAAAAAGCTTTTTAATTTATGAATAATTTGAAGGATTTTGTATGGTAAAAGTCTTGGTAAACATCCTCTGAAAAGTAATCTCTAAATAAAAAGGATAAGACTGTGGTGGAGAACAGGGAATCAAGCTAAAATTAACTGCAGGCAGCTTTTATTAGTAGAAAAGATCCCCCATCTGGTTGTAACACCTCCTTCTCTATTATGGCAGTCACCACAGTTACGCAAATCCTGCTAATATCTGCATGCTCATAACAGACTTTTGTGTCCAGGGGTTTGTCATTTCTTCCTCAGACAAGTAAATCCTCAAGTTTAGTTGAGCTTCCAAATGAGCCATAGATTAGAATCTGTACAGATTTTCATTTAAACCATGGCATCTTGTGATTTATCATTTGACTTAAATTGACATTTACAGAAACAGCAACTGCAATGACTCATTGTGATTGTACTTCCTTTGAGTAATGACTGATAGTTCCAAATTTGCTCTTGATACCTCAAATAACAATTTTCTTTACTATGAAAAGGATGATAAAAACTGAATGTTCAGATCTGTAAGTTTGGCATCATTTGGCAACATGACAAATAATGAGCTGCTTTAAAGTGACACTTTTGATGTATGCTAATGCAATTCTTGTGTTTGTGTCTTCGTGCCCATACATGTGCCTATGCAAATTGAAAACCTCAGTCTGTGCCTAATTAGAGTACCCCCTCATTGCGCTCCTGCTGTGTTATCCTTGAAGTCCACAACCTTGATAGCAGCAGCAAGAAAAAATTATTCTCCCACGAAGGCTTTCCCAGATTGCTGCAAGTTGCTTTTGAAGTTTCATTTTAGTTAAATTGGCAACTCCTCACAAGCGATGCGTGCGCACACACCCTTTCTGTGTCTTATTCAGTGAAGTGAGGATAAGAAAGTAAATTACACAAATAGAGAAACCAATTAAGAGTTGGATAAACTGGAGTGACTGTGAGGATGGAGGGTGAATTCATCAACCAGTCTGAGGTCACACAGGATTGAGTAGCTCTAGACATCTATATGAGGAGCAGTGAACCGTGCAGAGCATGACCAGAGTGCTGATGGCAAACAATGAGCAGGTGCCTCAGAGGGATAAGATGAAATCATTGAACATTGCTTAACTTTGATCTGATGCAAAAAAAAACACTTAACCTATAACACAAACTCTGCTGTGTAAATTCATGCATTGTATATTGTTTACATATTCTCATCGTGCGTCGGTGGTGATAAAAGCAACAGTGATCTGAAAAGTACACCATTAAGGTGAAAATCCAAGGTGAGGATGGATTACTGCAAGGATTTTGGTACAAAATAAACTGAAAGAGTAAACGTGTTTGTTTTGACCAATGTAGCTCATCTCTATCCAGTCTGATATCTGAGCAGTCCATTTTCACAAGTTGAGATTATGACAAGAAACTGACCAACAATTTTAAACTACATAACCACATATGTTTTCTGCTTGATGTCCTGAACCATTTTTAATTGGGTGCTTATATGATGATAATAATCCGCAAATTAAAGCTACGGTTGTGTCGGGGACAGCCATGAGAGGAAACAAGGACTGAACTACACACAGACGCAGGCCTCTGAAGCAAAATGAACAGTTGAACTCTCATCTGCCCACAGGAACCCAGTGACCCTTTACTGTTCCAGATCACATGGCCTACGGACCTACTGGTAGCTCCAAACGCCATGATCAGTATAAGACATTTCAGACCTAAGTGGGAAGTTTGGCCCAGCCATGAAAGAAAACAAGGACTGACCTACAGAAAGAGAACAAATTAACCCATTTTCATGACAGCAAGAGTTTCACAGCTTGAATCCCATAGAGTTACAAAACTCCAAGCATAGCAGCATCTCTTACATCTCTCCTTGCCTGCAGCCTGTCATAGGCTGCATTAGGGAGGACACGCGAAAGAACGTCTTGATCCTGCAGGCTGAGTAAAAGACTGCATCTTCGAAGAAACCTTGGAACCAAAGTAAAGTATTGGTCTGCTGTCTGTGTATCTGGTGACTGTACCCCAGCAGAGAATAAGCCTGAACTTGCAACATCTTGTGGGCATGAATGAATTTTACTTTTATGTTCATGGTTTAAATATTTTTTTTTTAGAAAATGCAAAACTAGTATAACACAAACAATTGGATAAAATATTGTCTTCCCACATTAAGTTTATGGTGAAATAATTGGTTAAAATGTAATTGTTGAACATAGCTGACACTGTTGGGATAACTGATCAGCAGGTTAAGGGCTAATGCTAGCAAACTAATGGGAACCAATGGTATAAACGTAGCCCACTAACACAAACATTACCATTACCATTTTTTATTCTGTGAAGGTTTGATGAAGACTGTATAATTAGGGTTCATTTGTAAATTATGAGTTCTGGACTCTTCTCTAATTCAACAATCTGAGTCACAATTTGACCCAATCAAATCAGTATCTGATTAAAAGGAAGCTATTAATTAATTAATTAATGTTTTTTTGTGCACAGTACTTGTAAACATTGGGTGTGAAGCAATTTATTTCTTTTTAGTTTCCAAAAACTGAAGGAACTATTGATTCAAAAGCTCAAATAAATGCCCCGGTGAGTTTTCTGTTGACGTCCCTATTTAGCCAAGGGAGTTGAAGAACCTTTTGTTTTATTGTACTTAAGAAGTTTGAGTCAAGCTTTGTGCACAATACTCATTTTGCCTTTCTTGTAACAGCCATTTTTGTAATTTTGGAAAACTGAAAACAAAGAAACTATCAATCCTAGTTTTAAGGCAAGGCAAGGTAAGTTATGCTTATTTATAAAGCTCTTTGCAGTAATAAGACAATTTTACATTGTTTTGGATTTTCTATAAAAACATAACACACTCCGTTCCAAAAAACATTCTGGTACAGCATGTACGATATTTAGCAGAAAAGATTGCAGTTCCTCCTAATTTCACTACAAAAGTGAAATGATCCAAACCACCCACCCCACCATAACTTCACTATTTATGGGTTTTAAGGGGCCTTTGCCTTTTATAGACTTTATATATATATATATATATATATATATATATATATATATATATATATATATATATGGCCCCCATGGAAACTCAAAACAACACAATTCAGTCCTGCCTTCCAGCATTGAAATCCAAATATTTGACTTAAACACTTTTTACTCTGCTGCACAGAGTATCTTTATTGCACATTTGGATACCAGCAGCACAGAAATCCCACCAGAGATGTTTTACCATCCTTCAGAGACACTTTGGTTATATATAAACCAGCGTTTTGCTGCAGGGGCTTGTTGCTCTATTTTTCTCTTTGGATTCAGATCAGGTAACTAAATCATTATAGTTTTCACTCTATTTTTCTACTTGGGGCATTTTGGCAGTGCACCTTGGACCCTCAACATCCTGGATTAGTCCTCCGCTGCCAAGCTTCAGAAGGCAGAGTCATCTTGTCAGTCAGTAATTTATTTGCTGGCATGCATAGTACCATTTGTAAAAGTAATGGTCCAAGCCCGTTTTGCTCATATGCTTTCCTATAACATCCATCTGAAATATTCTTGCTTCAGTGTCAGAAATCTGAATGCACTCAGCATGCACCTTGCAAGATGCTGGATTTTTTTACTTTTCATCTCATCACAGCTGTACACTTCAGTATATTTTATTGGGACTTTCTGTGATAGACAAAGTAGCGCATGAAAGCCACTAGTGAAACAAAACCATAAAAAGTCCCGTTTTGTAGTTTGTCTCAAATTTAAACTGTGAGAGATGTACATGCCTCTCAGTTCTTCCTTAGCAGGACCCCTACTCTGACATAAAACATACAATACAGCTCATAAAAAAATGAGAAAAGAATTTTGTCTTTTTCATGTAATCAGGCTAAATCAGTTGCAGCTAAACTAAGCAATCTAAAAGAATTTATTGCTGCAATTTGATTATTTTACTAAGCCATATAACTTGTTATATTCTCAGGTTTTGAACAGGTATAATGATTGTTTAGTGTGGTAATGATATGTGGCTCTACCTAGTTGACTTCACTATGATTGGCTACAACCATATTTGAAAAAGCAGTCAAACATGGCTCCTCCACACCACTGTTCCCCTCCATCCACACATTCCTTTTCAGCACAACACTCCATCACAAATCCATTATTATGGGATAATGGCTGGTGGAAGTGTTTGTGTTGCAGGATGTTGGACAGGTTAGGCCAAGCTGGCCAAAGGCTTTTAACCTGACGGTGCGATTCAACACAATGGGAACGAAATAAATAGCCACAAAGACCACGGTGCAGCAGGGAGCTTGCTATGGCAGCACTGCTGCCACAGCAAGCAAATTAAAAGTAATTAAAAGTAACATGTGCTGTCTTTTCAGAGAGAACATGCTGCTTTTAGTTTCACCTTTCGTTCTGACTGCAGGCATGTATATGGCTAAATACACTGTTGTGGTGTATAAAGGGCCTGATGTATCAGGGCTTTTGTACTGTTGTTAATATAATAAATATTAACAACAGTACAAGCAGTGACTGCTTCAATGCATTTAAGTGGAAATATCATACTTTTTATTATTTTCAGAGACTCCAAATATACGTAATTTTATAATAACCATTGACTAATTTATTGCACGATTGAGTGGGTCTAGGCTTTTTGTTTTAGTAGAAATAAGCAGGGAACTGGGAACAACCCGGGACCATTTTCCCTGCCAATGGCACAACAAGATGCAGAGCCTTTCCTAAGCAGCAGCTCCTCCAGCATGTGCACAGCAGGGTATGTAAGCAGAACAGCACGGTATGCATGTAAATGCTGACCATAGGAAAATATAATTTACTCAAGATGTAGCCATTTCTGCCAAAGAAAATGAAGAAAAGTGCTTTGATGAAGGTTTGTCCCTCCGGGGGACTGTGCACGAGCTTGAGGCACGTGCACTGTCCATAGCAAAACAAGACTGGGGCTTACAGTTAAAACTAAACTGTTAAAGTAGCAATAAGCGATATTACATCACTAGGTGGAGCTTGAACACTGTCTTTAGACTAAAGCAAGATGTAAACCTTGCTTTAGTCTACAGACCCCTCTCAGAACCCTCCACCACCTCATCGTGGTGGAAGGGTCTGAGTATTCATAGGTCCCCGTTCCAATGGGCTCACCACATGTCGGGGGTGTTAAGGGGTCGGGTGCAATGTGCGATGGCCAGCAGCAAAGGGCAGGGACAGTGGCAGTCTGATCCTCAGCTGTAAAAGCTGGCACTCGGAATGTGGAATGTGACCTCTCTGGTGGGGAAGGAGCCTCAGCTGGTATGTGAGGTTGAGAGGTTCCAGCTAGAAAAAGTTGGACTTACCTCAAAGCACGGCTATGGTTCTGGAACCAATCTCCTTGAGAGGCATTGGACACTCTTTCACTCTGGAGTCTCCCCTGGTGAGAGGCGCCAAGCAGGAGTGGGCATACTTGTTGCCCCTCATCTTTGTGCCAGCAGGGTTTACCCTGTTGAATAAGAAGGTGGCCTCCCCCTCAGATGTGTGGGGGGCATGGGTTCTGTCAGTTGTTCGTGCTCATGCACCAAACAGCAGTTCAGATTATCCACCCTTTTTGGAGTCTTTGGAGGGGGTACTGGAGAGTTCCCCTCCTGGAGACTCCCTTGTTTTGCTTGGGGACTTCAACGCTCACGTGGGCAATGGCATGGTTGGGAGGAACAGCCCCTCTGATCTGAACCCGAGTGGTTCTGTCGTTGAACCTTTGTGCTCGTCATGGATTGCCCATAACCAACACCATGTTCAAGTATAAGGGTATCCATATATGCTCTTGGCACCAGCATACCCTAGGGTGTAGTTCAATGACTGACTTTGTTGTTGTTTCATCTGACCTTCGGCTGCATGTCTTTGACACTCAGGTGAAGAGAGGTGCCGAGCTGTCCGCCTTCCACTACCTGGTGGTGAGTTTGATCCGATGGCAGGGGTAGATGCTGTTCAGACCTGGCAGGCCCAAACGTATGTGAGAGTTTACTGGGAATGTCTTTCAGAGTGTCCTGCGAGACAGAGCTTTAACTCCCACCTCTGGGAGAATGCTGAACATGCTCCGAGGGAGGTGGGGGACATTGAGTCTGAGTAGACCATGTTCCATGCCTCCATTGTCGAGGCGGCTAGTTGAAGCTGTGGCCTCAAGGTTGTTGGTGCATGTCAAAAAGGGGGACCGGAGGGTGTGTTCCAACTATAGAGGGATCACACTCTTAAGCATCTCTGGTAAGGTTTATTCAGAGGTTCTATAGTAGAGAGGAGGGTCTGTCGGCTAGTCAAACCTCGGACTCAGGAAGAGCTGTGGGGTTTTTGTCCTCATCGTGAAACACAGGGCTAGCTCTACACTCTCAGCAGAGTCCTGGAGGGTGCATGGGAGTTTGCACAACCAGTCTACATGTGCTTTGTGGACTTGGAGAATGCATTTGACCGTATCCCTCAGGGGATTCTGTGGGTGATGCTCCAGGAGTATGGAGCACCAGGCTCTTTAATACAGGCTGTTAAGTATCTGCAAGACTGGTGTCAGAGCATGGTGTGCATTGCCGGCAATAAGTCGGACTTGTTTCCGGTGAGAGTTTGACTCGTCCAAGGTTGCCCTATAGTCGCCGATTCTGTTCACAAGATTTATGTAAAGAATTTCTAGGTGCAACCAAGGTGTTGAAGGGATCCGTTTTGGTGGCCTCAGGATCGTGTTCTTCTCTTTGCGGATGACGTGGTCCTGTTGGCTTGTGCTCTACAGCTCTCACTGCAGCAATTGTGCCTCCAAATCTAAGACCATGGTCTTGAGATGGAAAAGGGTAGAGTGCCTTCTCCAGGAGAATGTCCTGCCCCAAGTGGATGGGTTTAAGTATCTTGGGGTCTTGTTCACAAATGAGGGAAAGATGGAATGGGAGATTGATGGGCGGATTTGTTCTGTGCCTGCAGTGAAGCAGGTGCTGTAGCGCTCTGTTGTGGTGAAGAAAGAGCAGAGTTAATAGGCAACGGTCTCGATTTAGCGGTCCATCTACATTCTTACCCTCATCTATGGTCATTAGATTTGGGTTCTGACAGAAAGAACAAGATTGTGGACACAAGCGTCCGAAATTAGTTTTGTCCGTAGGGTGTCCGGGCTCTCCTTTAGAGATAGGGTGAGAAGCTCTGTCATCTGGAGGGGACTCAGAGTAGAGCCGCTGCTTCTCCACGTCGAGAGGAGCCAGTTAAGGTGGCTTGGGCATCTGGTTAGGATGCCTCCTAGACACCTCCCTGGTGAGGTATTCTGGGCATGTTCCACCAGGAGGAGACCCAGAGGAAGACCCAGGACACACTGGAGGGATTGTTGCGGCGAACGCCGCTTTATGTCAGCCGTTTGAGCAGGACGCGCTGCCCTGCTGCTGCTGCAGAGAAGTGACAGACACCGGGACCATTCTGAGTGTTGCGGTGAACGCCCCTTTTTACGTCAGCTGTTTGAGCGTGAGCGCGCAGCTTACCAGGTGAAATCAATCATGTTCCTCATGTCAGCTGTTTGAGCGTGAGCGCGCAGCTTACCAGGTGAAATCAATCACAACAAGGTGAGACAAACTTCCTGGCTTGAGCAGAAGGACTGCAGTGGAAAATATAAAGTTTGCCATCCTACTCGGGCAGGAAAAAAGAGCTGTGCGAGGTTTGTGTCAAGGAAGCAAAGAACTGAACAGACAGCCGGTAAGCTCGTGTTTGATCCTTTTGTTGTGAATGCAAGGTATGCGCTGCTGCTGGTGAGGCATTGAGATATGAAAAATGTTTGTTTGTAGCGTGGTTAAACTGCTTTGATATTTTTGATGCATTTTTAATAAGTAATTAAAAAGTAGTTTGTCCTAACTTAAAGATAAAACCATAATCTATTTTCATAAATGTATTTAATGATAAATTGTTCAGAACTGATTCTTACAATGTGCAATAGAGTAAATGTTTGTTTGTTTGATTTGTCTTTTAAGGTTTTTCACCTGCTACTAATAATTGATGATTAACTGTAAATAACACAAGAAGAAAATAAATGGGAAAATGGAACAACAGTCTGGTCATTGAGTGGAATCCAGTTTAAAGTTCAGCTTGGCACACCCTTCAAGTGTGGGAACAGCACAGCAAAGAAGTAAAACACTTGACAGGGATTATGTTTCTCGCCTTGCCTGGGAGCCCCTTGGTGTTCCCCCTGAGAAGCTGGCCCAAGTGGCTGGTGAAAGGGAATCTGGGCCTCCCTACTAAGGCTGCTACCCCTGCGACCGACCCCAGATAAACGGAAGAGGATGGATGGATGGATGGATGGATGGATGGATGGATGGATGGATGGATGGATGGATGGATGGATGGATGGATGGATGGACCCATTGGCTCGTATGAGCCTATTTGCAAAGGATAAATACACAGCAAAACAACACCTTTTGGAGGAACATGTAAGTAACACATAACTTTAGAATGTTGTTAGCAAGAAAATGTTTTGATCCAATGGGCATGCTCTCTGCCATTTTGTGCCCATTTTATGGGCAGGGAGTGGGTAAGACCCATGTGGCAGCTTTTCACGTGCACATATGTGCATGTGCAGCCAGCCCTGCTATGTAAACAAGAGATTGGAGAACAACACACAGTGTGTGATGTTTAACCATAAGTCCATCTAAATAGATACCTTTAGTTCTTCACAAGACTATTTTTTAATTATTTCGGTCTAAATAACGACATTTCACTTATTGCCCCTTTAAGGTGTCCTCATGACCGAGATCACCTACAGTAGCAACCCAGCAACCTGGCAGTGAGGAGAGTAGGCTTACTCTCTGCAGAGCTGTCAGGCAGGATGGCTGAGGCTAACCCTAACCCTGGCAAGTTTCATTGGTTGTGGTACAAATCCAGGTTGAGACCAGAAAACATAAACTTAAAAGAAGTCTGGGCAGGGCAGAGCAGGGAAATCCAAGAAAGATGAATGAGGTTTTGATGAAGTGTATAGGCAAAAAGGAATTCTGGAAATATACTCACAAAAGCTTTCAATAATCTGGCACTAATCTGCTGTCTATGGAGAGTTTAAGAAGAGCAGAAAACAAGTGTGATGTATGAGCTTGATTATCATGGAGCAGAGAGGAGTGGCAGACAGGCACAGATCATGACATATTAATTTCTTGGCTCCAAGTCCAAACTTACATCCAACTGAACAAGCACTGTCAAGATTAGATCATTGATGTTCACAGACACTCTGCAGCCATTCTTCTTCTTGCTTATAGCATTGATGTTCACAGACATGCTTCTTCTTAACCTTAGATGGTTTATTGTTTTAGTATCCTAGTAAAGACTGACACAAAGAATTGACCAGGTTGAAGTAGCTTCTGTTTTAAAATGCAAGACTATTGGACAAAAATTTAAAAAACATAGTTCCTTCAAGCAGAACCTTGACTTTGTTTCTCTTCCATATTAATTGGTAAAAAATCAATACATTGTCTTTACCTTGACCATGACAAGCACTAAAATCTCTACATAAACCTAAAGCTAAACCTAATCTCAAATTAAATGCACAACATTAATATAAATGGTAAATATTAACTTACATTAACACAGGGTATACATTGAAAAGCAGAGGCTAACTTAAATTTATTGTAGCTGGACCTGAGTGCAGTATTGTAAATATATGAAGTAAGATTTATTTATAAACATTTTGTTTCTGTTGGAAAATTTTATTTCTATATAGTTCTGCACATTAATGTAACTAAATTTGATTATTATGTGTATAATGAAAAGCATGAGCAGACTGAACATTTGTCTGATTTGTTTAAGTTCTCATTTGAAAGAGTTGAGTCAGTGAATAGGTGCAGTGTAGAGATCCCTAATGGCAACAATTCTGCCATGTGAAACCACTGATTGCCTTTTAAAAGCAATCATTTTTCCTGGCTAGCGCAAAGTATGTTTTCTTAACAACTACAGAAACTGTCTCAAAGAGTCACCCGTGCATCTGACAGTCAGGGTACGCTAATGTTTAGCAGCGACCATACTGATGTATGGAGCTTATTCTACAACCAAAAGAGATTCAACGGGCAAAAGATCTTTCTAGGTTTCTACAAGATATCGGAGCTTAACATTAATTTGTGCTATCAACATCCAATAATGTAAAAACTGACGTGTTCACAATAACGAGACCTGATTTGATTTTGTGTCTTTCCATTCTGGTTAAAATTTGTGGCAATTTAAGATTTTATTTTTTGTTTATATAATACTTATTCTATTCTATCATTCTAGATTGAAAGCATTGAATATATCAATGTAAAATGAGTCTGCCATTTGTTGCACAAAGACAAAAGAGCTATGATTTAGTATCAGAGAAGGAAGATCTAATGAGCAGATGGAAAAGAAGAGACCAGCTAACCGAAAAATGGAATGAGTAAGGTTTTAGGAGAAGACAGGACCTAAGGGGGAGATGAGCAAACTGCAGAATAATAATTTTGAGCACAAGAGATGAACATAAAAAGAGCAATTAAATAAGGCAGACAGAGAAAGAAGATGATAAATCTTCAACTAAAAGCAGCTATTGCCAAGTTTTAAACGAGAATGTGTAATGCCATGCTGCTTTGAAGTCTGTTAGTTTCACTAAATTGGACAATTATGCTGTAATATGCCTGTATTTTTATACGTTTTTATTTTGAAGTGTGGGGTTATCCGAGTAATCTTTTTGGGTGCAAATTTGATTTTAATTACTAGCTTTTGTTTGTTTTTGTTTGTTTCTTTATAGATAAGGTTTTTCCCCAAGCATCTTGGGTAATATTATCGCCAGCACTAAAGAGCAGACGGATTTGCTACTCTTGTTGTGGTAAACAAACAATACAGAGATTACTAAAGTAAAATCTATACAAGCAATAAAATAAAAAAACAAAATTAAAACTAAAAAAATATATAAAATACAATACATTATGAACAAAATCTTTGCTCTCAAAAGTTTTTTTTTACTCCTAAACAGTTTTATGTGTAACCAATTTGATTAGTGAAATTGTTTGGAATGTCTTTCTTATAAGTAGATGTGTAGTGTAAAAGTGAAACAAATACTCAAGAGCAATAGGAGGGGCCTCTCTGAGAGGCAAATTGATATGCCAAAGGGAAGAAACACCAGGAAAATAATGGGATTTCATTTTAAACTGCAAGTGAATATAAATAAATAAAGACAAAGGTTGCTCCCTCAGAGCTCCTGCTGCAAAAAATTATAATTACAGAGCTGTTCAAATAGATTCACACAAATGAACTGAAATCTCTTCCTACAGGATCAAGAGAAATACCTCTATCAAAATCTATTTCTCAGTTTCTAAACATTTTCACTGCTCTCACACAGTTACACAACTCTGAACTTTAAAGCTAGGGAAATGTTTTGTTTGAAGTCAAAGCCACATGTCTTCAGATCTGATGGAGGATTCATCAGAGTAACGGGTTATATTCTCATAAGCACCTGTTATTTACTCTGAGGCTGAGCCATGTGGTGAGATGGTGAATTAGTATGCTGCTGGTTACTTTACGGGCTGCCATAATCATGTCTGTGATGAAGATAGTGAGTCAGACAAATCTGAAGAAGTCACATTTCTTTTTTAAAGCACCAATACACCACATGCAGGATACATTAGAAAATGCGCATTGATTTGTGAGAAGAGTGAAAAGAAATAGTTGGGAAAATAAACATTCATTATATCTTCATGCTACAAAGTTGTATGTTCTCTTCCTTTGCCTCAGCTTCAGGAAAACCATTGACTGGTTCAGTTTCTGACAAAACAATAGTGACAGATAAAAGTTTCACCTTATTCCAGCTTTCTCTTCAGTTCCTAGTTACCTTGCAGTAAAAATGAAAAACAAACACAATACCAGCACTTTGAGGTGCCTGAGTAGTGCACAAAGCTCTTTCCCTGCTTGTTATTTGCTCCTCTCTACTGAATCCATTGACATCGAAGTCATTTATTTTGTACAGCTGCACCAAAGTATGTGCTTTTCGATCCTTTTGTGGGCATGTAAAATGTATTTATACTGAATAGATGTGCTGCAATTTAGTTTTTCCTTGATAAGAGTTGAATAAAGGTTACTACATGCTACAATCCAACTATTGGCATGGCACATGTAGTAAAGATGTGAGAAAACCCTTAATATAAATGTAATCTAGAAGCATAATATTGCACAAAAAATTATTCAAACCTTAAATTTGACAATATTTGTTCAGTAAAATCCCATGTTCAAACAAATATTGCTTTCAGCTAATAGTGCCCTCCCAAATGCACTTGAGAACAACATGCATCAATACGACATTTGAGCAGGCAGGGGCAGGCTCAGGGTCTTTCTCACACCCCTGTTCTCAGATTGCCATCCAGAGTCCTGGGCCTGGAGGAGGAGCGGGTCATCTGGTCGGGGTCTGGGCTGAGACTCCCCACCTATCCCCCCCCACCCCGTCCTGCTCACCTCCGTTGGCTTGCAGATTCACTTCTATACAGAAAACCCCTACTTTTTATCTGTCGCTTTATACATTTCGTATTAAATAATACTCTATTTTTTTAAGTGATATAATATCTAATAAAGCTTCTTGCATATATAGATCAAGCGGCGCTCAATGGCAAAAGCCGTAAAGCTGAAAGTAAGATCTGTTAGGCTCTTTCTGGCATTAAAACAACAATTCTTAATGCTGCATTGACAGACAAGATTCACACACAAAAAAAGTGCCATAGCTTTTTTTTTAATTATACTATAGGACTTGATAGCGATGCAAATCCAGTTTAATAAGAAAAGGAAAAAAAACATCAATAAGAAACACAATGCTGTAATTCATACCTGTGTTGCAACTAAGGCACATATTTGGCTCAACAAACCTCAACATGCCCCTTCTGTACAGTCTGATCATTAAATGTTTCAGGTTTTCTACACATCTGTGTGATTTTGGATAGAGTTTTCTGCATTATCAGTATGTTTACCATAAAATATGGTTTACCACAGTTTTACAATGTCTGTAGCAAGTCAACATTAAAACTCACCATCCTTCATATTGAACAAACAAGACAGCAATCAAATATAACATCTCTTTTGGCGATTTAGTTTAATGGAAGATTCATAAAATTAATATTGTATGTTTTATCCCCATAACATTTAGATTGCAATGGCATATTAAAAGCCTTTTGGATACATATGTTTGCCATTGTTTCAGAACTCTCTTGAATCAAAGTCACGTCTTCCTTGGATATACAGTACATGGCAGGTGAAACACCTTTATCTGTTTATGTGTAAATAAATCGTCTCATGAAGAGAGATTTTTTTTCAGTGTACAACTGAAGAAAAATAGCTGGTTAGAGTCATAAGGCATAAAGTGGCCATCTAGGGACACACACATTTTTACAGTCTATTAATCTATGAATAATTAAACACTCTCAGTTATCCCAGAGGAGATCTCAGTACTTTGTCTTTCAAGGCAGCAACTTGTTTAGCAGCGCCCACATGAAGCATGCTGCAGTCTCTGCTGTCTGAAGCTTATGAGCCCCAAAAGCTGAGCACCTGCACTAAATTTACAAACTGCAGAAACAAAATAGGTCAAGAAAGAGGCTGCAATGTGCTTCATGTTGCCGTGTTTAATTAGAAGAAGCAAACAAGTAACACATTCCTTTCTTTTGTTCAATTCAGTGACTCGAGTTGTTTCACTTTCTCATGCAGAAGAGACTATTATTCACTTTTACACAAGAATGGGCTGCATTTATTTGTGATTATTTCTGTCACAATCAGGACGAGGGATGACTGAGGATACGCGCATCATTTCCAGTTTTCTGAGCGGAGCAAAGATGTCCAAACAACAGCTGTTATTGCAGCTTTGCTTGCTTTGAGATTTGAAAATCTTCCCTCTCGGTGCCAGCAACAGTAAACAAGTGTGTCTGCATGCAGATGACAAAAACAAATAGTTTACAATCTCATCAAAGGCCAGGAAAACTGAGGCTGATTTACAGCCAAGATACTGCCAGCATAAAGACTGTTGCTGATAAAAATGTTCTGCCACACTAACAGGTATCTGATGTTGGAAGAAACAGGAGCTCCTTCCCACAGACACGCTGCTTTGAATATATATATATATATATATATATATATATATATATATATATATATATATATATATATATATATATACATATATATATATATATATATATATATATAGATATATATATATATATATATATATAACTAATTTTGCACAAGACAATGCTCAAAGAAAACCTCCCAAAAAGTTCAAGGAATATCACAAACCCAGTCAGACTAAACACTTTGGGCACGCTTTGTAATTTACTTTGTTTCCTTCTAGAGGTCTTATTGCATGGCACATCTCAGTTTTTAAGTCTTGTAAGTCAGAACTGTCTGTCTCAACACTAAAAACACTAAATCATCCTTTAAGAAGTAACTCTTTGATTACCTTAATTATTGTATATTCCTCATTATCTTACAGCAAGAGTTTGAGAATTGTTTGTCCATCTCACCTATCACTGAGTCTTTAATGGGAAGGAATATGTCAATTTTAAAGCATGTTGAAAGTTGCTTGCTATCCGAGTGTTAAAAGAAAACAAACCAGTCTGCTTCGGGGCAAATGTAGAAATCTTGCAACTATTGCATGTTTCAGTCATTGTACTCTACAGCTTATTAAAGCTCTCCTCATTGAGTTTGTCTTCCAAAGTCTGCCTCAGGGCTTCAGTAAGGTCGGCTGCTTTGCTGAGGTCCACATTAGCTGACTGGAGCATCTCAGACAAAATCATTGTTTCCCCTAGCACATTTCTGAAGACCACAAGAAGTCCGATGAAATTCAAGTCATTCTGAGAGTGTAATCCTCCTGTGTCTGCAGCTCTTTATAGATTTGTCTCATCTGAAATTTCCCACAGGACACTCATCACAGCAGACACCGTGTCCAGGAGATCTCTACATGCAGCATAGCAACATGCCTAAATACTGTCACTCAGATTTGATCATCTTTGCAGTAGCCCAGAGGACATTTCAAACATCTTATTGTTCACAATAAACTTATTAGATTGCTTAAATCATCTTCAATTTAATTGCTATGTAGATGGAGGGGGTTGCCTCCCCTTCAACCTGTTAACCCCAAACCTGCAGATCTGTCCCTGACCTCCGGGTTTGTTTATTGAGAAGTTTAACATGCTTTCATTTACTCAATGACTTTGAGTTACAAAGTCATTGCTACATTGTGGCTTGTTGTCATTTTGTATTTTATGCAGAACATTTGAACATCTTAGCCATTAAGAGTTGATAACAAAGGCTTTAAATATGGATTTAGAAAGTGGTTTCTCAATATTATTAAAAATACTCCTGCTCAGAGTAAAAAAAAGAAAACTCTCCAAACCATATTTAGTGACACAGGGATAAACTGATTTTAGCTTAGACTTAGACAACTTTATTGTCATTTTGTATGTACAGAGTGCACACAGAACAAAATTTTGTTGCATACAGTTCACGACGGTGTAGTGAGATCACAGGTGGAATAAGGCAACATTACAATATTACTCATTATTAAGACAAAAAAACACTTTGTGTAATTCATTCGGAGATTCAAAATCAGTAGGTTTTACAAGATTTCTATTAATTTTGTTACAGGAGAAATGGCTATTCATACATCTAATAAAGGAACACATTACATTTGATCAGATTTCTGCATGCTGAATTGAATGTTGAAGGTTTCGGACACAATTATTAGATTTAGAGAGAGCTAATTAATGTTGATATGGTAATTTAGCCCCATGATAAACAGTAAAGGTGTAGAATCCTAACCTAACATAAATAATGCAGGGTTAGAAGTGACCTAAATGGAATAGTTTTGATGACAAAATATTAATTTCAATCATTAATAACTTGAGCCTTGACTCGTCAGGATGAAAGACCGATACTTTACTTGGACTTGGAAAAAATTACTTGAGAACATCTCTGATTGGGATGTTGTGAATTCTCAGCCATCCAGATTATGGATGCAATGCTTGAACGGAAGGTAATTGGATCTCCTTTCTTTGTTCTTAAGGTTTCTCATTTGATTTAACTTATAACTAAAGACAATGAACTTAAAAAAGTTTCAGCTTGTGACTTATTGGGGTTATTAAGATGTTCACATGGCCAGCCAAGATATTATATTATCCATCCATTTTCTAACACGTCTATCCCTTTTGGGGTTGTGAGGGGTGCTGGTGCCTATCTCCAGTATTTTCAATGGGCGAGAGGTGGGGTACACTCTGGACAGGTCGCCAGTCTATTGCAGGGCAACACAGAGACAGACAAGACAAACAACCATTCATGCACACACTCGCACCTAAGGAGAATTTAGAGAGGCCAATTAACCTAACAGTCATGTTTTTGGACTGTGGGAGGAAGGAGTACCTGGAGAGAACCCACGCATGCACAGGTAGAACATGCAGACTCCACGCAGAAAGACCCAGGGCAAGATTAGGACTTGAACCCAGGACCTTATTGCTGCATGACAACAGGACTGCCCACTGCCCCACTGTGCAGCCCTAATATTATATAATATTATATTAGTTTAGATTAGATTGTATTTATTTTCAATGGTCCCCAATAAACCATCATCTGACTGGTTTAAATCTCTAGACTCTGCCATTTCTAGATTTCTTTGGAAAGATAAACCCCCACGTATTAGCTTAAAGACAATACAGAAGACTAAAGACAGGGGAGGATTAGATCTGCCTAACTTCCATAACTATTACTTAGCAAATAGGCTACAATACATCTCTAAATGGATAAAAAATAGTCTTTTAGATGAGCCTTGGTTAGATATAGAACAGGAAATGTGCAATAATATCATGATCTCAGATCTGCCGTTTATAAGCTCAAATATAAAACGGCATACATGCTTCAAATATATCAACATTAGTTCTACTCTGACAGCATGGTGGGAGTTCCTCAAAATGACAAAGTCATCCCTTATCCCATGCAGTCGTACACCTATCTGGAATAACCCTGATATCCTACAAAATAATAAAATGATAAACTTTACATACTGGAAGAATAAAGGTATTAAATATCTGGAACATCTACTTGATGGAACCGAGTTCATCAATTTTGCTAAACTAAATATGCAATATGGCATTAGTAAAAATAAATTCTTGGAATATGAACAACTTAAATCTATAATTAAAAATAAATATAAGCATATTAATGGTGGTTTACAAGTCCCAACTAATATAATAGAGTTCTTAGATTTAACCCCCCCCAAACTACTGTCTAAATCATACAGGACACTGACTAAAATAGATGATTCGATATCTCTTCCTATAATGAAGTGGGAAAAAGATTTATCAGGCACCTTTGAACAAAATTTCTGGGCTCAGACATGTCTAAGAACTTTCAAATTGACTAGAAACACCAACTTACAACTAATACAATACAAAATCCTTCACAGAGTACATTATACAGGACAAAGATTATTCAAGATGGGTCTGGCACAATCTAATATCTGCCCACACTGCATAGGCAATCATCCTGATAATTATTTTCATGCGTTATGGTTATGCACACCAGTCCAGAGGTTCTGGACACAGATATGTAAGGACTTATCAAGGTGCTTGAGCTGTAAGATTACACCATCCCCATCAGTTTGCCTGCTCGGTAATTTTGAGGAAAGTCCTCTAAAAAAAGAAATAGTTTACATGGTTTTTACTGCTTTATGCATCGCAAAGAAAACTATCCTCATGAATTGGAAAAGTAAACAAAATCTCAGTATCAATCAGTATAGAGATCTTTTGTTGGATCATATTAATCTAGAGACAGCATCTGCTTCCACATCTGATTGGTCTTTTTGGGCTCCTCTGATCAACACCATCACTTAGTGGAATAGGGGGCGGTGGGTTGCTTCCTGCAGGGCGCAGTGGCTGGATGAAGGGGTTCCTGGGGCCCTGGGGGCACTTGGAGTAGGGCGCCTGGTGGATCCGGCTCCGGGGTCTGTTGCCCCCATCTGGGAGGAGTTTGGGAGGCCTACGGGTGGCCTACAGCAGCCGCTTGCGGCGCTCTTTGGGAGCTGCGTGTTGACGGACGTGGGTTACTGACCTGGTAGCTGTGCTGCCGCTGGGTGGGGCCGGGGTGGGTCTGGGGGTCTGGGGTCCCTGGGGCGCGCCGCCCTCGGGCGCGGGCCCCGGCGGGGCCTCGGGGGTTCCGGTTCCGGGGGGTGTGCCGCTTTTGGTGTGGGCCGGCGCGCGCCCGGGTGTCCGCCCCTGCACGGGCCTCTGGTGCGCTGGGGGGTCTCGGGGCCCGTTGAGCTGGTAGGGGGGCATGGTCATTAACACCTCTGGGCAGATGCTCTTCTCCTTTATTGGAAAGGCACTCTGCCAGTGGGGGGAGGGGGAAAGGAGGGGGAGTAGGGATCTACCCAGCCTGGATGTCTACTGTCGAATGTATGGTGAGTTGTTTGAACGTTAGTGTTGGGGAGGGATTAAATCCACGGGTGGGGGGGGGGGGGGGGGGTTGGGGGGGGTTGACGTTCTGGTGGGCTTGTGTCCGGCCCCCTGTCCCGGTCCTGGTCTGTGTCGTCTTCCGGTGCGGGTTTCACCTGGGGGGTGGGGTTGGGGTGGCTCGTGCGGGCCGGCTGGCCAGGGTCCCCCCCTATTATTATTATTATTATTATTATTATTATTTATTTATTTATTTATTTATTTATTTATTTATTTAGTTTAAGTAGGCTTGGTGGGTGGGCTGGGGGGGGCTTAGGTGTTGGTCCTGGTGGGTGGTTGGCTGGCGGGCCCTGCGGCCTCTCCCTGGCCCCCGGGCTACGGTGGTGCCGCTGGCGAGGCCCCCTTCTCTAGGTGGGGCTTTCGGGGAGCGGGGGTGCCTATTGGAGTCAGTAGGGGAGCTGGCTCCCTGGGTTGGCTTCCCAGTCATTTGCTCCCCATCCCCGGACTCCTCCCTCTGCCTGCTCCATCACGCCGCCACACATGCAGGTCATGAGGGAGGGGGCGTTACTGGAGGTTGCCACTTTCTGGTGACGCCCCTCTCCCCAATTTTATTTTGCATCTTAGACACTTTCACTTCAAACATTTTTCACATCACACACTCATATAGGCCATGGTAGGGGGGGGTGGGGGGAAGACGTCTGGGAGGGGGCTTATGTTGTGTGGGCCTCACCTCGGACGGCTCCCTTCACCTCCTCTCCCACTTAGACATTGAGGGTTCTGGGCAGTCACACGGAAGGGGTGCGCTGGCAACAGCTACCTTCCGAAAGGGGGGTGGGCTGTGCCGTGCATCCCCTTCGGCGCTCCCAGTTTTTAAACGCACTTGAGAACAACATGCAACAACACAACATTTGAGCAGGCGTAGGGAGGGTCGGGGTCTTCTGCACACCCCCGTTCTCCGATGGAGGCAAGGAGTCTGGGGCCTGGAGGAGGTGCGGGCCACTGTGTCCGGGGTCTTGGCGGGGGGCTGCGGTGTGCAGTCAGCGACCTACCAGGTCTGGGGCTGATGCCTCCGCTCCCCCCAGGGGGCGGGGGGCAGGGATGGCAAGGGTAAGGTGGGGGGAGGGAGTGGGTTTATTAGGTATTTAGGGGGAGGGGGGGGCTCTGGCCGGGTGGCTCGTGCGGGTCGTGTTGGCCCGCCCTCTTGGGGGGGCCCGGTCCGGGGGGCGTCTGGTCGGGGGCCGGGGCCGGGGGTCGGGCACAAGCAGTCGTATAGTCGATTTGGGGTGCCCCCCCCCCCTTTGGTCAGTGTTGGATGTGAGTGTTATGTGGGAATGTGTGTACAGCGTCTTTTTTTTTTTTTTTTTTTTTTTTTTTTTTTTTTTTGTGTGTGGCGAGTGGGGCACAAGGGAGGGATGGGGTGAATGAGTTTTTTTTTTTTTTTTTTTTTTTTTTTTTTTTTTTTTTTTTTCCAGGTATGGGTGTGGTCCGCTCCCTCTCCCAAGAACATCTCAAGTCTCCGATAGGTGCGGAGCCCATCCCCCCACGTCCTGCCCTCCTCCACTTCGTTGGCGGGCACCTTGGCCCCCTGGCGCATTAGTTGGCTTCGGGTTTGGGGCGGGTTCCCGGGCGTGCGCCGGCCCGCTCCTGGCGGCCTCTTCGCGGGGCCTGGCCCCCCGGGGGGCGGCCGGGGCCCTCGTCGCGGGGGCGGGGCGCCCCTGGGGCCTCTGGCCCTCAGGGCCCATGGCCGGGACCACTTCAGCGGGGCTGGCTGCCGGCGGAGCCCACGGGCTCGTCTCCGCGGCTCTTGAGGGCGTCGACATTGCGGTGGCTGGGGGATTTCCTCGGGGTCGTCTCTGCTCCTTCCTTGGGGGGGGGGTTGCAGATATCCTGTGTCGGCCCCTCCTGGGCGACCTGCTTTAGGGACCCCTTCGGGAGTCCGGGGTTACGGGTCCCCTGACGCCTGCCTCTGTGCTCGGGGAAGGTGGGTCTTTGGTTCTCCACAATCGCTATCAAGCTATTTCTGGATAATCTTCACCTAAACTAGTGCACTTTCACATCTCCCACTGGTGCTGGGTCCCAGGTATTAAGTGTTCACTTATATACAGTAATCTTATAATTTATTTATTTATTTATTTATTTATGTTGTCACTTTCTTTTTTCAAATATCACATTACACATGTCAGCTTACATAATAATATATATGATTTAGCAATGGCATCTAGGTGTTATTAGAGTGTATCTGTTGCTTTATGTCTGTTGGTTGTGCTGTTCTTTTTGTGTCTCTTTCCAGGTGATGGAGCAGACAGAGGACATTTTATCATTCTCTTCCTTTTATCTCCTCTTTCTTTCACCTCTACTCTTTTTTTTTTTTTTTTTTTTTTTTCTTTCACTTTTTGTTCTTCCTTTACTCTCCCATTGTCATGTCCATATAATTTGAAATTCTCCTTGCAGGAATCATAATAAAGCTATTTAAAAGCATAAATCAAGTGGAGCACTATGGCGAAAGCTGTTTGCTCCACTTGTAAAAGCAAAATCTGTCGAGCTCCATCTGGCATTGAGATATCAATTCCTATTGCCATAGTGCTAGACAGGACACTGGGAAAAAAAAAAAAAAAAAAAAAAAAAAAAAAAAAATAGATTAGATTGTAGATTTTCTCAAACTATATTTCCTTGCCTAACTTTGAGAAGCAAGTGTCAAGAGAAAAAAGAAGAAAAAGAGCATTAAATATATGGTGGTAAAATGTCACAGTGTGCCCACACACTCTATTGAAAAACAACAATACGTCATTTGGAATATGTTCTGGCTACTAATATCCTGTGACACGAATCGAGTTTTCACTCTATACATGTTGATTATTCAATGTCAGCCTGTAAGCTTAGGTGTTTTTAATCATGAGATACAGAAAAATCCTTATTTCATGTACATTTGTTAAAACATTTTCACTATAATCGCCTATGCTTACAACTGGTTGTAATTAAGGCTTGTGCAATCATTCTTGTCAATTTTGTGTTGCTTTTAAAGCGAGTTACACAAATGATTGCGTGTGCATCGCTACACTGGACCATGTGCAGTGCGTTGTGCAGTTTAGCTGGTGTCTAGATGTATTCTCAGGTTGAACCCACTAGCCCCTGGTTTAAAATGTTCCAATGCTTCCTCTTTCTTTTCTGTCTAGTTTGTTTAAAATCCTGCTATTCCCTAATTAGAAATAAGTGCTGTATGAGCCCATGTCTATGGTAATTCCCATCACAATGTTGAATCAGCTATAGGATGAAGCATTTGCAATCTATCATGTTGGGCTGTGCCTGTCCAGAGCTGAAAACATGTTTTTCTACCAAGAAGCTACTGTATGTTGAGAAAAGTTTTTATTTTGTGTTTGGACACCATCTTAAAACAGTACATCATACTAAAGTCCCAGGCTAACAGGAGCAGATTGTTTCTCTTCTTCTTCAGCATCAGGCCACTATTCTGGGCTCTAACACCTCTCCATGGAGCTATTACTCATGATAAGTAACAATGTATGCATTATTCATTTTGTAGTACTTCGATTGGCATGAGGTGTACCTGGGGCTACACTACAAGGCAGTTGGAATAGGTGTTCATAAATAATGCTGATTTTATGTAAATATCTTCCAAAACAGCTGGGAGGAAAAGATGCCCACAAGATAGATTGGCTTTAGAAAGCTCTGAACAACTTTTGGTGGAAGAAAGTCTGCTTGAAATAATGAAACAGAGACATCTGACAAAAAAATTGAAAATGACCTCCCAGAATAAGATGCTTTCCTCATAAATCATCAGAAAAGAAGATAAATGATACAAGTTGGAAGAGAGAAATTAGAAGCACACAAGCAAACAACGAGGCCTCTTTCATAGATGACAAAGCTGGAAAATGACAGGTGCAAGTACCAACATTAAATTGGACCCTTTTCAGTAAGTTTTACCACAAAGTTTGGTATTTTCAAATATCGAGTGAACACCAATGCCATCCTTGAAAAAGGTATGAATATAGAAAGGGAGTATTAAAGTAAACAAAAGGTAGTTGCAGATAAAAGAGGCTAAATGATATATAGATTGTGCCTTTTTCTTCCACATAATGGCTTTTGAAAGAGAAAAAGACATCACCTTGCAAAAGTATGTATACCCTTTGAACTTTTTTACATTTTGTCATCAATCAAAATCATTTTGTATTCAAGTGGGGCGCTGTGTGAAAGAGAAAATAGAATATAATGGTGAAGTATAGGAAAACGTAATTTTTTTTGGCAAACACACCCCTTTTGATCAGACACCCCTAATTAAATCCAGTGCACCCACCTGACATTAGCAATCACCTAATTAATACAAAGAGTTCAACTGTGTACAATTTACTGGATACAGCTGCAAATACAGCTGTTCTATGAAGCCCTCAAAGATTTGTTAGAAAACATGCTGAAAATGTCATCACCATGGTGAAATATAAAGGTAGCATGATGATTCTGTGGGGATGCTTCTCATCGGCAGCAACAAGGAAGCTGGTCAGACTCTAATAGATTGAGCTAAATGTAGGGCAATTACATAGGGAAAGAGTGGGAGTGTCCAAAGTATGGCCAAGGGGCCATTTGTGGTCCATGGAATGATTGTGTGAGGTCCCCCGACTGCAGTTCAAGACTGGTACAAATTTGGCCCTCCAGTAAATGGAGTTGATGCAGATGGACACGTATTTTTTTCGAATAATATGTTTAATGACAATTTTAAATATTATTAAAAGCAAAATGTTAGGTACAAACAATATTTCTTGGAATTATTCTTATTTTTCAAATTAGTTCTCTTCTCTTATCCATATTTGTTTTTGTTGTATTTTGCTTTCTTTTTAAGAACATAGTGCCAGGATCCCCAGGGATTTAATGGTTCCTTGTAGCTCCCTGGGGATCCTGCAGTTTGTGTTTTTCACCTCTGGCATTGTTGGCCTGGGGTCATTGTTTCAGTTATTAGTTTTCTGTTCAACATTTATGTTAAAGCTACAGTTGGCAATCCTGTTCAGAAACACTTTTGTTATACTGGGTAAAATTGTGTTTTTGGACTGCACCTATACTGCACCTATGTCCAAGTCAAGTATAAATGTCTCCAGCATTGCGATGGGGTTGTGTGCCATCTGCACAGACCTGCACCAAATCCCAACATGTGACTTATAATGGAGCCTTTAGTTAACACAATGTAAGTGATTGTCCACTGTCACTACATGCTCATCCAGGAGGGGTGAATGCTGCAAGTCAATAACACAATGTAATCCATTGGTTTCCTAAGGAAATGTTTTGTATGATTTGATAGAATTGACTTCGTAGAGGGACTTGAGATCACATGTTGTGAATTGGTGTTATATAAATAAAATTAATTGGAAAAAAAATTATGACAACAAACAGGAGAATTGACACATGTAGAAGACACCAGTTGAATAAAAAACTAAGCGTATTATCACTTTAACACAAAACAATTTTTGTTCCACATAGAATAAATGAGGGGATTCATAAGGGGATTCATCTTAGACATATATTCATGAATATATTGCATACAAACAGCACACGGTTTTTCTCACTTTATCTAATGACAGACACATGTGGTGTTGTCACATGCACAGACTTCATTTCCACAAGGATTTGCATATTATTTCACAGAATAAAGAGGAGCTTTGACACAGGAACACATAGTGAGGTAGCAGCAGGTTCTTTGCAGATTACACATGCAAATACTGAGGACATACACTACCTGATAGAGCAGATCACTTAACTGTAATTAGTGCAGAATTTTAGATTTGTTCAGAGTAAATTTTGTGGGTGAAAAATGTCAGACAGTTCCTTTAATTACTCACGATGTTTAGAAAAACTGAAACTTTTTTGAATGTCGCTTTAGCTCGTAGTGTGTAGAGAACAAAGGAGCGTTTAGTGACATTCAATGATTATAGTTGCATTTTGGAAATAGACATACACCTGGGACATTTGTGTTGTTTCAGAGTTTTCTAAAACAGAAATTGTCCACAAATCGAAACGTGGGACCACGGCCCAGTTGTGACTGTTTTATGTATTTTGAGGAGTACAGTCCAAGAAATTAAATCTGATGCTATTAAATAAAATGTGGTGTCATCGTACTATTACTCCCCAAACATTTAAGTAAAAAGGTACTAAGGAAAACTGAAATCCCTCCTACTCAACTGGGTTAGTCCATACATATTTAGTATACAGGCCTGAATGTGGCGGGTGTATAGTGCCTCATTTATATTTAAAGAGACCACACCCAAACAAGTTGCTCTCAGCTGCACCTCAGAATAGGGATAAAAAGGGAAATGTGGGTGTAAATTAACGAGGAATTCAGACCAAAGCATTACAGTTCCACTGTGCATAATGATTTCAATGTGAAAAAAATTGAAAAGCATGATATGCCCCTTTTAAATAGAACCTGTCTGACAACATATAGTAGGCTAAAACATCTCAAGAAGCAAATCCTCATTCTTCACTCCAGAGAAATTATGGAACTAATAAGAAACAAAGTTGCTGACATCCTTCAGTTTGTAAAGGGCCATAACGTAATTTCAAAGGCATAGAGACTTAAGAAAACCACAGTGAGTGACTGACCTACTGAACGTTTTCCAAATTAGCATCAACTATTCTAAAAAAAACAACAACTAAAATCAACATCTAAAGTTATATATACCTTACTATAGTCAAGGGGGATGTTTGTAATGAACAACCAGGGTATAAAGTTATATATACCTTACTATAGTCAAGGGGGATGTTTGTAATGAACAACCAGAATCGGGAGAACCGATAATTCAGCTGACACAGAAAATTTATGTCTAAAAGAGTCTGATTATTAGAGATCAATAAAGTTAAATTATTAAACTGATGTTGCTGGAACAGGAACTGATTGGAGCTCATACTGGAATCACTGTGAGAAAGACAGGGCTAGTGGCTGAGAACAACTCAGTGATGGGGATTGTGCACTGAATGAATGACACTAACCTTCTCAGATGGTGGGAGGTTGCACTGGCACTAAAAATGTATCCCAACAGTTCCATCTGAATGATCCAGATCCATGACTTACTGTTCTGAATCACGGCGTGGCTAGGCAGGGCAGAGGCTAGCGGGAAGATGTCCGTTCAGGAGTCATTCACAAGGAAATAGTCCACAAGGCAGAGGTGTCCAGGAGGGCTAGGCAAGAGGTGAGTCCAGAATTCAGGCAAGAGAATCAGTGACAAGAGGCACACAAGGAGCAGGTTTCCAAGCAAGGGTAGAGAAAGGCAAGCTTGGTTGAAAGGTAAGGCAGGAAGTCAATGTCCAGAACACAAAAGCCAACAGGCGAATCTGATAAGTGCAAGGCAGGCAGGAGAAAACAGGAACAAGACAGGTCAGTAATCAGGAGGTCCAACAAGGAATGCTGGATGGTCTACTCGCACAATGGCCTTTAAGAAACTAGCGGTTACACACTGGGAGAGCTAGGAATATATAGTGCTATAGACAGGAATCATGATGTTGATGTTCATAAATTGTAAAAGGCTTGTACTTGTACAGTGCTTTAACTAGTCCGACGACCCCAAAGCGATTTACACTACAGTCATTCATTCACCCATTCACACACACGTTCAAACCCTGGTAATGGCGAGCTATGTTAGTAGCCACAGTTGCCCTGGGGCAGACTGACAGAGAGGCTGGCATACATCGGAGTCACTGTGGTCTCGGACCACTGCAAGCAGGCAAGGCGGGCGCCGAAGGACACAACAACTGAGATGGTTGGAGCAGGGGATGGACCTGGCAACCCGCCAATTGCAGGATGAACTGTCAACCGAAGGAACATGATTCATCAATAAGAAAGAAGAGTGGAAAAACATGACATCCATGGGAGAGTTGCAAGGTTAAAACACTGCTGACCAAAAAGAAAACAATGGCTAGTATAGACATTAAAAGATGCCTCTACTTAAATCATCTGCCATGACTGGAGCCATCGGCCAGGAGGTATGTCATCAAATAGTTACGAACAATCATCGAGTGTTTCAACCCTCAACCATAATGCTCTCCTGATGGAGGGTCAACAGCAGGCGCAAGGTACAACCTACTCCATCCTGACTACCAGCTCAACCTGTCTCTCCTGTTCCATAGCCAACATGCTTTGCTCGTTTTCTCCCATTTCCTATCAACCCCACTGCTGTGAACACCTTCCAAGCTGCCAACCCTTATCCCCTATAAAAAAACTGCTCTCTCACTCACCCCTCATACTGCTGAGCAGGGTGGGTGGTTCTCCATCTCTCAAGCTTGGATCCACTGCCAGAGGCCTGGGAGCTTGAGGGTTCTTCTTAGGATCTTAGCTGTTCCTATGATTGGGCTCTTCTGTACTGAGATGTCTGATGTTTCTCCAGGTATCTGTTGGAGTCAGTTCTCCAGAGTGGGGGTTTCTGCCAACGAGCACTTCGATGACCACGGGCACTACTGTTGTCTTCATCTTCCAGGCCCTTTCTATTATTTCCTGAGCCCCTAGTATTTCTCCGGTTTCTCATGTTCTTTTGTCCAGATGTTTCCATCAATCGGGATGGCCACATTGATCACAAAGGCTGTCCTCTGCTGCTTATCAATGCTCACAATGTCAGATTGGTTGGTCATTACCATTTTGTCAGTTTGTGCCTGGAAGTCTCACAAGATCTTAGCTCTGTCACTCTCCACCACATTGGGAAGTGACTCCCATTTTAACCTGGGGGTTTCCAGTTGGTATTCTGAACAGATGTTTCTGTATGCTATACCTGCCACGTGGTTATGGCATTTCATGTATTCCTTCCCTGCTAGTATCTTACACCCTACTGTGAGATGCTGGATGGTTTTTGGGACCTCTTTGTACAGCCTCTACCTGGGATCTTGCCTGGTATGGTAGATCTGGGCCTCTGTTCCTCTGGTGCTTAAGACTCCTGTGCCATGATAGGGGCTTCAGTGCTATCCATCAGTCCAGCCCTCTCTAGCCATGGGTAAGATTTGGTCATATCAGCCACTTCAGCTATGTGTCGGAAGTACATCTGATGCAGGGGTTTTTCCTCCCATGATATTTCCTTCAGTTCCTTCTCTTCCAGCTTCCATTGTCTGAGACATTCACTGGACTTTCTCCTTTGGCCAACTTATTACCCCAGCAGGGTATCTGATTACTGGCAAGGCATAGCTGTTAATTGCTCAGACCTTGTTCCTGCCATTAAGCTGACTTGTCAGAGCTTGCCATACTCATTGCAGGTATTTGGCTGTCACTGCTTTCCTTGTAGCCTCTTTGTGGTTGGCATTTGCTTGTGGTATTCCAAGCTACTTATAGATCCCTTCAACATCTGCTATTCTCCCTTCTGGGAGTGTAATCCCCTCTGTGTGGATTACCTTCCTTCTTTTTGTCACAACCCGACCACATTTCTCCATCCCGAATGAAATTCCGATGTCCTTGCTGTAGATCCTGGTTGGGGGATCAGCAAGTCAGTGTCTAGCTCACTCATACAGCTTGATGTCATCCATATACAGGAGGTGGCTTGTAGTGGCCCCGTTTCTGAGTGGGTTACCATTGCCAAACTTGTTGATTGCTGAGGGGGGTCAGGCTTAGGCAGAATTGCAGCGGCGACACAGCTTCTCCTTGGTATCTTCCACATTTGATGAAGATTTGTGCAATTAGCTTGAAGTTGGTCTCAAGTATAGTCTTATCTTAGCTGCTATGATGCCTGAGGAGCTTCCATGTTATGGAGAGACAGATTATTGGCTGGTAGTTGGTTGGGGTCATCCCCTTTTAGGGGTCTTTCATTATCAGGACTGTTCTGCCTTCTGTCAGCCATTTTGGGTGGGCCCTATTCGTTAGCAGTTGGTTCATGTGTGCTGCTAGGCATTCATGGAGAGAGGTCAGCTTTTTCAGCCAGTAGGTGTGAATAATATCTGGGCCTGGTGCTGTCCAGTTCTTCATACCTGAGAATCTTTGTTGGATGTCTGCTATTGTGATGTTCACTGGACTTTGTTCAGGGAGATTATTATGGTCTGCTTTCAGATCTATTAGCCACTGTGCATCATTATGTGATGCTTGTTTCTCCTATATACCTTTCCAGTATTGTTGTGTCTCTTGCCTTGGTGGGGTGGCCCGTCTGTTATTACCCTGCTACTGGGAGTACACTTTAGCTGGATCAGTTGAGAACAGCCTGTTTATTCTTCTGGCTTCTATCTTTTTTATGTAGGTCTTCAGTCAGACAGCCAAGGCTTGGAGTCTTTGTTTGGTGGTTTCCAGGGCCTCAGGTATGGGAATCTGTTTGTATTTCTGGAGGATTCCCTTTCTGGGACTGTACTTAGTGCTGTATTCACCTCATCTAGGAGATCCAGTGGAGGCACTTCACTTAGCTTCATGAGTCGATGTTGGGGTTGACAGGCTCTCCAAGGTCAGAAGTTCTTACGCTCAGTTGTTCCTGCATCATTGGTTCTTAGTACCCAATCTCTGGGGTTAATGTTAACTGCTCTATCTGACTTTGTGTCTTGGTCCTCCTGGATATCTAGTAGTGAAAGCAGCTGCCATTGGTGGATGTTGGAACACTGAGTTTCTAGTTGTTTTGATGTTAGTTTAGACTGTGGGTATCGAAGCATCCATGTCTCCAGCAATTAAGAAAAAAAAATTATCATGCTTCCATTTAAATGTGGTGGTGGTGGTATTACAATTATCCTGAACTTCTTTGCTGCTTCAGTACCTGGGTAACAGACCATAATTGACAGAACCATGAATTCTGATCAATTCAAAGGACAAAGTCTGGCCATCAGCTTGTTACTGATGGGCTCAAGAGCACTTGGATCATGCAGCAGAATGATCATTCAATCCACACCTGCAAGTCCATCTCAGAAAGTCACAAAAAAATACAGTTTTTAGTGGCCTAGTCAAAGTCCAGTCTCAAATCTGATGTCATAGCAAGACCTTAAAAAGACAATTTATGCAAACAACCCTCCAATGTGGCTGAAATAAAACTATTCTGCAGAGAGGAATAGGCTAGCAAAGTTAAATTCTATTTTCCAGTTATTGTAAATGCTTGTTGCTCCAAGGGTGGACTATTTGTATACATAGTGCAGGTTATCTGTATATGATCTTGATTTTATTTAATAATTGTTTGTTTGTTGTTGTTTCTTGATTATCTGAAACATATATTGTAAGTGTGACAAAAAAATAGAAGAAATCTGTTATGGGGTAAATACACTTTCATGGCCCTGTATACTGTATATGAACAATTTACAGATTCAAAGTATTTACATCTGCTACATATGGATAAAAAGTGTCAGAAACAACAATACAGCACATCTTATACGATGACATAAAGGATTTTATTTGCTCTTTTTCTTAGTTTGTGACATCCATGTCTTTCTAGCTATAGAAGTTCAGTTTTTCACATAAACCAATAACACACGATGTGTAAAATATTTCTGATCCCTTTCAAAACAAAAAACCTGCAAACTTAGACAACTTGTGAGATGTATGCAGCAAAACTGAGAAAGCCTGACATAATTTGCATTTCTGCTGAAGTGCTGACTGTCATTTCATCTCCTGAGATCGCTGTAATTTGTCAGTATTTCTAATCAGTGGAAATTTGCAAAGAATTGAAAACCCAAAAGCAAACGTGCTTCTCTTGCTTTTTTCAAGGATCAGATAAGTAGGAAGGAGTCAGAGACAAGATGGGTTTGTGTTTTGATGGAACAGATGGCAGGTTTTGTTTCAAACTTTTCACAAGCAGATGAACATCTGTTGAGGCTACAGGCTGCTGCAATGCATAATGCCAACCAAGTATTTGGACTCCAAAATATTTACTAAAGGTTAACTGAATCACAGAAAACTCAAGATTTTCATGACAATGCCAAATACTTGACATTAAGTTATTTTTATTGGACTAAAAATTTACAATTGTTCTAAGAAAGCCCTGAACTTCAACAACTGCTGTGTTTTCAGCATCATTGAAAACTCTTTGCTGCTTGCAGGATTTTTTTATTTTATTTTTTTTGCTTGCAGGATTTAAGCTGCAATCATGTATCAGCACAAGGCTTTGCCTTTCAGCAGTGGCTGACCACACATGGTGACCATCATTAAATAGCATTTGCATATATTTTTCTTTAATTCACAATATTTAGTTGCTCATTGCTTTTTTTCAAGCCATTGTTTAATCCAATTTGCCCAAGCATCCTATCAGATAACCTTTGAATAGTTGTCAATAAACACACTACTTTCATATTTCAGTAATTACTGGAGTTCATCTAATATGCTGTTTAATTCAATTTACTCTCAGCAAGTGAGCCAAAACAATTACATGGTAATGACATTGCTCTTTTTTGCCTGAAATACCTAAAAGTTTCAATTTCTTGGGTTTGTTAAGGTTCAGATTTAAAATAATTAACTAGTTCCATGGAATGGATTCTCTACATGATTTCACCTTCTGTTATAATCATGTTAAACTGTTAAAAATCTCCAGCAATGGCGGTTTAAAGATTATAGTTTCATCACAATTTAAGAAAATAAAAGTGCCTTTGGTTATAATAAAAGTTATATATAAAATATTAAAAGTTACTTAATTCCATATATGTTTCTACAACCTCCATCATGTGTAAATGTTACCTCCTAAATAGCTAATAATTGTCTGTAGGCCAACAGCAGCTAAGCAAAGTTCATCTTACTTGTTCAAATACAAAGACAAAATTGTGCTTGTCAAATACAGTCGCACTTTGAATGAATCAACGCTCATTATAAATAACTGGAAAAACATACAAACGATTTGCTGCTTGCAATAAATTAATCAAACAATTTAAATAACTCAACACAACACTTTAACCCTATAACTCCAAATGTATCATTTTTATATACAAATATTTCTGAGATCTTTACCTTTTCAACAAAATCTGTATTTTATTTAACATACAATTAACAACAATCAATATATTTTACACACTCTATAAACAAGTGCAGAAAACATGAGGAACATTATTTTTTTTTTTGGTCTAACGTATCAATTACGATACAAAGAATATTTTAAAGCCGGGGGAAAGCCGTTTTGTGTGTGTGTGTGTGTGTGTGTGTGTGTGTTTTTTTTTTTTTTTTTACTTTTTTTAAAGCAAACAAAAATATTTTCTTTTTAAAAATTTGAAGTTTCTTCACAGTTACCTGTATCAAGTTTTAAAGAGTTAAATGGTATCTGCAGTATCAATTTTATTCAACCATTTCATGTTAAGAACCATTAGTACAGATCACCGTTTTACTGTTATAATATGCTGCAAAAATAATTCAAAACCAAAGACCAGCCTCTCGTAGCAATCTAAATGTAACTTATCCCGCGTCTCATGGGAAAAATAATCCAGTTCATCATTTGGGTGTTTAAACTGCCAGTTTCAAATCCAGCCAAAGATTTTCAACATACTATTTCTGGTCAGGCAACTGTGATGGCCACTGCTCTATCCTCCAGGACATCTTCTGAAACTGTGCCTTGGTGGACATTGAAATATGCTGGGCATCACTCTCCTGTTTGCAGGTCCCGTGTTGCCCCAAGCTCAGTGTTGTGCAATGTTGTGTCATTACACACTGTTTTAAGTTATTTAATTTTTAATAAATACCTCTTGGTCTGTTATATATTGTCCAGCAAATATCAGCCCAAACAAATTATACTAGGACAATAGTTGAAAGGATGATTCGAGGACTGGCATTCTTTTAAAAGCTTAACTCTGCACTCTGGAATAGATGAGTGCCAACTTCTCTTTTACTAACAGAAATAAAATGAACATCCAGAGAACACCACTATAGAAGTCAAGTGAAGTCAAGAATCAAGAATGTTTTATTGTCACCACGTGTTACCGTGGCGAAATTTCTCTTTGGCTACTCCGGTTCACATTACACACATTACACATAATGAAGGCATACTGACAAACAAACAGGCAATGAACCATGGTTAAAGGTTTTTTTTGTAGCATTCAGGAGAGTCACAGATAACAGATAATGAGGTAGTAAGGTGCTTATTGTACAGTGATGATTTGAGGCTTCGTTTACAGCAATCTGCATTTAGATATTCTGAGATGATAGTGTGCAAGTAGGCAGTAACATTAAGGTGATTGTAACGTATGACGGGCTAGTAACAGTGGGGTGATTCTAAAGCGATGGACTGCAGTCTCCACCTCTATAGAATGCTGTTTATCTGAATTAACACTATATTTCAATCAACAAATCCTCTCTACCAGGCAAGTGAAGCTTGACCAAACTACTAAGAAAAATTAAGATAAAAGGAAGCTAAGGAACTATGTACACACAAAAGAAACAAAAGGACAAATAAAACCATCATCATAATTGTACTGAAGACTGAGGCTGATTCGATTATGTTGAATATGGATAAACAATCACTCCAGGGTGTCGGGTTAGAACAGCTGATATATATGTCCAGGTGAGTTAGTGAAAGAAAAATTGTCCGAGTCCAGTATTGAGCTTTACTTCCTTTTAATTAGCTCCTGAGGTTCAGCCATACATATAAAGGCACGTGTGATGGGTTCAAGTGAATGTGTATGTGTGTGTGTGTGTGTGTGTGGTTTTCTACAAAGATAAACAAAGAGAAATTACGAGAATTTGTCTGTAAATCATTTCACAATAAACCAAATATCCAGAAATGAATAAATGTCTTCAAACATTACCACAGACTAATAACTGGCCGATATCCGACCCCGAAAATGTAAACAATAATAATAATAAAAAACCCTGCGTTTCAACAGGAAAAGGTAACAGCTGCATCATTCAAACGAGCTCAATAGCTTAATGCTAACAGCTAACCTTTAGCTCTCAATAATACAAGTAAACAGCACTAAACAACCATAATATTCGACAGGACACAGTACAATACAGCTCTCAGACATTTACGAAACCGAACTAAACCAACAACAATATTACTTACGTTCATTGGACGCACACAATAGAACGAAGTAAACGAAGTCAGCCTTGAGAGCCGCACCACTCAATGCTCAGATCCATATACAAGATGTAACAAATATGAACGTGAAGCCATCTAGTGGCTGAAATAAAATACTACATCTAAAACACTGATAAGGAACCTAAACTAGAGGGCTGAAAACAAATAATTAACAGTCTTTTGTACAGCCGCCCCCAAATTTGACACTCAAATTTGACCAGTAGGTGTATTAATCATCTGGAGGTAGAGCATGCAGCTTTATGAGGCGAACAACTGGCCGAGTGTAGGTCCTGCCTTTAACTTGAACCACAGCTGTCCTCACGCGTCCGTCTGCTCCAGGTATGACACTTGTCACTGTTCCCACTTGCCAGAGGGCTCTTGGTGTCTGTTGGTCAACAATCAGCACTATAGTGCCTACAGTGATGTCATCCTTTTCTGTTTGCCATTTCTGTCTGGCTTGTAATGTCGGAAGAAAGTGGCGGATGTAATGCTTCCAGAAGTGATCTGTTAAAACCTGAGAATGTCGCCACCTTTTTCGACTTAAAAGTTCAGACTCGGGATAGACCACTTGTGAAAGGGAGGAGTCCGGCCGCCCCATCAACAAACAGTTGGGCGTGACTGGATCTGGATCAGCCAGATCAGATGAAACGTAACCCAAGGGCCTGGAGTTGAGAATACCCTCTATTTCAATAAGAACTGTTCTCAACACCTCCTCTGGCACTGACTGAACTCCAAGAGCGATCCGGAGAGCGTTCTTTACTGATCTAACCTCTCGCTCCCAAGACCCACCAAAATGCGGAGCATTTGGGGGATTAAAGCGGAAGTGAATCTGTTGAGCAGCAAGTTGGTCCTTCACTGCTTGTTCCAGGGCACTGAAGGCTTCTTTAAGTTCTTTATCTCCACCTTTGAAATTAGTTCCCTGGTCTGAAAGGATCTCATGAGGCTTTCCTCTTCGAGATATAAAACGTCTGAGTGACATTAGGAAGGAATCGGTGTCCATATTTGGGAGGAGGTCTAGATGGACAGCTCGGGTGGTAAGGCACTTATACAGGATGCCCCACCTCTTTTCGTTGCGACGTCCCTCCTTTATCATCATTGGACCAAAGCAGTCCACCCCTGTGGAATAGAAAGGTGGTTTGTAAAGCCTCAAACTGGAGGGTGGAAGATCTGCCATCCTTGGGACTTGAGGGCTGCCTCGCCATTTCCTGCAGTCCACACAGTTATGCTGGTGCTTCCTGATGGCTTCTCTCCCTCTAAGTAGCCAGTATTTTCTTCGCAGCTCAGCAAAAACACGCTCTGCTCCAGGGTGGTTTAGCTGTTTGTCATAATGTTGAATCAGGAGTTTGGAGACAGGGTGAGAGGACGAGAGTAAAATGGGATGGCGCACATCTGGGCCTAGGCTTTCACATCGGCGGAGCCTACCTCCAACACGGATTAGACCTGAGGTCTGATCATATTCAGGGGCGAGTGTGAGCACTCTACTGGTAGATGGAAGAGCTTTTCCCGATTTGAGTAACATCATATCTTCGGGGAAGCTTTCAACCTGAGCCTGTCTGAAAAGAGCAAACTCAGCCTTGTGATAGTCATCAGCAGTGGGAGACTTGTCACTAGCCTCTCCATCGAGTACTCTTGCAGTTGCTTCTAGGAGCTCTTGAAAGGTGTTAAACTGCTGAATGTCAGGAAGAGTTAGTTGTGGGAAGTTAGTTAAACCACAGAATACTGGGTTCCTCAATTCCTCCGTTTCCTCCATAAAGTGGTCAGTTGGTGATTCAGGCCACTGGTCAGATGCTTGCATGAGGAAGGATGGTCTGTGATTCCAACGACTTTTTTCAGTCAGTTGGGCTAAGGTTTTCCCTCTGGTGATATCGTCTGCTGGGTTGGAAGCAGAATTGATGTAGCGCCAGGATTTGATATCTGATAATTCCTGTATCTCTGCAACCCTTGTACCTACAAACACTTTATATCTGCAGGAATTGGATTTGAGCCAGTTGAGTACTGTGGTGGAATCAGTCCAGTACATCACATTTTGGATCTTGATGGTGAGTTCTTTCAGCAGCACTGAAGCTAACTGTGCTCCAGTTAAAGCACCACATAACTCGAGTCGAGGTATCGATAGCTGCTTCTTTGGAGCAACTCTGGATCTGGCTGCCAAGAATGCAACTTGTACCTTTCCATCCCCGTTATCACTACGCAGGTACGCCACTGATCCATAAGCACGTTCAGATGCGTCACAAAACACATGTATGGTCTGACTGATGGTACTACGATCTGTGTTGTGGTCAGTGTAGCATCTGGGTAAGGAGATCTTGGACAACTGGGGCAGCTCTTCCTCCCATGACTTCCAAGCTTGGAGCAGATCTTCAGGGAGATTGGGATCATCCCAACCTCTCTTCTTGTCCCAAAGACGCTGTACAATGATCTTAGCTCTGGTCGTATATGGAATAATGTATCCCAGAGGATCGTATTGTTGAGCAAGAAGACGGTAGATGTTGCGCATAGTTGGTTCAAGACAGTCATGGTTGTGCTGCTTATAGCAGAGCGTGTCTGACTTACACTGCCACAACAATCCAAGTGTGCGTTCTTGAGGGTTAGCTATTTGTTGTGTGAACCAAAGTGTGCTGCTCTCTGACCTTGATTCTTTGGGTAGGTGTCTGATGACAGCAGGAACATTGCTGGCCCATTCTCTGAGCTCAAATCCACCTTCCCTGAGTACTGTGTGCAGTCGATTCACCAGCTGCTTGGCCTGGTTCTCTGACTGAAGACTCTGCAGACAGTTATCAACATAGAAACAACGTTCTACTGATTGGCGGGCATCCTCCTCTGGTGCAGTGTGTTTTTGGACATGGCTTTGTAGGGCAAAGGTGGCACAACATGGACTACACGTTGTACCAAAAGGGAGCACTTGCCACTCATAGATAGTAGGTTCCTGGTCCACCTTAACATCTCTCCACAGGAAACGAAGGAAAGGTTTATCCTCATCCAGCAGGCGCACCTGATGAAACATCCCCTTCACATCACTGCTGATAGCCACGGGGTGCTCTCGAAACCTAAGGAGTACTCCCAGAAGACTGGCTCCAAGTGTGGGCCCAGGAAGAAGGTGATTATTGATGCTCTGCTCATTAAAGATGAAGGAGCAATTGAAGACTATTCTGTACTTTCCATTGTGTTGAACAATGTGGTGTGGAATGAACCATGAATAGTTGCTCTCCTTTGCCTTGGTTGGGGTTATAGGCTTGACGTAACCAGCATCAATGAGCTTGTGGATTTCTCTGGAGTAAATGGTAGCTTTCTCCGGGTCTTTTACCAGCCGTTTCTCTGTCCCACGCAGCTGTGGTAAGACAGCTTCTTTAGGTGCATGGAGAGGTGGGAAGTCCCTTTTCCACAACAATGGCGTAGCATACCTGTTCACACCATCAACCATTACTCTGGTGGTCTTATCTTCTAGTATGCGAACTGCCTCTAAATCTTCTCTTGACCTGGTGATCAATCGTTCGCTCCTGTATGGCAGCGTATCTAACTGCCACAACTTTTCCACATGACTTAGAAGCTCTGCTTCCGGTGGATTGCACTTAGTGAAGAGGCACTGTTGTGGAGACAGTTGATGGCATAACAGACTTGTGGGGCCTTGTAAAGTCCATCCTAGTCTGGTACGAACTGCTGCAGGCCCACCTGGCGGACCGAGACGTACTGGTTCCACTGGCGTAACTAGATGTGGGTAATCTGACCCTATCAGCAACAATGGCTGGGCACCTTTAATGGATGGCAGTGGAACGTCTCTGAGATGGCGATACTTTTCCTTCAGAACTTCAACTGGGTAGGTATGGCAGGATAAGTTTAGCTGTTTGGCTGTGAAAGCTTTGTTGACCTGGTATGACTTACTAGGCTGTGAAGCAGGAGCAACTGAGAAGGAGACAGTGGCACCGTTAATGGTGCAGACTTCTTGCCGGACGGTACGAAGTGTGAGATCTTCAGGCTTCCCTTGAAGACCCAGGCTAAGAGCAGCATCATGTAGGAGTATTGTGCGCTCTGATCCATCATCCAGTATTGCGTAGGTCTCCAGTACCTTTGGACCGCTCTGGAGTATGACACGGCATAACTTGAGTAACACTTGGTTGTTTCTGGCTGGCCGATCAACGTACAGTGTATCTGAAACAGAACTCACTAGGCATGTGCTCGGCTGAGGTGGTTGAGGTTCGACAGGTGCTGTGATCATTTGGCTGGCATTAACCTCGTGCAGGATATCCAGATGTTTCCTCTCACATTGTTTGCACTTGGCATTAAGATTGCACCTGACAGCCTGATGTTCCCGTCCGCAACGCCAGCATCGTCTGTTTGCTTTAATCCACTCTGTCCTCTGCTCTACTGACAGGATTTTGAAGGTGCTGCACTGGTTCAAATAATGAAGCTCTGTATCGCAGAAGGGACAGTATTTCTTTGGCTTGTCCTGAGAGAGCTCTCTCACAGCTGGAGTCCTATCTGATGTCATCTTTGACTGAGGAGACTGACTGCCAAGTAGAATCGCTGTAGATCTTTGTGACTTGTAGTCAGGACGTCGGCTCTTGGGTGGAGCTTGTCTCTCTCTATTGAAGGTACTGCTGTATTGATCACCACTAACTTGAACTCGTACTTCGTACTCAAGCCAGTCAGCCAGATCAAGCAGGGTTGGAACTGGAGTATGAACAGGGTTCACAAATCTATGAAATTGTGCTCTTAGGTCATGTGGCAACTTCACTAGGAGACGAGAGACATGTGATGCACATCTCAGTTCTGTCCATCCTTGGTTTCCAAGTTGCTGCAGCATTCCTACTAAGGCTCGAACTTGAAGGGCAAAAGACTTAAATGCTTTAATGTCCCCAGGTCGGATATTAGGTCCATCCATTAAATCAGAAATCCTCTTCAGCGCCAGCTGCTGTGGTTGACCATACATCTCAGTGAGTGCTCTTATAGTGTCTGTAAATGGGAGTGGACTGTTACTGTATGAGTCGGCTATAAGTAGCGCCTCTTCACATTTGAGATGATCTGTGAGTATTTGAAACTTAAAATGCTCTGGAGCATCATATGGGAGTAAGTTGTCGAGGGCTAGTTTCAATCTGGCAAACTCACGAGGGTCCTCGGATTTGAAGTAAGGGATAGTTGGTTTGGGACCATGGTAGTACTCTAGTGTTGAGGATTTACCAAAGGAAGGATTTAGGTGGGGGGAATGTTGGCGGTCAGATGGATATCTGTCTCCCCGACCTCTCTCTCTGTCACAGTCATAGCGTGGTGCCTGGTAATCATCATGGCGATCCCTGTAATCAGAAGATCGTCCCCTCTCTGTTCCATAGTAGCGGCTATCATGGCGAGCACTTGGACTACTTGGTCGGTTGGGCCTCATTGGGCCATATTCGTCACTGTGGTCTGGGTGACTTGACTTGAATGGAGAGACACCATAATAATGGTGAGATCTGTCCTCATGGTGATAGGGCTCATTATAGCGATCGTAGTCATCCTCATTGTTGGAATAATACTTGACATCAGAGTTGGATGCTGCTTTAAAATGAGGCCTTTTGCTATCACATGACTTATCACAAGCTTTACGGTGTGATTTACACTCTCTTTGATGTGACGACTCTGGTTCCAGACGATCATCAACATCAAAATCCATAGGCTTGACTTGGGAGAAGGGAGATGAGCTTCGAGATGTTGCAGAGGAAGCGTCATCTTTGCTGATTAATCCCACTTCCTGCAAACAGCGGTCAAGGTCCTCAATGTGGTCACGTCGGTGGCTTTGTGGAGTTGGAGGAACATCATTAATCACCGATGGGGCACTTACTGCCTGACGTGGGCTTATGTGGCCACTAGATGGCGTCGGCTTACTTGTAGGTGCTAGTGTAGTAGATGTGTCCTCTTCCCTGCGCTTGGATTGTGACTGAGGTTTTGATACCTGTCCAGGAGATTGTTGGATTATATCTGTAAGACGCTGGACCTCTCTGCGTAGTTGGTCGCTTTCCTCTCTCATGCTTTTAAGATATCTAAGCACTTCAGATGAAGATGGCTGCTCCTCTTCAGTAAGGTGGTGCCTTGGTGTATGGCTGACCTCATAATTCTGGAAATATGATGGTATCTGCCTTGATCTTTGCGGGCGGTTTACATCTCTCACATTTCTCTCATATGACCTTGACATATTGACTGTAGTGGTTGCTTAATCCGGCTCGAAGGACCAAAATTGTACTGAAGACTGAGGCTGATTCGATTATGTTGAATATGGATAAACAATCACTCCAGGGTGTCGGGTTAGAACAGCTGATATATATGTCCAGGTGAGTTAGTGAAAGAAAAATTGTCCGAGTCCAGTATTGAGCTTTACTTCCTTTTAATTAGCTCCTGAGGTTCAGCCATACATATAAAGGTACGTGTGATGGGTTCAAGTGAATGTGTATGTGTGTGTGTGTGGTTTTCTACAAAGATAAACAAAGAGAAATTACGAGAATTTGTCTGTAAATCATTTCACAATAAACCAAATATCCAGAAATGAATAAATGTCTTCAAACATTACCACAGACTAATAACTGGCCGATATCCGACCCCGAAAATGTAAACAATAATAATAATAAACCCTGCGTTTCAACAGGAAAAGGTAACAGCTGCATCATTCAAACGAGCTCAATAGCTTAATGCTAACAGCTAACCTTTAGCTCTCAATAATACAAGTAAACAGCACTAAACAACCATAATATTCGACAGGACACAGTACAATACAGCTCTCAGACATTTACGAAACCGAACTAAACCAACAACAATATTACTTACGTTCATTGGACGCACACAATAGAACGAAGTAAACGAAGTCAGCCTTGAGAGCCGCACCACTCAATGCTCAGATCCATATACAAGATGTAACAAATATGAACGTGAAGCCATCTAGTGGCTGAAATAAAATACTACATCTAAAACACTGATAAGGAACCTAAACTAGAGGGCTGAAAACAAATAATTAACAGTCTTTTGTACAATAATCATTCAGTAAATCCTGGTTAATTGTAGACCCAAATTAGAGAACGAAAGTTTGCCATAAAGAATGTGGAATGAGATCAAATTAGCTTAACTAATTTATAACAACATTTGGTATTTGTTTCAAACCATTTGCAACGCAAATCCCGAGTTAAACAAAACATTATTTGAGAAAATAACATTCGAAAGAATGATTTGCGCAGTAAAAATCAATATCATTGGGACCCTTGATTTTATTAATGCAATTATTCCTCCGGGAAGCTAGGGGTCGCTAGTTTAAGGAGTAATCCTAAGGTTACACAAAACACCATTAAATCAACATTAATCTTCCCTATGAATGATGTACTATTCTCATATCACCATTGAACGATGGTGGAGCGCAACGTAAACAAGCATTATGGTTAAAACGAACTGTAGTTGCATTTACAAGGGCCATAGCAGTAATGCTAATAGCTCTAATGCTAGTGGACATTTGGCACTAATTTAAAAAGACTTTTCAGTTCTATTTGGTTGTAATGAGCAGACCGGACAACAGAAACATTAATATCCCATTGGTGTATAAAACCCTTCAGGAAATAAAGTTTGTTATAACCGTAAAAACACACTCAAACCACATCAGCAAAGCTTAGTTTCCAGAATGCTAGTGGGGCTAGCATGTTAACTTGGTCAAGCTTTAATAACACAGTGAAAATTCATTAAGTAAAGCACTTTACTTTCTCTGCCTAACTGCCAAATCTGTCTGCTGCCTCTGTGTCAGTTCGGTGGACTTTGGACATTCAGCTGGAAGATGTTGGGACAGGGTGAAGGCTAGTTTGAAAGAGGAAACAGCTGCTGAACCCCGGCCTGGCTGGGCGAGCTGTACACGGCTCCGGGAAGGGGGTGCACCCAACCTGTGAAGGGCGTCGCAGCGTGGGCTCTCTTCACGGCCTTTCCAGCATCGGGGACCTCCACATGGCCTTCCTGGCGTGACTGTAGCGTACACAGCTTTCTCAGCTTTTGTGAGTCTACGAACCCCAAGCGGCTGGCATGGGTGGCTTGTCTCCTCAGTGTAGAACTCACTCCTCGAGGGTCCACAGGCAAAGCGGAAGATGTGAAAAAGGCAACATAGCTTTGTTGCGGTGTTGGGACCCTGCCGCAGTGATGGGAGTCACCTTGGGGTATGTAAAAGTCTCACATTTCAGTAGCTTTAAACGTTAGTCTGATTTTATTCCTCATGGCTTGATTGGAGAACAGCAAGTTCATCTGTAAAGAACTAAACATACAGTGCACTCCATTGCATGGGAGACGTGTATACATCCTTAAAAAGAACTAGACCTAAACTCAGTCAGGTTAAAATGAATTGATTCGTGTTCATAGTTAAATATTTTGTGCCAAATTCACAGTTAAAACTTGAATTAGTTCTCGGTCATCTATCATAATCCATTCATTATCTATACCAGGCTATCCATACAAGGTCACCAGAAGGCTGGTACTATCTCCAGCGGTCATTGGACGAGAGGCGGGATACACTCTGGACAGGTTGCAGTCCATCAAGGAGCTCATTTATCATAATTTGTTGGAAAATAAAGTTTTGGTGAAAAAAATGTATGGTTCATGATGTCGTTCAAAAATTAGCGTGTGGATCATGCTATTCCATATCATCTGTATTAATCAGTCTTGTTATCTTTCCTTATGTAGCTGTATTTTACAATAGCTTGATTCCCAAATATTCTCTGCACTGTGTCACTGGATTTGAATCAGACCATACAGCTGCACTGATTGCATTAATTCAGCCTACAGTGAGTTAAATACTATTGACTACATGTATTTGACCTGTTTGTCTTATAAAAAGTTTGGCAAATGGCATTTGTAGTGAATTTGTTGTATATAAATAAACTGTGTGATGCAAGATGTATAAAGTTGCTACAAATGTAGTAAATCTTTAGAATTTTCCATGTTCTTTATAAATGCGGCATATGATGTATTTCAAATAATTGTTCGATTTTTTTTCACATCTGTGGACATCAAGAATTTGCAGTTAGTTTGGTGGTCAGGTTTGAGGGCGTTAACGGCACATCTAGGTAAGAATAAAGACTTTAAAAAACTGAAAAAAAGGTTTGTTGTGTTCAAACTGGGGACATTCTATAGCGATCCGACCATTTAAAATAACTTGGAGAATATTTTAACTTTGGAGGAAAATCTTTGAAAAAATAATTTTACTTTGAGTCTGAAAAAGAATTTCATTTAGTTTTTGGGTACATTATTAACTGTTCTACAGCCATAATGTCTGTAGTTTACAGTAGCCAAACTGTCAATGTGGGAAAGTGAGAAAAGAGGAATGCACTAGAGGGGAAAGGTATCAAGTAATGAACAAATTAGTTTTTTTCTACTTCAAACACATGAAATTTGCACATGAAGAAGAGTGTACTCCTGGCACCAGGGTGGAATCTGCACAAGACGCTCTCAAAGAGACTTCAAAATAAATTAAGGTTAAGTAGGGAACACCATTAGAGTCCATCTGTGCCTAGTTTTAAAACATGACTTCATACAATTTGCTACACTTTGTGGCAGAAAGACGGAGGCCAAAATGCAGCAAAAGAAAAAAGGAGGGAAAAATTTTGACAAACTTGTCAGAATCAAAACATCAACAGCAGTAAAAGCTGTGGCTTTGCTCTCGTAATGGAAGGTCTGAAAGCTAAAAAATTGACTCGAACCTATGAAATGTCATTTTCCAAAGTGAGGAGAAAGGAAGTGATTAAAAAAATGTTTTTAGCCCGAAGGTAAAGTGCTTGCCAGGATGGACAGAGGAGAGATGAAATGCTGAGTGGAGGGGAGGAGCAACAGTCAAGGCCTCAGCCAGCTGCTCTGTTCTCACGTGGAATGGCAGTAATTAATTTGGACACTTGGCTGCCGGGTGGCATCAGCAATAATGTATGTGTCTGCATGTGTGCGTGCATGCGTGTGTGCCTGCAAGTGCCTTTTATCTGCGATGACATGCCCACGCCCTTTTATTGGACTTTACCCTTGAGGTGACCATTTGCATTAGTGTCAGTGTCACCCTAATTATTTTTATTCATAAAGTAACATGGCATTTAATGCTTTAGGAGAAACTAATATATTAATAAGATTGCTTAATGTGTAAAATGTCTCAAAAGAGGCTATTTTATTTTGCTTTCTGAGTACAGTATCTGTATGGTTTCATTAATCTTCCCATGCCTACTGTTTGAATACACAACATGCTTGTTAAAATTACATTTGTGCCTTTTGAAGGCCACAGGAGTATGTAGTTGGCAGGCCATGCCAGACCACAGTGGATAAAAAAAAAACAATGACACCTACGGTATTGGTAACTACTCCATTACAGATCCAACTTCCACACAATCACTCATATCACAGGCGAAAACATGGCTGTTTGTTGCACACAGCTCCCCAGACCTGCGTGGCTGTAAGCCATAGAAATGCTGTAAAGGGAACAGGGCTCCTCTGAGGGACCACATCCAGCAAACAGAAAGACATTAGCATTCAGGCAGCATTGTGTGTTATGGTCAAGCAATTCCTGAAACTTGATATTCATCCATGTTCTGGCTCTCTTTTCCATACCCACTTCACACAAAAACATCTGGTCTCTCAGCTGACAGAGCTTACACCTCTGTCACAGTTTTTAACCTTGTCTACCTATGGTCCATTTATAACAATTGACACCATCGCCACCACCAGCTGCCGTTAGGTCTGCATAACAAAACAGCAAAAATACAAAACGTCTAAATGGATGGAGGCAAATGAGAGCTAACTGAAAACATCTTTCACAAAATGCAGATTTATTCTGCTTAATGTAGCCCTAATTCTGGCATCGTAAAAGGTGTAAATTAGGGCCTCATATATCAAGAAAACATGTGATAAGTGTCGGGCTGGCTTTTTTGGATATGAAACAATTTAGCTGTTCTATCTTAATGACTTTTTGATGGCATTTATTTAATAAAGGAAGCAGAGGGAAATAAAAACATTCAGTCAGTTGTAACACTTATTTATAAATTTATCCCTGCGTATTGTTTTGTCCTTCATAATGTACCACTTTGAATGCCCATCTGTAAACTATCCATTCATATATCCCTCCATCCATTCTCTGTTCTTTCTTGTCCTTGCAGGGTCAGCTATAATATGATATTCTATTAATGCTTTCAATGTTTGTGTGCCATACAAAGCGTTTCACTGTCCCAAGTTTTGCCACCTGTGTGAAAACTTCCTAGAGGCAACCGAGCTTAAGTTAGAAAATCTTTCCAAAATACACTATGTTTTATTATTGCTCCTATTTTTTTTTATTTTAGGTAAATTCTTGTGTTGCACTTGTACATTCTCAGTTTTCCACCAGGAAGCGTCACACCAGCAACTAAGAATTTCACATTTTCTTCTGTCAGATACTATTCTGAAGCCACTTTCATGCAAACGATCAAAGCCCGAGAAAGCCAAGCGAAAACTCTCACCTGCGAGCCCCCCATGGGTATGACTTCAGTCCAAGATGTGATTTTAAATCAGGATTCTGCTTCACCACCATTGATGATTTCTACACTCTGGTCCTTGATGTCATCCACGGGTGTCTGAAAGTCTGGAGGAAACTGTCTCTGCTTACGTGGCCAATAAGTTATTAACCAACAACAAGTTCATATTTATACTGCAAGCCACATTTACGCACATTTTCATTTTTACCCCTTAACTTGTGAATCGGGGACAGTATGGGAAGCGTTTGTTCAAGGACACACCGACATGTGGGGCTGGAAATATGGAATCATCTCATAACGTCATAAATGCCAGATGCCTATACTTTTTTCTGCTGATGCACAGCCACTTTTTCTAGTTAATGGTTATTATTGAGGCTTCACCAGATTTTTTTTTATACTGCAAATTTTTAATACCCAAATCAACACCGTAGAGAAAAGATAAGCAAACATCTGTACAGCAACACTTTTCTTTATTCCAACTTTATATGTGTATGTGAGTTTTTTAAGTATGCTGTAGTCCCTTAATATAATTGGCCATCTTTGTGAGGGAGGTCTGCGAGCATCTGGAGGAGAAGAAGTACTTAAATATAAATATTTCTAGCTGAAAGGATAAGAGCTCGACCCGAATGGACGATTATGGAGATGTTTTACATAAAAACTGTGACTCACATAGTCCGAGCATAAAAAGATGTTGTAAATGGGTATTTATATGATTCAGGACAGCTGTGAAAAGGTCTGCTAAAGGTTGTCTGAAAGATTTGGACCTTTTTCCAGTCCCTTGCAAATAAAACCTAAAATGAGCATAATTTTCTTTTCTTTTTTTTTATCAAGTCCATTTTGGCCAATTAGTTTAGGCCATTTACAACAAAGTGACCGTGGTATGATTCATGCTGGCACTAAAATAATCATCAGTCAATCACAAGCACAGATTAAGCAAATGGCTACTGCGGGAAACATTCACACTCAAAATGCACACTTATTATGTTTAATACTGAATGACAAGCTCTGGCCGTAAATGGAGCCAGCAGTGCTCAACACAGACATTTAGGCAACCAACAAGAGGTCTGGAGAGGATTCGAAAACTTCTAATCAAGACAGAGAACAGTTTTCAGTGCTTGTAAAAATGTAAATATACACTTTACAATTGAATGAAAAGGAATACTTTTATGCCTCATGAAAATCAAGACAAATAATAGAATAATGGATAAGCAGGAATAAGAATAATAAGAATTATCCATGTGCACATAGGTCAACCTCCTACTGCCTGATGATGGACAAATTATTGACAGAGGGAACGCTGTGGCCCCATGCCTGCTGGCAGCCAAAAGGGGGAACATACGCAGACACAAAATAGCCTTCCCCCTCTCTCCATCACACACACACACACACACACACACACACACACACACACACACACACACACACACACACACACACACATAACCTGCTTTAATAAAACTTGGTGATGTTAAGGCTTTAAACACAAAACCAAACTGCTCTCCTCCCATTCTACCCTATTGTTCTCATATATCCTTGCACAGCTAATGGGAACAGCTCTCAGTGGTGTTGCATCAAACTGGAACACGTGCAATCTCTTTCTGTTTCATTTCATCACGCACATACAAAGAGACATGCATTCTGCCAGCCTCCCATGCCCAGAATACATGTGATGCCAGATAGCTATTGATCTGCCGTGTGGCTGATGGGACAGTGATGAACTTCCTGTAAGCAGAAGCCTTGCTGCCCTGAATAGTGTGAAACCTTCACACTTGATGCTATTATCATTTTCTAATCGCTGATTTCTTTATTTTCCAGTGTTTTTACATACACATGCATGACAGACTACCGGTCTTGTCCTTGATAAATATCTTTAACTAAGATTTCCAGTGTATTTAGGTTAAACGTTTCAAAAGCACGTAAAATATGAGGGATAAACACTGTGGACATGACAGCAATCCTTTTGTGACACTAAAATGCTCTGATGAACCTTGTTCCTGCTCTGTTTCCTGTAGTTTAGCCTGTCAGTTTGGATTCATGTCTGGAATATATCTTGATATCTGGAGCACTTTAGTTCATCTTTAAGATTGTGTTTTCACCCTTTACAAACTTCAATCCCGCCTTTAAGTTTCTTTTTGGTTCCGCTTTTCTCCAAACAACTTTTGACACAAATTTTTATAAAGAGCAATTATCTTTATACTTTCTTTTCTTCTTTTTAATCCAGTGTTTTCCTTCCAGGTCATGTCCTGAAAGTTATTTCCTTCTCTTGCAAACTCCTACCAGTGGGTAAAGTTTAGCTTTAAATATATAATTTTCAAATAATATGATAGAAAATTGGAAGAAAAAAAAACTCCCAGACTTTTTTTCTAATCTATGTAAAATTGGCACAAATGGTTGCCGTGGAGGGCAGAATAATTTATTTGTATTTTCTGAAAATTAATCATGCCAAACTGAAATTAGAAAGAAAGGGAAATAGAGACTTAGTGTCCTGAATTTGCACAGTATGGGCAAGATTAAAAATACAATGAACTGCCTTCAAAGAATGTGTGATGTTGCAAGTCCCAAAACAATGAACAGACTCCATGGTCCATTTTGAAATTCCCACTTGCTGAAAGAAAAAAAGGTCTTTGAAATAAAAAAACTTTACCTCAAGATATTTCTTAAATAGTTAAGGATTAAAGACCCAAAGTTTCTTTTATAATTTAGTTGTTTTGTTTATCTAAAATGGCAGAACTCATGCTGGGATCAAAACTGGGTAGACTTCAGTTTTACAAAATGATGTTTTAACATGGATCTAATACATTCTGAAAGAGCTGGAAAAACAAATATAAATATTTCCCTATTTTTATACAAAAAAAAGCCATGTAAAAAGGAACTAAAGTATTTTCTCTTTGGGGATTGTATTAGTAATGTTTTGCCGAGAGGAAAACCATAGTGGATGGAGTGTAAGAAGACATAAAGGTTGGTGTGTAATATGAAAATGCAGAAGATGGTGTTAGATGGAGACAGATGACTCACTGTGGTGACCCATGAAAAGGGAATAGACTAAAAGGGGCATAGCACCAGTTCCTGGGTTTTTGCAGAACTTTTCAACCTCCTGGCGACAAGTTAAAATGACACAAGTGAATGAGAGCACGCAGTGCATCACACCCACAAGCCCAGAAAATAAGACCCAAATCACTCTCTCCTGAACTGACTAATGGAGCCCATAGAGGCAACTGCATTAAGTAGAAGAAAACTCACTTTACATGTCAGGCAATTGTAAGAGCTTGTATGGGAAAGAAAAAATATATTTACCTTTTAAAGGTGCATAAGTGAGGCTTGAGCAATGTCTGTTGTCCAAGACAAGATGCATGACAAGCCACGCCTCTCTCTACCTCCACTCCAGCTGCAACCCAGCCCTCAATTTCCCCTCAACTTCTCACCCGTCGCCTCGTATGCGCATATTTGTAAAGGATAAATACACAGCAAAACAGCATCACCTTTCAGAGGAACATGTCAAGTGAAGAAGTAACTCATAACTTTATAAAGCTGTTAGCAAGAGAACGTTTCGATTCACTGGACGTGCTTTATGCCATTTCATGTCCACTCAACACAGCACTGACAATGGTATGTTATGGACAGGAAGGGGCTAAGCCCAGAGTGGCAGCTATTCATATGGACATACTGTATGTGCAGGGCCGGCGCAGCTTTGTGAACAAGAGACTGGAGAACAACACAGAGAATGGTGTGTGACGTCTTACCATAGTCCATCTAAAAGGATCCCTTTAGTTCTTCACAAAACTATTTTTTAGTTCTTTCTATCTGAAATAATGACATTTTTCTTATGGCTCCTTTAAATATTTAGTTTATTTCCCATACATGCCCTTGCTATTGCCTGCCATGTGTTTGAAGCAACTGCACCCTGTCAGCGGTGAAACACCTTTGGTGGACCTAGCTCTTTTCGCCTCAAGCGACCTACACTATATGTTTTAAATATTCAACACTCGAAACAGAGAACTATACTTCAACGTGTTTAATCTAGGAAAGTCAGAGAAATGTTTACAGACACATCAGCGCTGACGGGCTCCTGATCGGACACAACGCAAGGAAAAGGAATGCAGCCAGAGCCCCGGCTGATCCTACCATAAGCGTTATAAAGAAGTCTAGGTCCACGCCCATGCAAAGGCGGTACACTTCCTCACATGTCATCAGTGAAATAATGTGTCACCACTGGGGTGTTATCTGACAGATCCTGCCATACCCTTGTGTCCCAGACTATCTACATGAGTATGCAGCTCCCAGGATAACTGGCGATTCCACTCATACATCTCATTGCTAACAAATGTAAAATGAGTAATCCTCCATTTACCGCTGTTGCCTCTATAGGCTGGATTAGTTAGTTCATGTGAGCAATTGAGGCCAAATTCTCTGGGCGTGCACGTGGGTGTGACATGCTCTCCTTCACCTGGCTACTGTTTTGAGGCTCCACTGCCATTGAGGCATTAGCGAGAGGACATGGGCTAACTTCGATATTTATAGCTTTCTTACCTCAGAAGGCATCATGCCTCTAACAAAAAAACCTGTGCAGTCCCAGTGGCAGATGCTTTTCCCTCTTCTACCATGCACGTGTACAGCACTGGTGTCATTACAACTTGTCGCCAGAGGGGGCAGACGTCTGCAAAAATCCCATAACTTACCTTATGATCTGTAAACTTGCGCAGTGCTCATTTTGAGAAGATGTCAATGGGGTTGATTACAGTCATATTTTTAATGTAATGACCAAGTCCCCTTTATATAAAAAACACTGGTAAACCTTGTGTCTTTAATTACTGCTTGCATATAGTTTTCTAATATAGTTTCTTGCATATGCTGGGTAAGTTATATTCTAGCCGGACAAAGTGTTTTGAATGTTACAAGTTCATTGAAAAAGATGTAGCCGACAGGCAGGAAGTACAGACAGAACACTGTGATGATTACTGAGTCAGGCCGACTAGGTGATGGAAGGGGGAGATTGATCAGAAGATGGCGGCAGAGACAGGAATACCAGGTGATGATGACTGAATCCACTGACCAGAACAAGAGTCAGAGAATTGACCAGAATAGCAGGCCGATGGCTCACCCGAGACGGCAGAGCTTGCAGCAGATCCTCACAGAAACAGAGAGTACAAATGACGAGTACCAAAGCACTGGAAATAAACCATCAGTAAGGGCAGGTTGCAACAGGGAAAAACTAGGTCTGGCAGGCAGCTCACACAGACACGGTGCAGCATAAAGAAGTGGTTCCCCTGGCATCTGCCTCGGTGCTCTGGGGGGCGGGTCTTCGGCTCCTCACAACTACTATTGAGCTTTTTTTTTTTCATGGATAAACCTTACATACAAAAGCACACTGTCAGAAACACCTACAGGTGCTTGGATTCAGGTACTTGGAGATTTACTTCTGTACAGCTGTCAGCTGTATACATTTTGTATAAAATAATACTGTATATTCTTCAGTGATGGTATCAAGATGTTGGTTGTTTGTACCTGTAATACTTCATCGGCTGGTTTTCCTGTTTTTTTTATTTATCTCTTTGCAGTCAAAGAAGCAGACTCAGAGGATGTTGTATTGCTCCCCCCCTTTCCTCTTTCACCTTTTGGCATTTTGTCTCATCTGTTTCTCTCCTTTTTTTTTTCCTCTTCTACCTTCCTATTTCAATGTCCATTTAACATGAAGTTGTCCCAGCATAAATTCTAATAAAGCTTATTGCGTATATAAATCAAGTGGAGCACTATGGTGAAAGTAGTAAGGCTCTGCTTGTGAAAGTAAAATCTGTTGGGCTCTTTTTAGCATTAAGACAACATTGTTTATTGCTACATGGCCAGACAGGACACAAAAAAGTGCAAATAAGACATTTCAGCAGTGAGTGGCTGTGGAAGGCAGGTATAAGTAGGCTGAGTGACAGGTGAACTGACTTGAGTCTGATTAACTGCTGCAGGTGAAACTAATCAAGGAGGACTGAGTAGTGGCTGAGGAAAGTGGAGAAGAAAATGGGGGAAACAGTCAATTAGTCCAAAAAACAAAAATAAACAAGCCTATATATGACAGCATTCATGGACTGAATATTCATTCCTACCAATCTCTTGTCTAATAAGTTTAGTTCATTTCAGTTTACTCACAGTATCTTACTGTATACTCCATCAAATTCATATCAAGTTATATGAAACCCAACATGACCAAAATGCAATTCAAATGTTTGTGATTTATCTAAACATAATCTAGTTACATAATCAGAATCTGTTCAAACTACATACAGACCAATGTAACCCAAATTACAACACATGTTCAGCTGATTATTTAATGGCAGTTTGATAAAGGAGGATATTTTTGAAGAAGGCCAGTCAATTGCACAGAGTCCTTGGCTTTGCAGCAATCCTTCATCTTCAGCGAGCAGTCAGTCCTGACAAGAAGAAACCCTCAGCAGGACCAGACTCAGTGTGAGCGGCTGGTTAGGGGGCGACAGAAAGTAGTCACAGAAAAACACAGCAGTACTGGTTCAGTGCTACGGAATAGGGGAAAGAAAAATTATACAAAGTTAATATCAGCATCATCTCCATCAATGCTCCTGCCCAGGAAAGAAACACAACTAAAAATGCAAGAATTGAGCTGAAAGGACTTTGTATAAAAGCAAAAAGCCCACTTAGTTGGAGCAGCATCTCAACAAATGAGAGAGACACAGTTAAATATAGAATTGCGCGGCTAGGTGCCACTTCGTAGTAAAGGGGGAAAAAAATTAAAACAGAGCGCACAAAGTCAATGGCAGTAATAACTGCGTACAAAACTTAAATGAAAACCAGTAGGAAGAAAATAGAAGAGTGATGAAAACTAGTTGTGTCCTTCTGCCACCTGAGTTCACAACAGCTTACTTACAGAAATACCACACCACAACACCAAACTACAAGCTTTATCAAAAGGGAACATTTTAAACCTGGTTTAAGATTTAGAAAGGGGGTCTCCCTTATAGACCAAAAAGGGAGGTAGATTCACAGAAGAGGAGTCTAACAGTTATGTATCTATACATTAATCGTTGCCCAGCCCTAATATATATATATATATATATATATATATATATATATATATATATATATATATATATATATATATATATATATATGTATATATATATATATATATATATATATATATATATATATATATATATATATATATATAGAGAGAGAGAGAGAGAGAGAGAGAGAGAGAGAGTAAAATATCTTACTTCTATCACAATATTTTTAACAAAACAAAGATAGCTGTCTGATTTTTGCAGAAAGGGAATTTATAATGTTTTGCAGATGCAAATGGTAAATGGCTTGTACTTGTATAGCGCTTTTAACTAGTCTTGACGATCTCCAAAGCGCTTCACACTAGTCACACAGTCAGTCATTTACCCATTCACACACACATTCACACCCTGACGGTGGTGAGCTATGTTAGTAGCCACAGCTGCCCTGGGGCAGACTGACAGAGGCGAGGCTGCCATACAACGGCGCCACCGGCCCCTCTGACCAGCGCCAGAGGGCCCGCTGGCAAGAAACTTGCCTTATTTCACTTTACTATATACTATATTTACTATACACTTTACTTATAACAAATGCATACAATTTCCTTAAAGGAGTAATAAGCGATTTTTCACCACTTGGTGGAGCTTGAGAACTGGCTATGGACCAAAACAAGATGTGTATCAAGTCACACCTTTCTTTACCTCGCTCCAGCACTTGGCACCCATTTCCCTTTCTCACCCTTTGGCACATATGCACATATTTACAATGGATAAATACACAGGATCACCTTGTGGAGGAACATGTCTCATGAGGAATTAAGTCATTCATAACTCTATAATGCTGTCAGCAAGAGAACAGTTTGATCTGATGAGTGAGCTTTCCGACATTTTGTGCCTGGCAATATCACTTTATGGGCATGGAGTGGGTAAGCCCTGAGTGGCAGCTGTTCATATGCGTCTGTGTACGTACGTGCACGCTCGGCCGGCCCGGCTATGTAAACAAGAGACTGGAGGACAGCACAGACAGACGGTGTGTGATGTTTAACCACAGTACATCTAAAAATATACCTTTAGTTCTTTACAAAACTATTTTTTAGTTCTATCTAAAATAATTAAACTTTGCTTAATGCTCCTTTAATGATTTTAGTGAAATTTGTTCTCACCAACAAGAACATGTGGTTTGAGTACAAGTTGATAGATGTTCATTCAATTTATTCTTTCGAGAATAAAATTGCATGGTTTTTACAAGATGAATATCATGTGATGTACCTATTACCATTTTCAAGAGGTCTTTAATTAGTCTACATATTGGTTGAAAAGCTTCAGACCAGTGAGAATTTCACCCCAAAACTTTGAAAACCATCCATCTGTATCAAAGACCTATGCTAGTGGGGGAAAACATTGTACCACTGATGAATTCATGTCTTGATCTGCACAAACAACAATAGTCTGCAGGCTTCACTTTGAGGCCCTCTGATTTACAAAGAAAACTAAAGGTGATATTGTTTTTTTTTTTTTTTTTAATAGCTGACAGATAGTAGTCATTCCATCAGTGAACAGAAACAGATCAAACATGAAGGGCTTCTTCATTTCAAATGTATGAGGATAAAGGGTCACATTAGCTGCATGTAAAGCAAGTCAACCATGACCTAAAGTTCTGAAAGGATCATTAAACTCTTTAGAGGTGACCAAAGGATCATGAAATAAATGGTCAGCCCTGACCTTGCTTTACCTGACTTAACCATGCCAAGACCTACTTCTCTTTGCTGTGTTCGTTCCTGGGCCCCACTCCCACCCGTTCCCCGACCTCCTCTATCCCCACGCAGGTAATAAAACTGCTGGAGCAAAGTCTGACTGCGCATGTGACAGAGTTGCAAGAGGAAAATGTGCGCCCTACATGCCCCTGGCAGCTTCCCTGCATTTCAAAAGGAGTCCATCAATCTTTGTGTTCAGGTCCAGAAACACTGGAAGCTGGAGTTATGTCTATAGGCAGGTGTGTGAAGTGGACCTCTGTTAGAGATAATTCAATGTAATGCAGGTGAGGCATCTTCTTTCATTTCCTATACCTCCACTCTTTACTTATGCTTCCTTTTTGACATTTGCTTCACCTTTTCGGCACAAAAGGGCCTGTGATTTCTCACTCTGCGACAGATGTGCTTCAGTTAATACTTTGCCCTGGGCAGCACCTCTACATAAATTTTAGATATTCTTGTAGGACGCACCGCAGCCAAAGAGGACTTAAAAGTTAGAGAATTTTGTTTCTTAACTTCATAAGAAAGGCAGACCCAAGCAGAATATTAGTTGTATAAATTGTCCCTGTCTGCTCTCTCCTCCTCCATGATAACAAGCTCATAATCCACTTAGAGGTTTTTTTTTTCTTGTCAGTTAAAAAAAAGTAGTTTCCAACTTGTCAGGGATCATTCACTCCACCCCCAAACAACGCACATAATCTAAAATTAAAGCAATAAATAAGATAAATCCCCTGTATCAAAATGGTATATCCTCTAGTGATAGCGTAGAGAAAATAAACTTGGCTCAGAAAGTAGAACTCGTAGCAACTCGCGCATCATAAATGTGATATGCGCACACATCGTGTAAATCTGCTGCACGCACACCAGCAGCCCTATCAGTGGGGTACAAACTCAGTTTCATGAGGAGTGCTAGAAGCTTAGAAAAGGATTTACCTTCAGGATTTATCATAAGAGCTCAGTAATAAGAGAGAGACAGAGAGAGGGGAAAAAACAGTCAACTAAGAGCAGCACTGAGTTCTGCGCTCTAGGCTTCACATTGCTTGGTGTTTGGTGAAAACTGAATTATAATTTCAAATATTGCTCATATACCCTTTTTTCTACCACCCCTTGCTCCATTGTTCTCAAACGTTCACCCTCCTGCTCACCTGTAGCCTCAACCCTCCAGCCGTGTTGGATTTTTCTTTTTTTTTCTTTTTGTGTCTCTAACAGTTTTTTAATGTGTTATGGTTCCTGAGTTTTTTTTGTGATCTGTTCTCCTCAGAGCTGCAGTTCTTCATGGTGGGCATGGCTGAGCAGGGTGGTCTGCCACCATCTCAGCTACTCTAAGCCAGATGCCCTGGACCTGCACCGCTCCTCCTTGGCTAACCTTCTTATAAATCTGAGTGAGAACCACTCTCTATCACTTCGAGTTTTTTAACTGTCACCCCACTGACATTCCCTGTTCTCCCACAGGCCTCCGCCTCCCAGCTCCTGACCATTTCCCTGACCTGTCTATACCAGTATTCACCCTTTTAATAAATATTCTTTTAGACAAACTCTGCCTTGCGTCTCTTGAGAGTTACTTGCATGTGGGTCAGAATGCTACAAAATATACTATGACCAAAGGGAGACTTCCAAGCCAGGGAAACCTTGATCAAACTCCTGCAACCATGTGCAGAGGTAGATTGCCAGAAAAAAACTTGTTCTTGGTCCTTACCAAGAATGCCCCAGTAGTTACATATCTCCAGCCTTCCTTCAAAAATATGACATCTGACACTACTATATGCTGAAAACTAGCCCCACACAAGGATGTTCTCACCTTAAAACTTCATAAATTTGTTGTCATGGCCCCTTTAAAAAGCTTCCATCAGACTACACTTAGACCAAATTATGATACTATAATTTATTATTTTTTGTCTAACCAGAAAGACACATTTAGATATAAAGACTAATTTACAAGGTTGACCTGGACAAAATAAATAGCAATAATGGACATTAAACAAAAAAAAATTACATATCAAGACACATCAGTGATCGCCAAAGTATAAATAAAAAGCAAAATAGTGTGAAGTCAAATATTTCATGATTCAAAACATTTGCAGTCAGATTCTCCATCGTTCTCCATGCGTAAGAAGCAATGTTTTTGAATAGAAATATATCAAGTTTTGAGTAATTTTTTAAAGTCTGATTTTGCAAAAAAATTTCATGATGCTCCTTTTTTAATCCTTCTTACATTTTTGTACGATAAAAGCTCATAATCTGATAAAAGCGTGTACAGTATTCACTTATGTCACCATCCCCATCCTGTCAGGTCCTATAAATAAATTAAACAGCCTACGAGCTAACATTAAAAAACTAAAGAAAAAAATATTTGTGTTCATTAGGAAAATGAATTTTTCATTTGTATCATTTGTGCAGCTAACTATGCAGTTGGAGAAGATTTACCAGTGTTTGAAATAACTTCAAATCTCTTTCGTGTGCATTATTTAAATAGTATTTTATCTAGCTGTTTATGTATCAGTACTGCCGAAAAAAAGAGAAGGAAGCAGTTTTATTTTCAAAAGAAAACGGTGTTAGAATAGTCAAATTCACTGTAGGGTTTAATTCCTCTGAAATGCAAACCAGCATCATGCCAAGAAGGGTACTGTAGTCCAACAATGACCATTTTAAGGTGCTTATCAAACACCATTACATGCACCATATCCTTTTATATGATCTGTGAATGGACTTTAGAGAGGAGGATGTGCACTTTGTCCTTGCTTTAATGGTCTTGTAAGTTGATAGAGTTGTAGCTACAGAGACTATAATGTCCCTGATGCATCATATTCTCCTCTCGCCTTCTTGGCGCAGCAGGACCGCAGCCTCAATGCTGTGTAAGGTCATCACCGTGACTCAGCTGTGGGCTTATTTACATTACATACCATATCTATCTTTACTACAATACCCCCCCCCCCCCTCGCGCCCCCAAAAAAGGGCAACATCTTTGACGATGACCTTGCACAACAGTTTGGGGAAGTTTCACGCCCTCTCGTGCAAACATTGTTGGCCTTTATGTCTGTAGGAATGAATCCTGTATAGCAGCAACAGCAGAAGCTGAATGTTTTGTGTATTGTGGAACCTGCACAGCATATTTCAGTGACTGCATTGAGATGGAAAGATACTTCTGACACTTCCTGCACTGTAATCTGTACTCAGTGGTGGTATTTAGCCTGACAACCCCCTCATTTCAAAGCAAATGATATTTTATACATATTCATGCATCCCCTAGCGCCGCCATCCGCAACCAACGGACCTCGGTCCGGATACGGACCCATATGCCATCCCATCCGGACCCGGAATATATTGTTAAAATATTTGTTAATTTTGACGGGAGAATTAATTTTAAACCGGAGCATTTATTTTTTTCCCTATCTGACACAAGTGCTTTTACCAGCACTGCACTGAGCAAGGATTGGAAGCTACAAACCAATCGCGTGCGAGTCATACTAACCACGTGGTTCAACTAGCGAATCAAATCGTCAGCTTGAACTCAGAGCGAGTTGTATGAGCAAACCGAAGCAGAGGCACAGACATCCACGCAGTGTGATATAAGGAAGAGGAGGTGAAAGCCGGTGAGCGAAAAGCGATTTAAGCGAGAAACGCAGGGTGATACAGGAAGACAGCGCGTGGATTACAGTCAGAAGAGGTGCAAACACTATGGCGCTTTCTAAAAAGAGAAAAGTAGATGCCGAAAATCGAGCGTTCAACACGGAATGGACTGATGCGTACATGTTCATTCTTCCACCCGCGAGCACGAAACCAGTGTGCCTCATATGCTCCGAAACCGTGGCACTTATTAAAAGTGCCAATGTCAAGCGTCACTATGAGACTAAGCACAAAGCATTTGACCAATCATACCCCCCTAAGTCCGAACTCCGGACGCAGAAAATTCGAAGTCTCACTGCCCAATATGATCAGTCCACCAGGGTATTAAGCCGTGCTTTCAGCGCACAACAGCGTGCTAATGAATGTTCCCTCCGTGTTGCTTGGGTTTTAGGGAAACACAAAAAGCCCTTTACAGATGCAAGTATTGTCAAAGAGTGCATGACTGAAATAGCAGAGGCGTTACTTGATGGTAAAGAAAAAGATGAGCTCTGTGACAAAATAGAGAAAATACCCCTGTCAGCCTGCACAGCCACAAGGAGAAGTGAGATACTAGCTCAAGATTCACTGTCCCAGCTGGAAGAAGCTATTTGTAAGGCACCGTGTGTTGGCCTGGCTGTGGATGAATCTACTGATGTGTCTGACAATGCTCAGCTATTGGTTTACATAAGATTCTTAAACATGGAGAAAAATCAGTTCTGTGAAGACCTCTTAGGTGTGACTCCCCTGCAGACCACTACCAAAGGAGAAGACATCTACCTGGCCATTAAGGAAATGCTAGCACAGCGAGGAATAGAGCCAAAACAAGTGATATCAATAACCACTGATGGAGCCCCTGCCATGATAGGGAGAGAAAAGGGAGCTGTGGCAAGGTTGAAAGAAGACAACGCTGACCTGATCTCTTACCACTGCATTATTCATCAGGCTGTCCTTTGCTCCACCCTGTCAGATGAGTATGCTGAGGTGATGAAGACAATGATGAAAATCATAAACTTTCTCAGGGCATCTTCTTCTTGTCAGCATCGCATGCTCAGGGAATTTCTCAAAGAGGTTGATGCAAACTCTGATGATCTTTTGCTACACAACAATGTTAGATGGCTCAGCAAAGGCAGGGTGCTAGAGCGATTTTGGTCAATTAGACATGAAGTAACAGCTTTCTTGGAACAACTGGAAAGTCAGAAAGCAGCCAACTTTTCTGTCTTTCTAAATGACGAGAAAAACATGGGTATCGTAGCTTTTTTGGCTGATATCATGTCACACCTGAATGGGCTTAATTTGCAGCTGCAGGGAAAGAACAATTCCATTTGTGATCTGATGACAGCTGTCCGCTCATTTCAACGAAAACTTCAGGTGTATAAAGAAGATCTGCAAGGAGACTACACACACTTCCCAAAAGTGAAAGAACAGGTGCAGGGCCATAGAGATGTCTCCTCTTTTGTTGACTTTGTTGACAAGTTGATTGAAAACTTCAGCAAACGCTTTGATAGCTTCAGCATTGGAGAGGAGCTCACCCTCTTCATACAGAATCCATTTCTCATCACTGATGTCAGAGCATTCACAAATGATGTCACACATCACTTCAAGTGGGCAAACACTGGGGCTCTCCAGATGCAAATGATTGACCTCCAGGCAGATGTGGCCCTGAAAGAGCAGTTTGCAAGAACAGAATCTACCACATTCTGGCTCCTGATGGTTCCTGAGACAGCTTTCCCAGATCTGAAAAAAGTGGCCCTGTTTATCTTGACCATGTTCGGCTCCACATACAGCTGTGAGGCAGCGTTCTCTACATTGAACATAATAAAAACAAAATATCGTTCCAAGCTCACCAATGAGCATCTGCACATGTGCATGAGAATGGCCCTGACCTCCTTCAAGCCCAGATTTAAAATGTTGGCAGGGCAAGTCAAAGCTCAATTCTCACACTGAGCAAGGGAAATTGGGGTAAGACAGATGTAAGAGAAATCTGTAAGAGAAATAGTTCAGGTGTTTTGAGAGTTGTTTTGTTGAGCAGAAATATTGAGATTGTTCAATCAAAAGGAAACTGAAGATGCTATTTTTTCTTAAGCACTTTATTTTTGAATACATAATTTAGTTATTTCTAATTTAAACTGCAGCCACACAATGTTATCCTGTGTTTCAGTGCTAATAAACTTCTTTGAAATTATTTTAACCTGTATTATTATTTTTTTAACACCATGTATTCCGATATTGTCATACTGCAAACAGACGATATTGCGGACCTTATTGCGGACCTCTGCTTGAGAAAATTTCTTTGAACTGGACCTCCTCACAGTTTTCTTGAATACCCCTGCCCTAGCGTATCCTTTGTGCGACCTCTGCAGACACACACAGGTATACGTACAGAATCCCTGAATAGTCCGAATAAGATGTACAGCCTCACAGCATTCCAGGCTACAAATGTCTGATTCTCCAGTCAAAGTGTATTACTTCACAAGTGGCTGGTAAAGAAGTGGAACTGAAAGAAGGGTGAGATGCCAGAGCTAGTGAATGATGTAAAGAACAAGAAAGAGTAAAAGACATTTTGTTGAGTTTTATTAGCTAGTTAATTGAACTCCTTAGAATAACTGGTTAAATCTGAAACTCTTTTTGAATTTGAAACTATTAGACAATTACTGTGATGTCACATACAAGCACAGACATGGGAATAGGGAGTCTCAGCTTAAAGACTTCCTATTTTTAAAAGAAACTTTCAAAACAAGGATAAGGCATGAGAAGAACTGGAGAGCATTGGGCAAGAACAACAAATGACTTGGCAATGATAAACAGAATCCCAGGAGGAAATGCAAACTACAAGGGAGGTATCGGAAGGATCTGACAAGGAATCAACCTCTGGAGAGGTGATTGGTGACATGGGAACCAGTAGAGTCCAATCTACAGAATTCAGTACAGCTGGGTTCAGGTGAAATGGGCTGGGAAAATTAAGGGAAGATATGCACAAAATACATACAGAGTGTCATGTTGTGTTGGAAACAAGTAAAGGTAGGTTGTCTCTGAGTGTGTTTGATCCAGTGACTCTAAATTACATCTCAGTTTTACTCAATAAAATTATCATTTTTCCCCGTGATGTTGTTTGTCCTGCTATCGGCCTTTGGATTGTAGACATTTCTAATACTTCATCCTTTTTTATGTCTCAGCTTCTTAAAAAAGTAGTGGCATAACAGATAATTTCTTATACAGAAAAACATAAGATCTTTGACAAATCCAGCACTTTTAAGGTCTTCTGGGAGTTTGTCCCAGAATTGTGGAGCATAGGAACTAAATTCTTGTTCTCTGTGTTTGGTTCTGGTTCTGGTTCTGCAGAGTAGGCTGGAGCCAGAAGACCTTAGTGGTCTGGAGGGTTGATACACTGACAACAAGTCTGTGATGTATTTAGGTGCTGAGCCATTCAGTGACTTGTAGACAGAAGTATATATAACAGAAGTATTTTAAAGTCTATTCTCTGAGATACAGGGAGCCGGTGTAAGGACTTTTAAATTGGAGTGATGTTCTCTACTTTCTTACATTCTGGATCAACTGCAGCAGTGGCAAGAGCGATACTGGCGGATTCGCTACGGATCCGTCTTAACACGTGAAGTAACGTTCAAAGCAGTAACAAACCCTAAACACATTGGAACAGTGCAATGCTCACAATTTCAACTCCTCCTTTTACCCTCTGACTCGCCTTGAGGGCATGTCTGACTGAGATCCTTTTATACCCGAACGCAGGGCTATGGTGATGAAAGCATGTCCAAGTGACTAAAGCGTGTACCGTTTGAACCAATAAGAAAATTCAACTGCAATAGCCACCATTCAACCCTAAGAGGGCAGCACTAAGACGGTTTTAAAACAAATATTTGCAAACTAAACAATATCCAAATCCTCAATATAGTAAAGTGAAAGATTTTAGTTTCAAAAGAACTAGATAACAAAGGTTTTATGAAAATATTTGGCCTCTTTAAAAAGGCAATAACAATTATTGTCCATTAAACAACATTTTGCAAACACATGATCCACAAGGCATCCTTTTTTGCATGTTGCCGCATATTGTTCTAAAAACTGTTACAACAATATATAACAATATTCAAGCCTTTGGACGCATACAGAACAATGGAGCAATGCATCTAAAAAGATGTGTCTAAATACAGCAGCCATACATTAACTCGCTATTCAAGGCTGGACACCATGTCAACCACTGCAGGTTTTCTGTCACCTCTGATTTCCCATCGTGTGCAAAAAAAAAAAAAAAAAATCTATTTACCAACCAAAAGATGGTTGCCAGGGCTCAGAGCACCTAAAGACATGGAGGTGATAATTGGATTTATATTTTCTTATGTTCAAGTAGCCTTTTGTATTGAGCTAAGGAGTTGTATTTAAAATCAAAAATTTCTGATTCTTCCTCAGGATTTCTTCTTTAAACAAGCTTAACTGTACAGCTTGGTTTTCCTAGTTAGTTGTTATATTGTTTAGTTACCCCTATTGTGTTTTAATGGTCTGATCAGCTATTGTTATCTTTGTGTCATTTATTTGTTAGGTCAGGTATCTGCTGTTTGTGAAGGCTGTTGGTTTGTTAAGTTAATTTCTGTTGCTGGAGTTTAGTTTATTTGACCTCTTTTATGAGCTCAGTATTCAATTTGTGTAAATGTAATATTCTGGGGTCAAATAAAAACCCTGTTTTTCTGAGAGTTCCTGTGACTCCTGTTTTTCCATCGCATGTTGCATCATAATGTATATCAGGGGGGATTTTATGGTTTTCTAGTATGTTTTAACAGCATTTCTTTTTAGATTAGCATTGACTACAACTAAAGCTTTTAAATAGAAATTGCATCACATGTTCAAAATTGTAGTGACAAGCATTTCCCAGAAAGAGATGAACATTCTAGTAACACTATTGAAACAGCGCTTCACATCTTAAGGTAGGTTTTGTCAGAAATTGTTCCACAAAAATGCTGGCCTCATGATGGTCTGAGCAGGTGGAACATCAAGCAAAGATGCGCTTAGAGCCTTAGGCTGGTGTCGTTATTTTTCTGTAATCTCAGTGAACTGCAGATTGTTCATAATATTTCATCAGCCCATCCTTTACTCACTGCAGCGATAGAAGCCTCCTGGGATTTTATAAGCAATTCTCCTCTTCAGGAAGTCAAACTTTACAAATGAAGGCCTGCTCCTTGATGTGCACACATTGTGCCGCACATAGGAGAAACCAGGTGTTGTTACATTTCATCTCCGTCTATCAATGGCTCACCCTAGTTTCCAGTCACTATTGTTTCTTCTTGTGTGCCTTTCTTCCTCACCCACACGTTTGTCATTTTGTTGTTCAGACAGTGCCTCACATTATCGGTTTTATTTTTTGCATTTTTCTTTTCTGGAGTGGGGTTGGGGGATTCCTCGTTTCTGTAGCATGGCAGTAGTGCGGCGACATGTTCTTAATTTGGCTTGCATCTATGTAAGCTCATTCAATAAACTGACCTCTAAGTCTTTAACACATTGGCAGATCAATTAAGCAACTTATTTTTAATTGGCTGGCATTAAATGTCAGTTTGCGTTCACTATATTTGAAAACCCTGGTATACTGTTTCCCTGTGTTTAATTACTCTATAGTCCTTTAACTCTATTATTCTGGACATGCAAAACCCATGCAGAAAATCTAAAATGAAAAAGGGATTAAAATGTAAAAGAAATCAACAAAAAAAAAGGGAATTTGTGTGGATCAAACATCTGGGTTTCATATGTATAAAATTTCTGATAGCCAGAAATGGAGCGGTGTTAGGGAAAGCGTCACATATGGATTTAGATATATCCACCAGATTCCTCTGATGTTCAACATTACCGACTGTGAGGAACGGAGAACTTTATATCCCACCATAATTCAAATGAGGAAAGTTTAAAGCATGACGATAAATATATGATAGGACAGCTCCTGAGTTCTGAATGTAAAACATCCGAATCAGCATGATATGGATATGCATCATATCTGGAGGATATCTCTGCATTTTCAACATCATTACTCCCCGCAGTACTGTATATGTAACAAAAATACCTTTTTTTTGTCCCTGTTCTTCTGAAAGCTATATTGCATTTGCATTCATCCCTTTTAAGCGGCTCATATTATGAATAAAATGATTCTTCAGCTGGTTCTGATTCTGTGTGTTTTCTCTATCAGCGTATTTTGCTCTCTGCTGAAGTCTGAGGGGGTTTTATCCCAGCTGGGGGCACGGAACAGACAGAGGTCCTGAATGAACATAATATAAAGCAGCTCCTCCGTCTTGGTATCATCTGTCAGATATCATTAGTTTTACACTGGACGCACACAACCAGAGAATATTGAACAAGCAGCCATCTGCCTGTAGTCTACGATCAGCAGGGTGCTGCATGGTGAAAACTTAAAACATCGAAGTGGTTTTTCACATTTTAGCTACTGCTTGGAATATTTCCAGAGACACAAATAGATCTGAGGAGCTGTAAAATTAGCACTTCGGGGCAGCAGAAGTTTTGACAGTCACCGGCTATCAAAACTTTTCGCTACATTCACAACGTGCTGTCAGTCTGTTGCTACCAACACTGGAATTTGCTCCCTCTCTTTTATTTTCCAAGTGAAAACGCACACAATATGCACATATATTTAGTCACGCATCTCTCTGCTGTAACCTGTACCTGCCAGCTTGACACATATTTGTACAACTGGTGTTCCTGTGTGCATGTAAATGTTTGTTTAAAAAAAAAAAAAAAAGAAGCTGACATGAATGTGAATTTTTAAGCTTCTGTTTCCTTCAATTTTATGTTAATCTCTGTTGAAGATCTAACACCTCCTTCCAAGTCAGGGAGAATACTTGCTGACATCTTTGACACTCGACTCAGTCCCTGCTGTTTTGGATTGACAACGCAATGCAGTCTGTGACAGAGACGGCAAACTAATCTGCACCACCTTAACCACGCTGGAGAGAAGACAAGTGATTGCACTCTTGATGGAAGTAATACTGGAAGAAAAGAGGGGTTGGGCAAAAGATGGGTGCAGACAAATGACAGAGTGTGAAGCTCTTGTGTGTGATAACTACTGAGTGACGGCAGTCTGTCTTCTGTATCAAAATCAGCAGACAAGGGCGACCTTCTGAATACTGGACTGTCATAGAAAGCTGCCATTTCCGGAGGAAGTGTTGATCAGGAAATAACTTGACAAAACACCTGTAGAGATAGGCAGTGGAATTTATAAAATGTTGACCTTCTTTCTAGTTCACATAAATGTGGACAAACCATGCCTGTATAATAGATGAAAAGCAAATAAATTGGATATGTCTAAGCAGGTGATTCCATGTGAAAATGGAGACAGCTCTACACAAACCAACTGTTAGATTCAGTGGAGGTACTCAAATCCAAACTTGGAAATTTTGTTACAAACTGTTTACTTTACTGCATTAGTGGTTCCTGTTGCCTCGGTAGAAAATGTAATTCAATGTGCCTTGAGATCTTTCCCAAAAATCCATTTAAAAAGGTACAAATATTTGGTAAAGGATTTTTTTTTTTAATCATTGTTTGATTAGATATGAAAAAGCTGTGATTAAAAAAAAAACTATTTAAATATTTATCTGAAAGATAAGAGCCAAATAAATGCAAAGTATAATTAAAGCAAATCTAGTTAATAACTTGTAACTGGATCAATTTAGTCTATTTTTTCATCTTTTCTGTGTAAAGATCTTCAGTCGTGGCTTCTGCATTTTAGGATGACATAAAGTCCTGGCCACTTTATTAAACACATTTTGCTGGCCGGTTGGCACCATCTTTTGTCTTCAGAACTGTCTTAACCCTTAATGGCATAGATGGTTTGGGAAACATCCCTTAACATTTAGATTTGTATTGATATGATAGTGTCAGAGATTTGCTGCAGATTTGAACATCCAAGAGTGAGTCTCCCGATCCAGTCTGTGTGAATTCTAGCTTTATTTCCCTGTTCTTAGCTAACTCGAGTGGTAATTTACTGTTATAGCTCATCTGTTGTGTCACTATTTCCTGATGTGGTGAGTTGGTGCCATGTGATTGGCTGAGCTGTCATTTGTGATTACAAGCAACTAAATAGGTGTACCTACATAACGACATACATCTGTTTAAGATATGATTCCCATATTAACCAGCTAGTTAATTAAGTAACTACTTAAAGCTAGCGTGTGGCAATTTTTCTGGAAGTTTCCTCAAGTCATTTTTTTAATAACTGTGCATGCGCTAGACAGTCTTACCTTGCTCCTCCTCACTTCAGGAGGATTGGATGAACTATTTCTTTCTACTGAGGCCCTCCTCTCCTTTAATAAACATGAACGCGGTTCGCTTCTTGTGACTCTCAGCCATGTTCAAAGTATACGGTGAGAGCAGCGGAGCTACAATGAACGGCAAACACCGAAGCTAACTGCTAAGCTAACTGCTAAGCTAACCAGCTACATAAACACTAGAAGTGCGCATGCACAACCAGCAAGCAGAAACTAACAAGGAACGAGCACGCACACTGACGTTAGGTGAGCACATCAGAATGACTGACATGTGGGACAACCAATAGATGAGGGACAGAGGAGAGCGAGAGCAGGACCAAAACTATGACCAACTATGGATTGGTCAGAGTTTTTAGAGACCTGCAGCTCCCTCAGAAATCAATTTTAACCCCCTTTTCCTGAATATGAATACATAATGTATTGACTACTTTCAGGATGGAAGGGCAATTTTACCCAGTACAATAAAAAGTGTTTCTGAACAGGATTACCAATAATAGCTTTAATAGTTAATTACATACCTCTCAACTTTTGACGACTGTTGAGAGTGAGATTGTTGTCGGGAGGGGGGGGGGGGGGGGGGGGGGGGGTGCTGTTATCAACACTGTCCAACGGGGGGGGGGGGTGCTGTTGTTCGATTCAAGACGGTCACTATTTTAGACGGACTTTGCTTTCATGTTACAGTTTGTAATAACACATGACGACTTACCATTTAATTCGCACACAACACGGACCGTACAAGTGTTTCACTTTGGATGAGGGAAACTTGTTTGCGCGGCGGCGGTCCTTGCAGCTGTGTTACCTCTACTACTGGACGTGCGGAAACCATTGTACCGCAAATTGGTTCCGCCATGACGCGAAGCGTCCGTACGCGTGCGTTTCAAGAGTGAGACTTTCATTGTAAGATTGAGATTTTCAAAGTAATGCGTGTGAGCGTGTGCAATTGATGAAATGCGTGTGTCACACGGTCAATGCGTGAGAGTTGAGAGCTATGGTTAATTAAGTAAATACATAATAAAAGGATATACTTAGTTTGGACCACTGGGAAAAGGACTATTTTGAAGATGCTATTGTTAGCTTTCAGAAGATTGATAAATTAAAATACATAGGAACCAAAATGCCTCATAAATGGCAGGAAAAATGTTTAGACTTATACTGAGCACTGCTTGATACTATAATCATCTATTAAACATGACACTGGTCAGCAGTAGAGACAGTTCTCTGAGGATGAGAACTTTTAAAATATTTTCCTGATCCCATTTAAAGAGTTTGACCAAAGAAATATTTCCAGTCTAAAGAAATTTTTTTTAATGCAGTTTAACTATAAAACAATAAACATAGCAGTGGCAATATTCCTTATTTCTGTCTCTGTAAGTGAATGATAGTTGCCATAACATTTTCAAAGGGCCTCATTAAACATAATTAAATGTATGAAAGGCACATGTAAGACCTCCCATGCAGAACCTGGTTTTGAATCTGAATAATGTGCTTTATATTTTGGAAGTGTATAATAGGAATTAAAAAAACAGTTAAAGACAAAAGCAAGGAGACTCGAAACTGATTGCTGAATGTTTGTAAAAAAAAAAAAAAAAAAAATTATATACAGTCAAAAGGCCAAATGCATTTCAACAAACAGCCAAGCTGTCTGAGAGCCAGTATGTGAGGAAATGTCAGGAGGCTCAGGTGGATGAATTTCTTTCTACTTAAAGGCTTTTGGTGAGCTTTTTACCTGCAAAGAGAGATTAGTTGATCCTTTAAATATCAGCTCATATTTCATTTATGTCGCCTCATGTTTCAAGTGCATATGGTGTAATGCCAAAAGGACTCACTCTTGTGCCAAATAAATTTTATCTACACACAGATGGTGCTTTAATAGCAGAAAAGCAATTTTCTCCATAAAATACTCCTCATTTGAAGTCTACCTCAAAGCATCGGCCCTCTGGCAACAGAGAAAAGCTGATTATAAAACAAACAAGGAGGTCTAAATCGGAGCTCTAAAGAAGCTCTAAATCGGAACGGCCATAGACAGAGGCAGAGAGAAATGGCTTGTCAAGCAGACATACAGTTGATGTCAAAAGTCTACACACCAATTAAAAAAGAGCTCTGTTTTTGTGACATAGAGAAATAAAATTGACAGAAGAAAGAGAAGAATAAATAATAACAATAACAAACAAATCTGTTCTGGGGAAATATAAAAAAATACTCATGTTGCATAAATGAGGAGACCTCCAAACTACAGCCTTGTGAGTAAATTTTAACATTCAGTCTTCCTGAGTTAACATGAATTATAGTGAATCTGAGGACCCTGACACAGGTGAGGCTTTCAGCGGTCCTTGTAGGATTTTCCTGGGATTTCCACATTTGGATCATTTACCAAACCTGTAGTTCGTTTTTTAACTGTGAAAAGGTTCTCATGGTGCAATAGTGTCAGTCAGGAGAAAGGTAGAAAAAGAAAACAAAACTATAGAATTAAATGTAACCAATGGCCCTATTAAGATATTTTTTAGAAAAATATGGGACAACGGTAAGATCAGAAAAACGGGATGTTTCTCCAAAACTAAGGATTAGATTAGACTTAAGCTGATCAGGGAGGCTGCCAGCGGCATTGAAGGAGCTTCAGGTATTTCCAACAAGTCCTGCTTGTTTTCTACATGCCACGTCAATCTTCTGTCTCCTCCATATGTCTGGACTAAGGAGTAGCATTGCAAGACCGAATGGTTTCTTTCAAAGAAATCATCCAGGCTTGGGTAAAATCGTCCAGAACTCTGTGTAAGAATGTCTTAAGGTCCCCGGGAACTAAACTGGAACTTTTCAGACACAACTGAAAAAAATATATTATTAAAATGTAATTGACGCAATAAATAATTAATTATGTACAAGGTGGTGAAAGCATTGTGATCTGGGGTCACTTTTCCATAAACGGATCCTGTTTTGTTTTTTTCTTGTATTATTATTTTGTCAAGGAAGATAAAATTGTGATAGTTACACAGGTCTGTCAGCTTTGAGCCAAAACCTTCAGATATTTGCTCAAAAGCTGAAGAATAAGGAGAGATTTTATTTGTTTCTGCGTCACAGCGAGTACAAGCACACACCCAAATCAAGAAAAAGAATGGCCTCAACAGAAAAAGATCACCTTTCGGAAAGGTGTATTCAGAGGCTAGCGCTAAATCTGACAGAAAATCACCATGGTCACATCTGGCTGCAGACAGGAGGTGTCTTCACAGTCTGAGAGGAGGCAAAGCTTGACAAGTCAAGACAAGAGACACTGATAGAGTTCTACTCCTAAATCTAGGAGCCAAAATTGATTCCAAACGTGCTTAAACAAACTATCAAGGGTGCACACACTTACACAAACAGGTTATTGTCTATTAATTTAGGCTTTAGATTTCCGTAAAACTGGGTAGTTACCAATAGGAGTGAAATGTTCTTCTTCCAGATTAAAAATTTTCCAAGAGAAAAAAGAAAAGAGGTAAAAAAGGACAGGCATATTAGAGTGATATGCCTGCTCAGGTCTTGCAGAATAAGTAACATTTGACAGAGCATTTGAACAGAAAGCAGTGTTGCCCTGTTTGTATTTGTGGCACACGTCTGACACCTACTGGTTATTCTTAGGACAGCAGTGTCCTGCATCACGGAATGAAAGCAAATGTGTCACTAAAGGAAATCTGGAGTTTGGGTTTCCTGACCTCCCAAAAAAATCTAAATTAATCAGATTATATGTTGTAATAATGACAAAGCATGACCATGCCCGACCTTTGTGAAACTAAAACTGTATGAAAATTCTGTATTTTAGTGTGAAGATTCATGTTTGGTATACATAAATCTAGAAATATGGGTTTAGCAGCTGTTAAAATGTGTTCAGTTTAACCTTAGTTGTCAGTTTAAAACGTGTTAGTTTCCCAGAACTTGATAAAGATATTTAAAAATATTAATCTTGCAAAGATAATTAACTAGTGACATACTGAAAGTCAAAATAAAATGATTCAGAAATATGCTATTTTACTGAGTTGCTTCCTTCAGCCTAAATCACGTAACTTCTTGAATTATGAGCTTGTTGAACACTCCAACACTGCGACCTCACCTGGCTGCTGCATCAAAATGTCCTTGAGCAGTGATGCTTTGTTGCTCACTAAAGCCAAAGCAATTTCTGTTTTCTTGCCTCTCCAAACACAAACCAGATTTAGATCTGAGAGTCATCATCGAGTTTAATCCTCTGTGAAGCAGCCCTGAAATCAAACAGCAGCAACAAGCTTACTTTGGCAGATTGAAAAACTAGAAAAGTTTCTTCAGCACTTACAAAAAAAGGCTGATAGGCCTTGAAGCGAGCTTAGGCGGCGGCACGTGCGCACCAACACACAGAGGCTCAGCAAAACAGAAGATAAACATGTAAGCAGGGGGTTTTACAACAAATTGGACACCCTGAAATTAAAAAAAACTAAAGCTTAAACTGAAATATCTGCTGAGGTCGCTCATATAACAAAACTTACCAGCCTTAATCATGTAAGGTGGCTGGTAAATGAATAATATAAATCCTTTAGAAAGCGGTACCTTCTTAGAGTATTTGCCTAAAATCTGAGATCGGTTGCCTACTTAATTAATAATTAGATGACTTACTCACCCAGAAACTGCCAGATTTATTTGATCTATTTTTGTCATCTCTTTCCAAAAAACTATGCTGTTTAAATTAAAAAAAAAATGGAACACCTAATTACAACTATTTGTAAAATAGAATAAAAGTAAAATAAAATGAGCAAATTAACATCAAATCCTTTATCATGTAATTAAATGAATTGAATTTTATCATTTTGGATTTACTGTTGTGGAACTGAATTAAGTTGTCCATAATGAGTTTAGTCTAAACAAAAGATGGCTCTCCTAATCTATTGACATTTTGTTTCTTTTTCTGCTGAATTCTGTACCAGGCAAGAACTAAAAAAACTAAGCCCACTTTATCTGACTTATTTATGACTGCAAAGTTTAACTGAACCTTGTAGTAACATCCATGCAGTAATATTTAAACCCTGATGTATTATTTGGTGATCTTGATCTCTAAAAAAAAAAGTGAGTAATCAAAACATGTGTCCCAGTTGCACAGCAAAAGAAAGGATTGTACAAGGCAGAGAAAGATAAAGACAAATATTTTGTCTTTGCGCAAACACATGAAAAATAGTCCGATTCGAATAAAAGGACCACATTTTTTCCAAAATTTTCTTTGAAAAACAAAGAAATGTGACGTGGCTCAATGCTAAAGTTGCCTTGAATCACACCAGGAGATGCCGGTGCCTCCTCCTGCAGGCTGGTCTCTAGGATTCAGTGGAGAGGAAGCCAGATTTACTACAACAGAGACTGCAGGAGGCACAAGTGGAAGCTTTCAAAACCACCTCTATGATTTCACCTCACAGACCACAATTTCTGACACTGACCATGTGGTCAGCATTACAGTAACACCACATAGGGGACATTACTCTCACCATTTGAATTCAGTGTCCAGATTAACAACAATGTTTAAATACCTGTGTCCACCTGGACAACCGGCTGTAGTGCAGTCTATCATCCAATTTCAAGAATGTACTGCTTACCTTTTGTTCCCTTTTTGTAGTGTAGCAAGTCTCTTTTAAAAAAAAACATTTATTTTCAATTAACGTTTGACTCAGAGTGAACTGATTTGCTCTTTTGTTGTACCTGTTTCATGAGTGTTTTCATCTCTGTCTTATGTCTTGGTTTTTATTTGATATTTGTACAACACTTTGGGCAGACCTAGGTTTTTTAAATGTGCTTTAAAAATAATTGGATTTGGATTTGTGTAGTGTCCAAAGACTATTATATAGCAATGCTGCAGTGAGCGGGTGCGATGACGCAACGTCCCTGCTGGAAATAATTCTGTTCTTGTTCTTCCCACTTTTAGTAAACCTACAAGTTTTTCTGTTCTTGTGAGTACAGCAAGACTAACGAAAAATTGCACGAGCTAAACACACGTTTTAAATCCAATTTTAGGGGAAGAAAAAATCTGCTTCTTAACACTGCGTCAAGGTTCTGAAATCAGATGCATTTGTTACACCATCTAGAAGGGCTGCACAAGTAATCACATTTGCAATATAAGTGTGATTTTAAAAGACGCAATTTCCAAATCCCAGGAGTGTGAAATTTTTGTCTATGTAACAATTAATGAATCAGACACGTCCTTCAGGTGACGGTAATATGTTTAAAGTGGATTTGCCTCCACATGGAAGAAAGAGAGTTGCAGTATTGAGATCATTTTTTTAATTTGTTTTAGACTTTATATAATCACATTTCTTTACCAGGAATCTCACCATAGCATTAATTACTGGTCAAACTGTTTAAAGATAGACTTGTTTGTTGGTTGCACTTTGCACTATATGCTCAACAAGGATTGATGTCCAGCTCACAAAGCTATTCTCTTGAATAATAATATTCTGATTAATAAAAACAGTCAGATTTCTTGTTTTAAATAGTCCTTGTGTACAAACATCTTTAGCTACAGGCCATTTTTTTGTGGCTTGTGGTTATTGCTGAGAAAAGTCAAAATTAAATCGCAATCGCAATAATGGTTGAAATATATTGCAATTTAGATTTTTGCTAAAATGGTACAGCCCTACTATCTTGTCAGGAAGTACACCCTGTGTACCAACATAAAACAGCTTGACAAATTCAGTTACATTTTTCTATACATAAAATGTGTAGACTGGAAAAATAAAACTGAAAACTTGTAAATGCTACTTGTGGCTGTCAATAATACAAAATACATAATTATGAAAAACAGACCAGAGTTAATATCACAGATCACAATGGGGAAAGATCTCTTGATCTCTATATTCTGTGAAGCATATATATAAATAAAAATAAAAAAGCTGGTCTCACAAATATATGGAGGTATGCAAACCTCTAAAAGTCATTCTACATTATCCATCCAACAAAAATGGGAAAAGGAGTCTGGTACAGAATCATCAGAGGACTCATGGATGGAGATATGTGAGACACAGGCGACCACCGCAAACTCAACATCATTAAGGGAGTTTGGTTGGAAGAATGTTGTGAGTTTTTTTTAATCACTCCCAAAATAACAGCTTTGTGAACAGGCTCTGAGAGTCTGAGGCTTTGTTGGAGGCCATGTGGAACCGATATGGCTGATCGTTTTCATGTCCAAAAATCAACCATATTGGAGGGAAGTAACAAATGACATATGCAAGATGCTGGGAGTGAAATTGGACTGCTCTTTTATTGCTTGGTATCTGGGTAAAACACCAGAATCTGTCCCTCACAAACACCTGCTAAAGATCATTTTGGCATGTAGTAGACAGGCTATAACCCAAACATGGCTCCAAACCGACCCCCCAACATCGCACCAATGGAGGGGGATTGTGAAAGAAATCTATTGTATGGCAAGACTAACTTTTATTTCAAAACTGGGATTGGAGAAATGTGTTGAACGTTGGGAAAATGGATAATGCATGCACTGTGCCTGGAATAGTATGACACTATATCTTGATTTATGGAAAAGAATGAGCTGTGACCCTATACTATATACCTATTACACCCATGAATGTTTTTTTTTTTTCCTTCCTGTTCAAAATAAAAATATAAAAAACAGACCAAAGTGATTACCTTCAGTCGTGTTTATTCTTTAGTTCAAAAATGTGGTCTAAATACCGTAACCGTAGTGTCTGTTAGCAAAATGTTACCCCTAGAGACAAACCACCAGCGATGCCTCCTCTTTCTAACTCAGCCAGTCACAGTACTGCAGCCATTAAAGCTGTATGAGGGTTTCCTTAAGTAATGAAATCAAACATTACCTGTCAAACGGTACCAATAATAATTTGAAGGGAGAAGTTCATTTACAGGTCTCTCTTGGGATTTTGCTATGAAACGACACAAATATTTTTTCCCCACAAACCCTGCATATTGGTGCAGTTGCTACGCTTGCCAGTTCAACATACTGCAACAAGGACATCCACATTCTGTTCAGCTTTGTAACCTTGGGCCACTGAGAATTAAACTATGTGCTGTCGTCTGTCTTTGCTTTCCTCAGCCATCAGGAACGTTCGTTCCTCAGGTTAACTCGGCCCATCTTCACCATCCTCTGAGGGATTAGTTTCATCAGTGAAAAGCAACACGCTGACGAATCTGGACTCATCCGATGTTGAAACAATGACAACAATGCCAGACGAGGATTATTCTGTTTGTACAGCAGTTCATTTCAGCCAAGTTACTAAATCGAAGAGGTGCACAGGGAAGACACTCATCTGTTATGATTCCATTAAAAAGGTTTAATCCAGACCTGTTCAAGTTTAAAGAAGAAAACCTCCAACCAACTAATAAAAATCTGTGGAAACCACCAACCATTTTGGTAATGTGGGCTCAGACTAATAAAGACAAAGTTGTTACCTTTATTTCCTGCCTGTAATTAAACCATTTAATCTCCATGTATGTTCGCCATTGCACACGTTTACGTGAAATGAGAATAGCTCAAATCTCATATAAAATAAATTCTACGTCATTAGCTGAAAATTTAGGATTGTACCCAATTTTCATTATGATTTTCATTTGGATCATTTAACTTTTAATGAAAAATGACTAATTAGGACCCCTGACCAAAAAAAAAAAGAAAAAATATTCTTAGCGTCTTTCTGCAAGAAGAATTTATTTATTGTATATATTGAAGTCATCCAGCCATGTTTTCCTAACAGTAATACACGACATGAATACAAAAGAACTGCTTTAAATTATCAATCGTCATAGGAGATACAAAACAACCCCATGGAGGGTATGGATTCATGCATGACCTGTAGAAAACATCCTGCAAGAGTAGAAAAAAAGACTTGATTGCTCTTGTGTTCTGGTTTTCATCACAGAAACAGGTTGTACAGAAGCTGAATCAGCAGGAAGATAACGATGAAGGTCAGCCAAGAACGTGCTCTCCCTCTGAGGTTTAAATACTGAGGTTCTGCCACCCTTCTCATTGCTTCTCCAACCATCTTGTCGTTCAGTTATTCAACGTGACGACAGCATTTCTAATAGGTGGAAAAAGAAAAGAAAAAAAAAAAAACAACCCCAAAGATACCAACCCTATAGTACAGCTGTGGTACTAATAACAGATGTGGCTCTTTTAGGCGATCTGCTTTCATTCAGCAAATCAGTAAGTGTGAACCTGAAAAAAATATATATATACAGTTAAGCCCACAATAATTTTGGCCTTGGCAGATGTAGTTCTAAAATTACTTTAGTCCATCCAAGAAGCTTGTTTTCGATAGGGAATGATCCATTATAAAAAAGATAAAACTATGTTAAAGAAGTATAAAATAAACATTTTTTATTTTATTCCACTTCAAAGTATTTATACCCTTCTCAATAATTTGAGGAGTAAAAGTAGTTTTAATACATCAACCCTCAGAATTGACGATCATTAAGTGTCGGACTGGAAGGCTTCCTTCCACAGATTCTCTATCAGACTGAATTTAGCTGGGCCACTCCAAAATATTAGCTACTTCTAGTCAAAAGAAAAATGTTGGCAAAAATAAAAACTGACTTGGCTAAATCTGCCTGGGGTACGAATAAATGTGGGCTTCACTCATACTTTACGTTTCCTCAGCAAACATCTTTTTTCCTTCGTCTTCCTCTGGGGCTTCTTGATCTTTTACGCTGTTGTCGCTCTCCTCCTCTTTCCTAATTCCTGTCGGGTCAAGCGCTCGACGCTTTGCTGTCCTTCTCGATCTCACTTTTTCGTTCTGCTCCTTTTTCTCAACTCCCGTCGGGTCAAGCGCTAGACGTTTTGCCGTCCGCCCCGACCTCGCTTTCTCGTTCTGCTCTTCGTCCTCTGTTAAGTCCAAGGATTCCTCGTTTTCGCTAGTCTCCTCCTCGCTTTCTTCCCACTTCGACCGCCTCCGCTTCGCCTTCCGCTTCTGTGCTTTGGCTGTCTTGGCGTTCATACCTCGGCCTCGTCTTTCTTCCGTCGACGAGCCGGTGAGGTTCTTCTTAGGCCTCCCGAGCGGCCTGCCTGTGGTTTTCCTTTTAAATTTATAGCCGACCTTCTTTTGTGTAACCTGATTTTTCTCCACGTTGTCATTCACGGAGTCCGGGCCTCCGTTACCCTGAGGGTCCGCCCCTTGCTTCGTCGTCTTCTGTTGATCCTCCGACGCCGTGTGGTAACGCTGGACGTGACTCTTTAAGCTCACGTTGTGCGTGAAGCACTTGCTGCAGTGCGGACACTTATAAGGCCTCTCCCCCGTGTGCAGGCGCATGTGGGACTTGAGGTGGCCGGACTGGTTGAAGCCACGCTGGCACACCACGCACTTGTACGGCTTCTCTCCCGTGTGAACTATCAAGTGTCTCTGGAGCGCCAAATGAGAAACGAACCTGATCCCGCAGTAGGAACAGTTCCGCTTTCGCTCCTCGTGAGTTTCCAAGTGGTCCCTGCGCTCCAAGAATCTGGCAAACGTCTCGGGACAGCAGGGACATTTATAAGGCTTGTCCTGAATCAGGTGGGTCTGCTCGTGAGTGATTTTGTCAAGCTTAGTCTGGAACACGACGTGGCAGTATTTGCAGCGATGCTTGTAGTCGACGTTGTGCACCCTGTTGTGAAGGTTTAAAGCTTGCTCGTTGACGTACCTCTTCCCGCAGATGTTACAAGAGATGGGCTTGATTATATGCTCGCAGGTGTGAGGCCGTTGTTTTTCAAAGAACTTCCCGCACTCCGTGCAGAGCTCCCGGTGTTTGGAAACGGAGCCGTTGTTGACTTCCTCAAAAGAGCAATCTTCCTCCTCCTCCTCCTCAGATTCGAAAACGAGAGGCTCTTCCTCTGGCACCCAGTTGTCGTCTGAATCCCTGGCCCCTTCCGAATTGTTGGATTCATCGGTTTCATCCGCGGAGTCGCTCTCCTCGTCAGTGTTGACGATCTCACTGCTTCCGACTGTCTTATCTCTTGAAATTGTCTGTCAAGCACAAAACAAAACAGGGTCTTAATTTCAGGTTTGAAACTCAGAGTCGGGGGGCGCTAGTGAGCCAAGATGGAGTAAAGACGGATATTTTCAGAGCTCCTGCAGGCTTATCAACATTTTCGCTTTAAAAACCACAACTGCTCACTATTTGTGACCTGAATCGGATTAATAGAGGTGTTGGACTGTAAAGAATTCCGTTCCAGTAGACTTTACTTGATAAATGGCGGATAAACTCCGCAAATTCAAATACGACGGCAACATGGCAAAGCTAATGGCTAATTCCAGATCCACAAGGCAGCGTACTCCAGAAGAGGACCCACAACCCAAGAGCCCTGGTATGTGTGAAGAGTTGAGAGCCGATATCCTAACCTCTATGCGAGGGGAAATCTCCAAAATTATAAGGGAGGAAATGAGGAGTGCGCTGTCTGAAGAGTTCGCCACTCTCAGAGCTGATATCAACGCAGTGAGGGCCGAAATAGCCAGCAATGCTACCGCCACTCGTGCAGAAATCACCTCAGTAAAAACGGACATTGAAGATATGAAAGGTGGATTGTCTACATGGTCTGACGAGGTAAACACTCTGCAGACCACCGTTACTGAACTTCAGAGCGAGCTGGTTAAGATACGGGACAAGTGCGAGGACATGGAGGGGAGGATGAGACGCGGAAACATCCGTATAGTTGGCGTTGAGGAACAGCCGAACTCCGCCAACCCTGCAGAGGTTTCTAAAATTATAAGAGAAGCCCTCCAGATGGACCGGGATGTAAAAGTCGATCGCTCACACCGAACAGCCGCTCTGACGAAACCGGGAGACGGAGAGAGACCTCGGGTGATCATAGCCAAGCTGCATTATGATAGAGACGCCGCTGACATCTTGAGAAGAGCCAGGGAAAAAGCCCCGCTGACCTACAAGGGTAAAAGAATCGCAATCTTCCCGGATTACACCACCAGTGTGGCCAAGGCACGCGCAGCCTTCTCCGAGGCACGTAAAGCTTTACGGGGACGGGGCGATGTGCGCTTCGGATTACTTTATCCAGCAAGACTCAAAATCACATACAAAGAGGACAGTAAGGAGTTTCGGGATCCCGTGAAAGCCATGGACTACATACGGAAAACCATCCCCACTGCGATAACTGGAACTGAAACGTAAGCGAAGCTGCAAACGCTAATAGGACACAATCCGGTCCAGCAGATCCCAACTCTGAAATATTGTCTTTAGTGCTTAAATGCCAACTGTAATTGTGTTCAATGTCACTTATCTAAACTGATTCATTTGAAAGGTGCATACTTCTAACCTTGTTAAACTACTAAATTATAATTAAGTTGCGTTAATATTACTAGTAGATTATATGCTGTGGTTAAAGTACTTCTCCTGCAGGAGCCTGAACTTCCACACTCTTAATTTCTCTCTTTTTTGCTGTTTTTGCACACATCCAATCTTCATTGGGTTGTGTTTGTTGCTGCTTTCTATGGTGGCTAGGGACTTAAACCCACTACCTTGCATTATGTTATCTATGTTCATTTTTTATTGTGTTTCTTGCGCTTTGATCTTTCTGTTCCCCGAGGATCTCACTGCAACTAAAAAAACAGAGCATTTGAATATTAGTCTTGACAATATGGCACAGCAAAGTCTTACTATTTTATTGTATCGTCTTGGTGTTCATCGTTCATGTTGCTCAAATGTTTGGCTCCACCCGTCAAATGGCCGTCTCTGCCTCCAGCACAATACTATCACATATACATTTTTAAATTAAATCAGTTATGAGTACATTAACTGTAACAAGTTATAACGTGAGGGGTTTGCATTGTCCAATGAAAAGAAAAAAAGTACTGCTGCAACTCAAACAATCAAAATGTCAAGTAGCATTGCTGCAAGAAACACATCTATCAGATGTGGAACATACAAAATTAAGTAAGTCATGGGCTGATAAAGTTTACTATTCGTCACATTGCTCTGGAAGGAAAAGGGGTGTGGCTATATTAATACATAGGCAAATTAATTTCACTGAAACGTTAGTACATAAGGACAAGGAGGGTAGATTTATTTTGGTAAATGGGACAATTGATGGAACAGCGGTATCCTTTATAAATGTATATGCCCCTAATGAAGATGCTCCAGGGTTTATTAAGTCAGTTTTCAATATGATTGCAGAGTACAGCTCCGGTCTGTTGGTTATGGGGGGGGATTTTAATTGTGTAATGTCAAACCTAGATAGGCAACCAGCTTCTCAGACCCCCATATCTAAGATGGGTAAAATGCTTAAAAATATGTCTGTAGAAACTGGATTAGTGGACGTATGGCGATCCAAATACCCAAAAGACAGAAATTTTACATTTTACTCAAACCGACATGCATCTTACTCGCGAATAGATTACTTTTTTACTTCCAAGGCTGAGCTACACAGAATTGAGGATATAACAATATTGCCCATCACAATCTCTGACCACGCACCTGTTACTCTCCAGTGGAATATAGGATTGACCCCATCGTTTAAGCAATGGAGACTTAATACCTCCCTTCTTAATGACAAGGAATTCATTGATTTTGTTAAATCTGACCTCAAAAATTTTTTGGACATAAACAACACCCCTGACACATCTCCTATTATGTTGTGGGATTGTGCAAAGGCCTATTTAAGAGGTAGTATCATCTCCCACACCACAGCTAAAAAAAGACAAAAAGCAGCCAAACAGAAATATTTAGAAGATAGAATTCGAGATCTGGATCTTCAACATAAAAAGACTAGAGCATCCAAAATTCTGAATGATTTGAATACATCACGTAGAGAGCTCCAAGATTTATTATCAGAAAAGATAGAAGGTAACCTTCGTTTTGCTAAGCAGCAATATTATGAAAATGGAAATAGAGCGAGCAGACTTCTGGCCTTCCGACTTAAAAAACAACAGTCCTCAAATGTTGTTCAAAAGCTGAAATCGGGCAATAAATCAATCCTAAAACCAAAGGATATTTCTGAAACTTTTGCTGAATTTTACAAGGTTTTATACCGAGACACTGACACTTGTAGTGATGAGAATAAAATAGGTGACTACTTACAAAATGTTCAAGTTTCTGAATTATCTGATACTGTAGCTAAACAATTAGATAAGCCAATTCAAGTAGAAGAAATTAAAAATGTTATCTTATCCCTTAAAAATAATAAGAGTCCTGGCCCCGATGGTTTCATAAACGAATTTTACAAATGTTTCATAGACATCGTTGCCCCACTTTTATTGGAAGCATACCACTTTTCTTTAGAAACTAAAACAATGGCGCCATCCTGGTCTGATGCCACAATAGTAGTACTACATAAAGAAGGTAAAGATCCCACTGACTGCGGGTCATATCGGCCATTATCCTTGCTGAATGGGGACGTACGCATTCTAACTGGCATTCTGGCAAGACGATTAAATGTCATAATAAATCAAATTATACATCCAGATCAAACCGGTTTTATTGTCGGGAGGCACTATGGAAATAATCTGCGCCGGTTATTAAATATTATGTCTCACCAAAAAGAAAATAAAGCTATGACAGCTGTAATATCTTTAGATGCCCAAAAGGCTTTTGATCGTGTGTCGTGGAAATACATCATTCAAACATTAAAGAGGTTTAAATTTGGGCCCAAATTCATAGATTGGATACATACATTATATTTATCCCCACAAGCGGCTGTAAGAGTCAATGGTTTCAGGTCGGCTAGTTTTAAGTTGGAACGTGGATGCAGGCAAGGGTGTCCTTTGTCACCTCTTTTGTTTGCAATTAGCATCGAGCCACTAGCCCAGCTTATCAGGGACAATGATGAAATTAAAGGAATTTTGATTGGCACAGAGGAACATAAAATATCTCTTTATGCAGATGATGTACTCCTGTATTTGTCTGATCCTACATCATCAATACCACGTCTGAGGGAAATGATTTCTGTTTATGGACATTTTTCTGGCTATAAAATAAATGTTGATAAGACAGAGGCAATGGATGTCAATGGCAGTATTCCACTGGGGGTTAAACAACAGAGCGGTTTTAGGTGGCCAAAGGAAGGCATTAAATATCTAGGCATCAATATTCCCCTCTCATTAAATGATTTGTATCACGTCAATTACACTAAAACACTGGATATAATTAAAAAAGACCTGGAGCGATGGTCAGCATTGCCTTTGTCCCTCCTCGGTCGCATTGAAACCATCCGCATGAATCTGTTACCCAGATTATTGTATCTGTTCCAAATGTTACCAGTTGGCATACCTAAGTCCACGTTCGTTGAATTGGATAAAATTATATCAAAATTCATATGGCAAGGCAAGCGCCCTCGCATAAAATATAAAACACTACAAAGAAGTAAGACAGAAGGGGGCCTCAAGCTTCCGGTTTTAAAATACTATTTCTGGGCAGCTCAGTTAAAGCCTTTAATTTCATGGATCCAACAGGATTCTCGAACAAGATGGCTCAGCATTGAGCAAGCAAAGTGCTCAGTACCATTAAAGGTATTGCCATTTCTAGATATCCCAGTAAAGGAACTGCCATTGTGGACTAAAACCACACTTGACATTTGGAACAAAGTGCGAATTTCTTTCAAGCTACCGAGAGGTTTGTCAATATTAACAAGCATTGGACATATTAAATCTTTCACACCCAATCTCTTGGACAAAAATTTTTCTAAATGGGCTGAACAGGGGCTTACATTTCTGCATCAGTTGATCGACAGAAACAATCTTATGTCGTTTGAAGAGTTATGTAGGAATTTTCATCTCCAAAAAAGTGATTTCTTTAGATATTTACAGCTGCGCTCTTTTTTGCTCGCACACAAGGACTGGGAAAAAGTACTAAATCCAACACCATTAGAAAACCTTCTAATCCATCACCAGAAAGGGGGAGGAGATAAAAAATGTATAGCAAAGTTATATAGTGCATTACTGTCAATGAACCTTAACGATACCACTTGGACAAAACAAAGATGGGAGGCAGAGACGGCCAAAATAATTTCTGACGAGGCATGGGAGGGAGTCTGGATTGAGGCTCATAGAGTTACAAACTCAAATATGTGGCGGGAATACAAATGGAAAATTATTAGCAGATATTTCAGGACCCCAGATGTGGTTGCCAAGATGGATCCTAAAGTACCAAGCTTGTGTTGGAGAAATTGTGGCTCAGCGGTCCCCAATCATACACACATTTTTTGGTCATGCCCCAAACTTCAAAACTTTTGGGATGAGGTGTACAGAACTATAAACCATATTTTCCCAGGAGTTATACCAAAGGATGTTGCAGTTGCGGTACTAGGTATTATACCAGATGGCTTGCAAGGACGGGCCAAAGCATATCTGTTAAATGTCCTTTTTACAGCTGCCCTGAAATGCATCACAATAAGGTGGATGCAGCTGGAGCCTCCTTCCTATGACTTATGGGTCCAAAAAGTAAGGGAATTGTATAAAATGGAAAAGATAACCTACTCATTAAGACTTCAAAAAAACACTTTTAGCCTGCGCTGGGGACCAGCTGAAGCAATGTTGATGTAAATAAACCCAACAAGTTTGTCTCTTGGCATATGATGTCTAGCTATCCCTCCTAAAGTGTATCCTTATTTTTGGGTTGTATGAAGATGAACCTACAATTGTGACTAAGATGTTTATTTTATGGAAAACTTTATACTGTCAACATTTGTGTCATGTGCCTTTAATGAATGGTTGTATCATTGCTCTGCAAAAATAATAAAAGTTTAAGTTCTAAAAAAAGAAACTCAGAGTCTGTACAAAATTTAAGATGAACTATTTTTTTTTCTCTTCAAATATCCAATGTAATAAAGAAAACGAGAGCCGCTTGCTCTTATTAACCAAAAACACCTAATGGAACATTTGATATTTTGAGCCACTGCAATAGTGGTAGTGACAATAACAGGGTGCTTGCTCTTTTTCCAAATTAAAATTCCAGACTTTTTTAAAACTGATATTTTTTTTCCCAAGACCTTAACTTTATGTACTTGTATACTTGTGTGCCTACTGCCTACTTCATTGGTTGAGATTGTACAAACTGTTTATTAGAAATGTTAATTTTTATAGGCTAGTATTCAATGAACAAATGCATTATTCACAGTAAATTATGCTTTTACTGATGAAAACGTTTCAAAACATGAAAATCACAAGTACATGAATTTCACATCAAACAAGTGTTTGATTCCATTAGGCTGATACAGTACGTGACCAGTTAGTAAAATTATAGTTTTATAGCCTACCTTCCTATTTCTCATTTCACAATGCCTTTGAGCATACTGTAAAATTCTACCATACATTTTTTCCCCATACTTTATTAAGACTTTCACACAAAATTCAAGACTTTTCAAGGTCTGGAAAACAGTGTTTCAAAATTCCATACTTATTAAGACTTTCAAGACTTGCGCAAGCACCCTGAATAAAAACAGTCAACATACAAATAACCCAAAGACTGTTGTAGCAATTATATAAACACATTTTTATAGAGAGTAGACAATGATATGAACGACTTTGGCAGAACGGTTGTTTGTGAACGTCTAGATAGCGGGTTCTAGTCTAGATTCCTGAACCACATGCCACAGAGATGTGGCCAAGGCACTGAACCTAAGGTTAGCCCCGATCTCCAAATCAGGGCCTTTGTGTTTGGGAACGGGGAGGAATGCTTGTAATACAAAGAGCCTCCAGCAGCCAGCTGTTCAATACCGTTCAGACCACGTAGAAAACGGATTTCCTGAACGGAAGCGGATCTCATCGTGAGACGGAGCAAACACGGCTCCGTTCAGGAAATCCCTTCCATAGTTAGCCGCCAGCTAACTCTGGAGACTTTCCAGCAGAAAATATTAAAGCACAGAGCAGGTTGGATCGGAACTTTCCGTTGCGTAAAATCCGCTGTTATCAGAACCTGACACGATCCTGGATCCCCATCCCTAGGATGTACACATGTTCATTTCCATATGCACGTATTTTTTCACACTGGACTTCTTGCAGTATAAAAGCTAGTTACTTTTTTAATATAAAGAAGACCTTGGGCAAGATCAGGGGTCGAGCACAATGTCTTTTTCTGTGACCGATTTCACCGTACTGAAATGTAAAATTAGAGCAGAAAATATCCCAACATGGTTAGCTTTATTTTATTTGATAGATGTAGACTTTGTTTATCTGTCAATAGTATAGTATTATATAGACACACACATTTATATTTTTAACGTGGGATCAGAATTTTAGAAAAGTCTTTAAGTATGAAACAAAAATGTACTTCTTTCAAATACATAGCTACGTTTTAGTAAATCTAATGACGCTTGAGGTTTTCAAAAAACAGTTAAATATGAGTCGAAGAGAAACCCAATTAATAAAGAGAAAAATAAGTAATTTGGTACTTGCCTCTAAAGATATTTCCATGCATTCTGTCTGATGATCATCTGACACTGCAGTGATGCTGGTTTCGGTCAGATTTTTCCACTGTTTACTGTAGTCACACTCCAGGCACCGCTGGTTTAGGACTAAGAGCAACCCGCAGACCACCTTCTCCGTTTTGACTTTAGACTGGCACAAAGGGCACGTGGGACTGAACAGTTGGAAGAGACGCTTTTCATTTACAACATATCTCTTATTCGTCTTAAGCAGGTTGACTCTGAGAAAGACATATACATCAGACTTTTGGAGACAACTTTTAAAACTCTAAATTTGCGCAAAGCATAACAGTTTGATGAAACATTTTCATACAACGTAAAAGAATGAGTGAAAACGTTCTCACTTTTCCTTGATAATGTCAAGGTTTTCAATTTTGTCCAGCATCTTACAGTAACCGGACTCTGAAGATACCGAAGCCTCGCTTGACGCTGGGCTTGCAGGAACACCTGCGAAACATAAATCATTGCAAACAGAAATGAACACATTCAAAAGCGAAGCTGCTGGGTGTTTTGTTAAGCGTGTAACGCTTCAAGGTTTCTCACTTGTCAAAGTGAAGGTCCCATCGTTGTGTAGTGCTGAAGATCCTGGAGTTGGACTAGGTTTACAAGCTGCATCTTCAGGTTGAATAGTGTCCTAAAATAAACAAAAACAGCACAGGTTGTAGCGGCAGGAGTATATGAAATGACAGAAATCTGCTTAAATCAACAAGTCTCAGCAAATTCTGCAGCAACCTTAATGACAATTCCAACTACTCAACAAATGAGTAGTTGGAAATTGAAACTAACCCCTTTCACTTACTTTGTTTTTAGCACACACTGTCTTGCAGTCCTTGACAGCTAAATGTACACTAGACATCCACGGATTTGCAGGATCTTTCCTATAAATACCATCTTCTTTTTTTCACTCAACTTCCCACTGGAGCAAAACTGAGAGGTTTGTTCGATAACTTTATTACTGACGCGTGTTGTGTGTATATTTCTTATTGGTCGCAAATAAACTAAAATATAATAACCCAACTCAATATTTTTTGCACTAAGAATGTGACAAGTACAACAGATATTAGCTGAGAAATTTGCTCTTCCTTCAGCAGTGTACAACGGGTACACAAATAAATGCACCGATCAACGAGCAAGAGATTCAATTCAATATTATTTATATAGCGCCAATTCATGATACATGTCATCTCAAGGCACTTTCCAAAATCAAATTCAACCAGATTATACAGATTGGATCAGATTATACAGATTGGTCAAAAAGATTCCTATATAAGGAAGCCCAGTTGATTGCATTGAGTCTTGACAAGCAGCATTCACTCCTCCTGGAGAAGCTTAGAGCCACACGGAGAGTCGTCTGCATTGTCCATGGCTTGCAGCAATCCCTCATACTGAGGAAGCATCAAGCGACAGTGGAGAGGAAAACTCCCTTTTAACAGGGAGAAAAAACCTCCAGCAGAACCGGGCTCAGGATGAACGGTCATCTGCCTCGACCGACTGGGGGATACAGAAGACAGAACAGAGACACAACAAGAGAGACAAAAAAGCACAGAAGCACACATTGATCTAGTAATCTGTTCTACATTAGATGGTAAGAGTGGGTGATCTGTCTTCCCTGGATGATGTCACAGTTAACAGAACGTCAGACCAGGTGTACCTACTATGAAGAAAAAAAATGACAGAACAAAAACGTAAAAGATTAAATAACAATCAAGCAATGCAAATTGGAGAACAGTAGGCAAACTAGACCCTAATGTCCTCCAGTAGCCTAAGCCTATAGCAGCATAACTATAGAGGTAGCTCAGGGTAACATGAGCCACTCTAACTATGAGCTTTGTCAAAAAGGAAAGTTTTAAGATTAGTCTTAAAAGTAGATAGGGTGTCTGCCTCACGGACCAAAACTGGGAGTTGGTTCCACAGGAGAGGAGCCTGTTAGCTAAAGGATCTGCCTCCCATTCTACTTTTAGAGACTCTAGGAACCACCAGCAGACCTGCAGTCTGAGAGTGAAGTGCTCTGTTAGGAACATACGGGGTAATCAGAGCTCTGATATATGATGGAGTTTGAATATTAAGGGCTTTATACATGAAAAGGAGAATTTTAAATTATATTCTTGAATTAACAGGAAGCCAATGAAGGGAAGCTAAAATTGGAGAAATATGATCCCTCTTGTTGATTTTCATCAGAACTCTTGCTGCAGCATTTTGGATCAGCTGAAGGCTTTGAACTGCATTTTGTGGACTTCCTGATAGTAAAGAATGACAATAGTCCAGCCTTGAAGTAACAAATGCATGGACTAGTTTTTCAGCATCACTCCTGGACAGAATGTTTCTAATTTTGCCGATATTCCTGAGGTGAAAAAAGGAAACTCTGGAAACCTGTTTAATATGGGATTTAAATGACATGTCTTGGTCGAAAATAACACCAAGATTTTTTACTTTATTACCAGAGGCCAAGTTAATGCCATCCAGATTAAGTGATTAAGAAGTTTATTTTTTGAGGACTCTGGTCTAATGATTACAACTTCGGTCTTGTCAGAATTTAAGTGCAGGAAATTTAAAGTCATCCAGCTTTTGATGTCATCAAGACATGACTGCAGTCGAAGTAATTGATTGGATTCATCAGGATTTATGGATAAATATAGCTGAGTGTCATCAGCATAACAGTGGAAATTAATCCCAGGCTGTCTGATAATTTTGCCAATCGGACCCATATAGTAAAGAGAATCGGTCTAAGGACTGAACCCTGTGGTACTCCACAGGTGATCCTAGAGTTTGAAGAAGATTTATTATTAACATGAACAAACTGGAATCGATCAGACTGATAATATTTAAACCAGCCTAATGCTTTCCCCTTAATCCCTACAGTATGCTCAAATCTTTGTAGGAGAATATTGTGATCAACTGCGTCAAATGCAGAGATTGGAATGGTACGATTTTCCGTTAATCGATCCTCATCAGTGTTTGGCAGATAGTGTACCAAAATGTTTTTTTTAACAATTTATTAAAAACAACCAACGCTCCAATCATATCTCGGTCCATTAAACAGCATGTACTTTAATGGCCACTGTCTTTCCTTTTCTTATTCAAAACTAGGGCTGAGCGATAAATCGATTTAATCGAGTAATTTGCATTGCATGTTACAGAACAAATTCTCTTCACTTATCGCTCTTGACGCACACATTGACCCCCCCAACATACCCTGTTTACTAGGGCTGTGCATAAAAATCGATATAAAGATTAATATCGATATTTTTAAAAACGATTTAATATCGATATTCTGGCTTTCAATATCGATATACCTCCCAACCTCTAGGGGGCGTTATTACAGCGCAACCATTACAGTTCACAGCGAAGGAGAGCAAGTGAGACGAATTTGTGGACCGGCCGACAGGATTTTAGAAGCTCCTTTGTCCCTAAAATCAGATGTTTGGGCACATTTTTGGTTTCTGTGACACGTTAAATGCATTGAAGCAAATGCACTTTATTTTCCTGTTAATATGTCTGTGATCAATAAATAGAACATAAACATAATATTTGGCTGATTTTGGTGATTGAATCACTGAGCATTAATTCAAAGTAATAAATATCGATATTGGAATCAAAGCAAGCTGAGCTATGTATCGAGAATCGTATTGAATCGGCTCATCCTAGATGATACCCAGCCCTACTGTTTACCTTGTCCCGCTAATGGGTGGTTTTTCTTTCCACTGTCGCTTCATGCTTGCTCAGTATAAGGGATTGCTGCAAAGCCATAGAAAATGCAGACGACTCTCCCTGTGGCTCTACGCTTCTCCAGGAGTGAATGCTGCTTGTCGGGACTTTGAAGCAATCAACTGGTTCCCTTATATAGGACATTTTTGACCAATCTGTATAATTTGATTGATTTTGACTTTGTAAAGTGCCTCGAGATGACATGTTTCATGAATTGGCGCTATATAAATAAAATTGAATTGGTTATTGCACGGTGCAACAAGAACTAATAAGGTACTCTGTTCGTGCAAGCTGGCCAAAATATGGCAGCAGCCATATTTATTGTTAGATGGGCAGATGATGTATCATATCGATCACAGACTTAAACTAATTAATGGAAATCGTATTGTAACAGACCCTGTGATGTTGGGAAACATTGTATCGCAACGTACCACCTTTATTCATAAAGCACTTTATAACAACCAAGGTAAGCAAAGTCCTGTACATACACAATTGATCTCTAAAATTAATAGAGGCAAGTAGATCACAGACAGGCTAAAATAGACAAAAAAAACATAGTTAGAAACTGTTAAAACACTTAAAAATAATCACAAATAAGTACAAAATCGTCTTCCAAAAACATAAATATAGCATCTTATCGCGATAAAGTTGGTGATTTACACCTCTAACATTTGTACTGATTAGAAGCGGGCGGCCTCTGTGTTACAGAGTGGTGGGTTACTTATTAGGCTCGTTTCTCTCACAAGATCTGGCAACACTGGTTCCAGTTGATTCTTCCGACTCTGAAGTCCCGAGTTCCGACTGCAACTGGAACGCAGCTCTAACTTCTTCGGATGCTTAATGGGGCTACTTCATGGAATCTCACTCACCTGCTCGGGCTCACACACCGACGGGACTGCATCGGACCTCAACTGGGCCGAGCCCGCAGCTGGAGCCACGACGAAGCAGTCACGCGTGAAGTGTTCGCTGCAAACGCTGATGTCCGTCCACGAGGACTCTTTGAGTCTCTGACCATTGACTTCGAAGAGAAACTGGACCCACTCCAGTCTCTTCTCTGGGTCTTCTGGTAGAATGAAGCGTGGCGCTCGGCGACGCCACGAGTTACATCTGACCACGGAGCACATCCTGGGCTGGGCTCGGTTATCACCCTACATCAGGTCTGTGGCGGTACGTTTAGCGAACAGGATAGCCATCTAACAACCAGCAACAACACGGAAGAGCTAACAGCTAACCGGTGATGCTGCAGCAGCGGCGGGGCTTCTTCTTCTTCTTCTTCTTCTTTATGGGTTTTTTTTGGCGGTTGGCACACAACGAAATGGTGCATTACCGCCACCAACTGGTATGGAGTGTAGGAAAAAATATGTTTCTTCTCTGTATTTCCTATTCATAAATCATATCCTATTAATCTACCTCGCCCCCGCTCCCCAAATAAATATAATATTTGAATAACTTTACTTCCCGATTCATTAGTAGTATATTTATTACATGTTTCTCTTATCTTTCTAAATTCTTCTGTCATACTTCATCTTTCTCTCAAATCTCCAACATTACATGATCTATAGTTTCACTCTCACTACAATACTGACACTTTCCTGTATTATGTTTATGTATTGTAAATAGTGTACTGTTGAGTCCAGTGTGTCCAAATCTTAATCTCTTTAATAATCTCTTCTGTCTCTCCTTCCATTTCTCATCCCTCCCTCTCTCTTTTGAATCTTATAATACCATCTACCTGTGCTTTCTTCATTCCATTATTTTTGCCACTTCTCTTACTGTTGTTGTGTAGTTATACTTTTTCCTTCTGATTTGGTTGTAGCTACTGTGAAGTTGACTTGTCCTTTTGCCACCCTATCCGCTGTTCATTCCCCTTTACCCCCAATGTGTGCTGTGAAGCCTGATGGGGCGGGGTTTAAAAAGACTGATTGGAACTCCGGCTCTGTTATAAGATCCAAATAATTTGGCTCAGCTCAACCTTAAAGGACAGATCTCCTCTTGGCTCTCATGCCCCCTCTTCTCATATTATAAGTGCATTTCCAGTAACGGAACCTTTTCTGCAAACCATGGTAGTTTTCTGGAACCATTTTTAGTCCTAATGAGGTGGGTAATACTGTAAAAACATTTTGTCAATAATGGAATGGAATGGGTTGAATATTGGACGGTAATGCTTTTATGTGGCTGCACAGTGGTGCAATCAGTAGCACCGTTGGCTTGCAACAACAATGTGCTTGGTTTAAAGGCCTGAGGGTCTTTCTACATGGAGTTTGCATGTTCCCCACTGACCCCACTGATTTTTTACTTACACAGGATAGGTATATGCTGTTGCATTCTGTTCTATTTCTGGTCCGTTTCTCTGGCTTCCATGTTGACAGGCTGCATCAGACCAACATAAAATACCAAACGCTGCGCTTTGTTTTGGCAACCCTGGGAATCTTTCGGCTCTGGAACCAGACAGTAAACACGGGCTACACAGTGCACCAAAGTAGTTTTGCAGCACTCCTCAAAAATTTGAAAGGAGAAAAACTTGACTAAGACATTGTTGATGGAGAGGACCGATTGTTTATAGGAATGTTACTTCCATCATGCATGACAAATGAGAATGATTTTACACTAATTTTCATAATTATTGCTCCTTTAACAGGAAGAAAGGGATTAGTAGAGAGTACAGCCAAATGTGCAAGGTTCACTGACTTTTCCTTAAGAAGACAGACAGAAGAGGAAACTGGTAATGGGAGATATAACATTAGACCTAATCAATAATTTAACTAAAACTGGCATAATTAAAGGAAATTAATGCCAATAATATGGCCACAATAAGTACTCAAACTAAATAAGTCTTTAAAAAGCTAAATAATTTAGGATATAAATATGCGTTATATAATTAGGCAATGGCTATTGAAATGAATTTGAAAGTGTTTATAATTTAGGATCCAAAAGAAACAAATCTAATCTGCTGTAAAGAAAAAAAAAAAAAAAAAGGCCCTTCATGGCATGCATCTCGTAGCATCTAAAGAGGAAAGCCACCCAGAAAATATTGATGAAACCAAAATTAGGGATAGGACAGGCAAAACTTGGAGTGATAAGTAAACCAAGGTAAACAGATTCAATTATGAGAAGAGACTACTTATAGGTTATTGTGTTGAATACACAAAGTAACAAAGATGCTAGTTTTGTTTTTTCAAATGTTAAATTGTTCAATTGAGCCTTTGTTTGCGTTATCATACTGTGAAAGCTTATTTTTTCCCCAGAATTTTATTTTTAAATAATTCATTATTATTTATGATTATTTACCACACTGTAATAAATGACTAATATTGCATAATGGATTTTCGCCTAATTTTCTCTTAGGCGAAAACTTTAAGGTGTCCAAGTGGCTAGCACTGCCACTGGACAGTGGATAGATAGCTCTCCATAGAGATATGGAAAAGTGGCCAGAAAAAAAAGCTATTACTATTTTATTAGTGTTAAAAAGTAAGAAGGTATGTTTTGACTTTGCCAAAAAAAGCACATAGGGCGTCACCCCAAATGTATGGAGGAAGGCGTTCAGGCAAGATGAGACTAAAGTGGAACTCAAGAAAAAATGCTACGTCCGGCACAAACCCTGCACATCCCATCACCCCAAGAACATCATCCCTGCTGTGAAACATGGTGATGGCAGCATACCAAGCCACTCACAGCTGGAATTGCAGAAAAAGGTGGCTCCAAAAAGCACAGATTTTTTTTTTTTTTTTTTAAATAAACAGTGAACAGTTATACACAATTGAGAGCTTCTGTAATTTTGTCCAATTTGTTGTTTGCTTTAAAATAAAAAGGAAAATACATCTCAAAAGTTGTAGCCAGGCTCTGTAAATGAAATGGTGCAAACTGTCAAACAATCCATTTTAATTCCAGGTTGTGAGGAAACAAAACATGAATAATGCCAAGGGGGTGGATACCTATGCAGGCCACTGTATATATAACAAAACAAAACAAAAAAACTATATACTCCATATCACTAGACTAAGGATTAATCTTGAAAGACAGGAGCTTTTGTTCCAAAGAAAAAACACATACCCAACAAAAATATCCCAAGACCTTAATAGAATCTGTTATGGTTTGAAGACACACAACGTAGAATTTTACGTCACAATTTAGAACAACGCAAGACAACAAAGAACATCCTACCCACAAGAAAATACGGTGGTGGCAGCATCATGCTCATGTGTTACATTTCTTCAGATGGAAGTAACAGGTTTTAGTTGAGCTGAATGAAATTAGGAAAAGTTCAGTCTGATCCAGTCCATTTTGGCCCAAAACCAGCAGGTAGACAGCTGAAAATGAAGACGGATTGAATTTTTCAGTAACACAGTGAATCCAAGTTTAGATCCAATCGATTTGAAGAACTTTGGAAGGTAAGGTGCAAACAAAAGTGTCAAGATGTGAGATAATGACAGACTCCTCCCAAAGGAGATAAACTTAAATTGAAAGAAAAGGTGCTTCGACATTTTAGTGCACATCAGACCGGGTTATAGCACCTTTTGTTGTTACCTTTTTCTCTTCAAACAGGTTTGTTGCTTTCTTATCTGAACTGCACAGGCTATACAGTGTGTCACAATGCATTTGGATAACGTTTTGAAGTGATTCATCACGGTTTCAGCTTTTTACATCACCAGAAGCAGATATTTTAGAGGGAGTGTGGAGACATGAGAAGAATGACCCATGACAATCTCAAAATACTACAAATTCTTCGGAAGACAACTTTTCTTTTTAAATCAGATAACATACATTTTCTTCTTCTGGTGGTTTCATAAATAAAACTTTAAATCTTCTTCCAAACCCCCAGCAGCAAGAATTTTAATAACGTTTTTTTTCCATTGACAATTTCAGCTCTGCCCCGTTGTACTCGGCGCAAGGGGTGTAACAATACATCAACCCACATCGATACATTGATTAAATGATTAACGATCCAATTGATGCAAAATTAAAATATCAATCCATATTGTTATTTTTAAGATGGACCTTTATTTTGAAATTCACAAGGCATGAGACTATAGAGAACAGGTGATCTATTATTATTATTATTATTAATAAATTAGAAGACTGTTGTTTTTGATTTAAATGCCTGCTTAGAAATAAAATGGTCAAATCATTTGTTTGTTTGTGAGTTAATATCAATGTAAATAATAGTGTTAGATGGGCTGATTATATCGCATCATATCAATCGCATCGATCGGAAATTGTAAGACTTTGTGACAAATATCGTATCGTCATCCAACCAAATTAATATAGCATCGTATCGTGATAAAGCCGGTGATTTACACTGCTACTAGGCACACTGCCTGTTGCATTTCCACGGACCTGCTGACGGTGTAGTGCGCTCTGCTGCTATTAAGCACAACTGTGTGACATTAACACTTTAAAGAAATCTGTGAGCAACGGAAAAAAGAATAAAAAAGGAAATAAATCATTATAAATAAGACCATCAATAAAATAAAAACACAAATAATGCCTGTATTTTATATGCAAGAATGTCTTGTCATGTTTTTAGAATAAAATAATCCACTGGTAGAAATATCTTGATCAAAGCTCAACATGAATTTATAACTAAGGCCCAGTTTCTCTGTGCCTGGACAGGTATTGTTTCCTCAAGGAGGGGTTTAAGGTTTCTAAATAGTAAAATTATTTTTGAAATTTTGAAGTTTTTGCAGCACGTTCTTGGTGAAAACCTTCTGGTTCCTCCGCCAATCAGTGAACAGTAGTTTGTTCACGTCACATTCCAGCTCTACTCAGCTCTGGTCGTCCCACGTCCTGTGGAGGTAAAACAAGAAAGCCAGCCCGGTACGAGGAAAGTGTAACTGAAAGGCTCGCAAAGAGGGCAAAGCCGAGTAGAGACCAGCCAAGAGGAGCCCGTGGAAATGGAGCTTTATAAATGTACTTCAAGACAGCTTCTCTAACCTTTAGGTTTTTGTTTTTTATTCTAGCAGATGAAACTAAAGCATAATAATGGCAATATTATGAGGGGTTAAGTATTTCAAATTTGCTACAGAAAGTAGATTAGGAAATCAATATTAGCTTTGATAAATATATCTGCTATAAATAATATTTAATGTATTTAATTTATCCCAACATTACACTACACAAGTCAAAAATCAAATCCTCTGAAATCAATACATATATAACTTAAATAATGAAAAAATACACTTTGACAAATCCTAACAAATTCTATGTGTTACAAAAATTCATCCTTCTGGTGAAGGACTGATGCCAGACGGCTCCTTCTCTTCATCTCTGAACTGTCTTTTCTTTTGCCTCTTCCCATTTAATTTTCTAGGCTTCAACGTTTTTGCTTCAAAGTTTTTAGGCCTCCCTTTTGGTCTACCTTTGGCCCTTCTCTGTGTTTTAGGTCTATAAAATCCTTCCGTCTGCGTCTCATCATCCGTGACCTGTGCGTCGTAATCTGTGTCCCGTTCCTCCTCGTCACTGCCAAGAGCCCGCTCTGGGCTTTTTGTCAACCCGTCAGACTCGGAACTATAAACGTGTCTTTTCTGGTTGCCTTTTGCATCTTTCTTCTGCTCCAGTCCAGAATGCGCAGGGTGGTAACGCTGGACGTGGTTCTTCAAGCTGACGTTGTGATTGAAGCATTTGTCGCAGCGCTGACACTTGTAAGGCCTCTCCCCCGTGTGCAGGCGCATGTGGGACTTTAAATGACTTGACTGGTTGAAGCCGCGCTGGCACACCGAACACTTGTGCGGCTTTGCTCCAGTGTGCACCAACAAATGTCTCTGGATGGAGAGGGCGCGGAAAAACTCGAGCCCGCAGAATTGACATTTCAACTCTATCGCTCCTCTGTGGTCTTCCAGGTGGACTCTGCGCTCCTTGTTGGTGGCGAAGGTCTCCGAGCAGTCCGGGCACCTGTACGGTTTCCCTTGGGTTACGTGGATCTGCTCGTGGGCAAACTTGTCCGCCTTTAACTTGAACGCCACGTTGCAGAACTTGCAGCGGAACTCGTAGTTCTCGTTGTGCACTCTGCTGTGAAAATTCAGCGCCACCTCGTTGACGCACCTCTTCCCGCAGATGTAACAGGCGTAGGGCTTTATTTTGTGCTCGCACGTGTGAGGCTTGCGTCGGTCGAAAAACCGTCCGCAGTCGGTGCAGAGCTGGCTGTGTATGGGGGTGAGCGAAAGGTAATCGCAGTAATCGATGTGGTCCGAGGGGTCGTCGCTTTGTTTGGCGGGAAATAATTTGACCGGGAAAACGCCCCACGCCGGCTCCCTGTCCTCGCTCGAATCCGTTTCACCCGGATCGCTTGATTCCGCGGGTCGATCTCTGGGGTCGCTCTCCTCTGCGATGGCAGCGACAGTCTCGGGAACCTCTGTGATGCTGCTGCAGGTTTCGTCTTCTGTCGCAGCCTGTAGCGGGAACACATATGATTGGTAGAGAGTTGATCTGTTTTAAAGCAGAAAAGTGAAATACCAAAACTAAATCCTAACAAGGACCTTAAATATATCTATAATCTCCTTTTGATAGCCCCAGAAACAACAAATTGTTCTGTTTTATCCAAAGGACTGGACAAGATTATAAGTGACAAGATCTGAGATAGGGTGTTTTTTTTTTCTTCTTTTTAAAGCACAGAGGTTGCTCTGTAAAAGCTAATTGTTGCTCATCGGTGACAACGTATTTAATATGCGGGGTTCCCCAAAAGTTCAATAGTTTCTCCACTTTTTTTTCATTTCATATACTTCATTTAGGAATTATTTATGGCATCTCCTACCATTTCTACGCTGATGATGTGGTTATGTATCGAAAAGGCCGGCTAGCTCATAATTAATTTTCTCGAAATTCCAGTAAAACTGAAACAAAGGATGCAGGCCCATCTGAAACATTTAGGAACGGCACGCAGACAGTTACATCCTTCTGTATATCAACCAAGTCCAGAACTTACAATAATTGAATGACAATATATAGCGATCGATAGACGTATATCGATGATAGAAAACAAAAGGTCAGTAGAATAAAAGTTTTCCTTCCTTGCATTCCTTGAGTGCATTCTATCCATGTAGATTAATATTGCAGTCTTTACACCTGCCAACCAATCACAAAGCAGACTCAAACCTTTCATGCTGCCCTGAAGCTTCTAAGCCAACCTGCCTTTTACAGATGCTTTTTGCTGATTTATTGAATTTGTTAAGAACAGTTAATGGTTCATTCAGGCAGGTTTCCCCTAGGACCTATAGGTTTAGTCAGGACTGTCATGTTGGACACGGCATGCTTTCCTTAATAGTTATCAGGTGTACAATGTTTTTTTTTTTCCTGCGATTTTGATGGGGGCTGTGCCCCAAAGCCCCCTCCGACCTTGTTTGGAGAGCTTTTTGGCATCCATGGTGTGATGCCTCTTGCTCAGTGGTGCTGCAGCATCAGTGGCCTTTCAGAAAAAGTGTGTTCATACTGACAGATCACGTGTCAGGCTGTACAGGTGGGCTTCATTTCACTAATAATGTGACTTTCGAAGGTAATTTTGACTATTTTGTGCTGTTCCATCACATAAAATAAGATTAAAAAAAAAACATTTTATATTATAAGTCAGAATGTAACAACATGAAATAAGGTTAGTGTGTCAGAAATAAATCACCAGTAAAGAAAAGAGCACCAAAGGCAGGCCTTACAAAAGCGTTGTGGAGATATTATGTTGTAGAGTATTCCCTCAGAAACGTCAACCTTCTAGGAGAAATCAAATGGTTAAAATGATTAGGAAAGGAGCTTCCACGATAATAAGGCGTCGTATAGGATTAGGCACCATGTTATTAAGAAATGCGTCTTTATTCTTGAAGATCAGAATACATAGGATCATATTAAATGAAGCCTATATGAGATCCTGATTAGGTGTGAGCAGCCTTTCTATATTCTTCTGAATGTGAACCCTTGAACTAATGTTTCATTTATTTAACAAAGGCGGTGTAAATAATAATGCTAAAATAATTTGGGGATAAATGCAAAGGCAGCCAGCAGGCGGTGTGCGGGGAGCGCTTACCTCAGCCCCCACATTTAAACCCAGTGATGATGGGACAGCGCCGGGCTTCAGCTGGACTCCGTCAGCGCCGTCAACAAGACAGTCGTCTGTAAAGTGTTCGCTACAAACACAGATCTCAGTCCACGACGACTCTCTGAAACGCTGCTTGTTGGCGTGAGCTATGAACGTGACCCAGTCCAGCCTCTCCTCCGGGTCTTCTGGTAACTGGAATCGCTGCGCACTGCGACGCCACGAATCGCATCCGGCAACAGAGCACATCCCGGGCCCTGACCTTGGATTCCTCTGACTCCTAAACAACCTCTTGGACAACCCCCACGAAAAGCGACGTTATGACAGGACGCTGCATTTTTTTCTAAAATATGCCCTAAGCTAATTTAGCTAGCTGTTGCAGTTTGGGTTGAGGCAAGATCATGGGCGGGGTTAAATCAGAGGGTACGATTGGTTTGTTGTCGGGCGTACCCCGGTGAGTTAATTTACTCACGTTGGGTCGCTGGCAGAATCCACAGTCCGTTCCAATAAAGGGTTAACAATTGAACACATAATGAATATGCGCACAAGTTATATACATATACAAAGCCTTCGGCAATGAATGCAATCGTTTTTTTATGAGTAAATCACCTTGTTTAAGTTTATTATGCATTTCCATTTTTATGACGCTGTACACTTCATCTCAAAACATACACATTGCAAGGAAAACAGGAAACTTTTTGCTGCGAAACTGAACTTCAACACGTCTTCTTCTCTTTTCAGATCAATGAAATATTTTACCAAAAACGTAACAGTGCCTACTATCTGTAAAAGTTAAAAAGTTTGTTGGAAAATGTGCTTTTATTGGGGGAACACTAATTAAACCAACATGTCTTTATTTATATAGATAATATATTTTCCTTGACTGTAGTTCGGCAATAAAGCCTTATAACAAGTATAATTTGGCTTCAATCAGGGGTGTCCAAACTTTATCTAATGTGGGCCAAAATCCCAAAATTGGAAGTACTCAAGGGTCAATCTTTTTTTACATAAAATAATAATAATTTTGTTGTGGATTCATTCTTTTGACCTGCACACCAATAAATTAAGCATGCAATATTTTAAGGAAACAAAGTGGTCAGTTTTTTTTATTTTTCCTTTGCGTTTCTTTTCTTTTGGGGACATTATTTTTTCTGTTTTGTTGATCCAGAAAATATTTTATTCCCCCCAACAAAAATGACACTTTCTTTGTAAAACCATTGCTCTTTTTAGCCAAGCTTAATGACTGGATGGGTCCTTGTCTGTTTTACAGTAGAATGTTGCTGTATTTTAACTATAGAATTTCTATTAGAGAAGAACACATTTTTTCATTAAGATTTTCATCCTAAAAAATGACCAATGTGCCCACTGGAGGGCCACATTATTTCCATTCTTCAGCAGCAGTAAAGGGCCACACAAAATTTGTTTCAAGGGCCACAAAGGGCAACCCTTGGTTTAAATAGTTCCTTTGGAGTTCTGGGGAGTAAATTAATAAAACAGACGAGGAACATAATAGACATCAATTCAATCATGTCTCTAAAAGGATGCAGTAATTCATGTGATTATTGCAATGCACTTTTAGAAGGTTTATTGAGGAAAACCAGTTGGGCCTTCAGATGGGAGAAATGTCTGTGCCTTTATTTGTTACGGGGGCCCCGGATTTGCTTTTTTTCATCTTGGAACAATCTACCAACAGATACAAGGGACATATGTTCACTCAGTGTGTTTACAATTAAAATCAAAGACCCATTTCTTCAATACAATGTTTAAACTTAAAATGGTCCATCTCTGTGTCCTGTCTATACTTCATTTAGACAAATCTATTTTTATTTATAAAGCAAATTAAAAAGTATTTTTACAGAAGTCCTGTACAATACTAAAACAGATCAAAGCAAGACATAATAAATAACCAAGAAAATAAAATAGAAAGAAAAGAAACATTGAAAATCAGTGTATTTTTTAGAGAGACAACAGCAAGAGAGGGCGCCTGTCTAGTATTTTATGGCAGCCATGAGTGAGAAGGCCAGAGAAATCAAATAGCTAATAATTATTATTATTATTATTATTATTATTATTATTATTATTATTATTATTATTATTATTATTATTATTATTATTATTATTATTATTATTATTATTATTATTATTGATAGGCCTCATTCCTGTCGCTCGTTATACCACTAGATGGCACTATTCATCTAAAAGTACTTTTCTTTGTTCTTGCTTTTTAAAACGTTCTTTACAGTAGTTACCTCTAAGACATATATTTATGAGAAGATATAGGCTTATTTCTTACATTTTGCTCAACCACAATGCTCACTTAGTAGATATCAAAATACGTTGGCCTACATAGAAATCTGAAAAGAAATTAAGCAATATAAACCCCCAAGTGTATGATTAAAGGGGACACCTCATGCTTTTGAGTTCTTCCTTTTCAGATTGAAATCATTCAGTTGTGGTCTATTATATAACGTGAAACTACAATGCTTTGGTCTGAATTCCATGTTAATTTATTCCCATGTTCCCCCTTTTTACCCCTGTTCTGAGATGTGTCTGACAGTAACTAATTTAGCTACGATCTCTTTAAATCTGAATCAGGCACTTCACTCCCTGCTTCTCTCCAGGTCATAGAGCATAAGATCAGAGGTGTCAAAAGTATTTACATCTATTACTCAAGTAGAAGTATAGGTACTAGAGTTTAAAAATACTTCTGTAGAAGTAGAAATATCAACTCAAACCTTTTACTCAAGTAAAAGTATAAAAGTAACAGATATAAAACTACTTAAAGTAGAAGTAATCCTCCGGATATGCAGCACGACAATGGTCAGAATTTCTTCAGAAATATCACATCTGAATGACTCAAAAGACAACAATAATGATAATAAAATGAAGGTTAAATCCTATGTAGATGATTTGGTGTCACTGAAACATGCCGTTCATGCTCGCAAACCCTCCAGTGCTGCTGATTTAAAACATGTCTGCCAACAAAGGTAGACCAAATTCCTCCAGAGCGATGTAAAAGACTTATCAGTGGTCATCTTATATGCTTGATGGGCAATTGTTTCCAATAAGGGGAATTTTGAAGCTTGGGAGGGCTGATAAGTTTTCCTGAAAAGGCCAGACTAGTGTTGATAGTTTTTTTTTTTCCGCATAGCAAAGATGGAGCTTTTAACAAGAGCTATTGTAATTTACTAAGGTTATTATTGTCAGATGTAGAAATATCTTTGATGATATAAAGCATTTAAGTGGGGCAAAAAAGACACAGCAGAAGAAATATCTAAAGGCACAGATATTTTTTTCACCGCACTGTTTAAGGTAGTGAACTTTAAACACATGGCTGGTGAATAAACATACACAACTACCGCATCCTCGTACAGCAGATGGGGAATAAGTTGCTGTTAGAGACTGACAGGGGGATTTTCAGTTTCTAGACACATGCGAAGGGTAATGCTTTGAGGATTTAGGCTTATTGGCAGTATGTTGTTGAACTGCAAACACTAACAAAGAACAATAAACTAAGCAGTGATGGATAATTCCTATGATTTATTAACCCCATTCCATTCATACTTTTTTCAGGCCTGATATGAAGTTCCCAGGACTGAGCCAGAGAAATAACAGCAAACTGATCCAAAAAAGAAAAGAAAAAAAAATCACATTTCTTGGTTGCACAAAGGAATCTCCCCCTCCTGACCAGCATTAACACTCCATCTTCCTCCATCGTACCGATTCTGGGAAAAAGAGCGAAAGGCACAGTCGAAACATGTCAGCTGCCTTTCCAATTCGCAGAGGAATGTTGGCAAGTTTTCACATTGTTGTCAGTCACTTGGCCAGATAAGAGTTCGCTCAAAGATTGATGGCATTGCATACCAGCAGTTCCTACTCTGTGTTTTCCCACTGCTTCACTGTTGAAAGCATCTAAAATATCTCAACACCTCACATCCTCCCTGCTCTAGTGCAGGCTTGTGAGTTGTTGTGTTTAAAAAAAATAAAAAAAATCCACTTTGATCCACTTTTACAAGACACATCATAACAAGTTATAGCTTTTTTTTTTTTCTTTCAGCTGTGTCTCACTGTAAAGCACGCATGTGTCTATGGTATAATTTATAAATGACCTTAAAATACCATTGGATCATCATTTCTGACATACTTTAAAGGGTTTTGTGACATGGGAATTAGGACTCTTTCACAGAAGAATTTTAAAGATTTAGGTTTCAGAAAGCCAAAATGCCTGCAAGACAGAGGTAAAAGGGGTAAAGTTGAAAGGTAAAGTTTAAGTTTAAAGCAACAGAGATTTAGACAAAGATGTAGATCACTGTCAACCTCCTTAGGTCAATGCTTTTCAAATACATCAAACCCAGTTTTTGCCGACTTCCATTACATGTCTTAGTCTTTCTGTCATGATTTATGTTTTTGTTTGTTCTGCCTTTGGACTTTTCTTATCAGCCTGTCACCTGTCAGCCACCAGCCACTATCCAATCAGCTCTGCCCCAGTCAATTAGCCCACATCAACTCCACCTGCTGCCAGTAATTACATTCAACTCTGGTTACCTGTTCACCAGCCTTCATATACCTGCCTCAGCCAGCTCATCCCCTGCCAGAACATTTCTTCTCTTTTCGTTCAGTGTGATGTGCCCTGCTTCTACCAGCTCCTGTGTGCTCAGCTAGCTGGATTCTTCTGTTAAAGGTTGACTGAGCCTGCATGCTGCAGTTCTGCCTGTTTCTCCGTGAGTTCCAGCTGCTCGCTCTGCCCGTTCCGGTGGTTTCCTGGTCCACATCGCCTGTTTGGATCTGTCACTGCCTGCATCTCCTGGTCCTCTGCTCATCCCTGCCTGCCAGCACTTTCAGCCGTACCTCATCTGTTCAAGTCTGGTTCTGCTTGTCTGCCTCACCCGCCACTATTCATCCCTCACAATAAACCATTTTAAGAGAAACGGAACTCTGTGTCTGGCTGAATATCTGGTTCCACTGGCATTAATCATTACTTTCTTTTAAAAAGGTTTAATTTTTAAACACTATACTGAGATATGATCTCAATCTTGTGAAAGCTCCATAACACTATATAATAATTACCTTCTCTGTCAATCGTTTAGTACACTACATTGCTCAAAGTATTCACTCCTCTTTCTCACACGCAGGAATTTGAGTGACTCTTCATTCTTAAACAATATTATTTATAGTTATGTTGGCTCATCCTTTGGGGTTATAACTGTTGCATAAATTCTGGGAAGGCTTTTTACAACATCTAGCAGAATGTTTATGACCATTTAACGCATTTGTGAGGTCAGACACTGATGTTGGACGAGAGAGCCTGGGCTCACAGTCTCCACTTGAATTCATCCCGAAAGAGTTCTGTTGGGTTATGGATCAGGACTCTTTGCAGGCCCGTCAGGTTTTCTCACACCAAACCGAATTACCCATTATGTTATGGCCATAGCTTTTTTTTAACTGGTGCACAGTAATAATGAACTAGGAAGGAGCCATCCCCAAACAAAGCTGGGAGCAAGAAACAGTCCCACTCCAAAAAAAGTAAAAAAACACAAAGCAACTGGACTTGTTTTCCGTAGTTGAAGACGTTTCGCTTCCTCTCCAGGAAGCTTTCTCAATTCAAAATTCACTTTTTGAATTGAGAAAGCTTCCTGGAGAGGAAGCGAAATGTCTTCAACTATGGAAAACAAGTCCAGTTGCTTTGTGTTTTTTACTTTTTTTTTGAATGACCATGACCTGGATGACTGAGAATCTTCACCAGCAAACAGTCCCACTGTTCAGTGCTTGTTTTTACACAAACATTTGTTGTTTTCTCATGTCTTTTCCCCAGTCTAACTGCATAATTAGTCCTTTTGATAACTGTGTTATAAGAACTGATTATGTTAAAATGATGTGTAAAGATTGAGATAGGAGGCAAGCTGTACATGTAAATGAACTTTATCCACAACCAAAGATGAAGGAGAAGGAAAACTAGAAAAGGTACTAAACAAAACCGAGGTGTGCAAGACCTGATGCCTGGAGTCTGTGCATCAAGAGCCATGCGTACAGATAAATGATGAACATGGGGTATAAGCGTCTTAGCTAATAAAGAATCTATGGGTATATTCAGAGGAAGATCAGAGACGCCAAACTCAACAAGGCAGATGACCTGAACGCCACTTTCAAAGCAACCTGGGCATTTATTATACCTCAGCAGTGCCACAAGCTAATCGTCTCCATGCCACTCTGCATTGATGCAGTAATTCATGCAAAATGGAGGCCCAACCAATTATTGAGTGCTTAGGAATAAACACACTTTTCAGGCTTTTCCCGAAAAGTGTGTTCAAAGTATACTGTCTGGTTGATCTTATTTAATATTTAAAAATTCTGAGACACTTTAAGTTTTTATTATCTGAAAGCCATGCTCATCAGAAAAAAAAAATGCTTGAAATAGACTGTAGCCAGTATGTTTCACACTGTACCGTGGGGAATGTGGGCCAAGAATGAACACACATTTTGGGTCAAGCGTTATAACGCATCATATGCTGAAAGGATTTTGATCAATATTTTTATGAACTTGCTTTCAAGGAATCAAAACAATCTCACAACAGCGCAGCTGGACAGCTTTCACATGGTTTCACACCGGTGGCACCCTAATGTTCATTGTCACTGTCATTTTCATCGTCAAGCTGCTCGTTGAAGCTTCGGCGTGTCTGTCGCACGGCCGCCTCAAACTGGTTCCCCTCAATATCTGTGGCTCAATGTAGATCAGAGATCTATTTGGAAAAAGATACTGATAACAGGACTCTCTATCCTCCCTTCATTACATCCTGCGGCATGTGTGATAATAGTTCATAAACACCTCCCCGGTGGGGCTGGGGCTAAATTAACGGCAATAAAAGCATTTGAAAAAGTAGCATGGTAGCAAAAGGTGGAAGAGGAATTTCCAGCGGTATTAGTGGCTAATCTGGGAAAAACCTGTTTTTGTCACGTATAGGGTTACGTGTCCTTGTGAGAATGTGATCTATGTCAAGCCCGCCCTTCATGGCAAGAAGAGAACAAGAGAGCAGGCCACCCGAGAAGGCTGAACCCGAAAGAATGCAGCTCTGGTATTCATTAATGAAGAGAGCTCTTTGCAGTGGTGGAACAAGAGGGCAGGAATGAGGGGATAGGTTGACAACGATACAGAGGTGGTCAGGGGGAGAGAAAAGAAAAAAAAAACACCTTTTAGAAGAAAATGATAATTTCTTAACACCTAGTTGTAACTGCTACCACTTACTGCCCGAAAACAAAACACAATCAGTCTGGTAATGCTTATTGGAACATTTTATTTATTGTTTTCTGAAATGTCGCATGAATTCAACCGCTGATTTCACAAGAAAATGCCTGTTTTTTGAAGTCAACCCACGACGGGTCGTTTTACAGCTTGACAAGGCCGTGATTGTCGGCACATAACTTACAAACGAAGTCTTTGGCATCCTGCTCAAAGCGCTAATGTATCTAAAATAATACAAACATCTGTATAAAATATATAATAAAATTAATTAACCTGTTTGTTAGTTCGCAGCTCACAGTAAACAAACAAAAAAATAAAAAAACCAACACCCTTTTTTTTGCCCCTCAGTGGTAACCAAACCAGCAGAATCGCCACATCAGGGCACACACTCGCTACTATCACACATGCAAACATACTTTGAGAGGAAGGGGGTGAAAAAAAAAAGACAAATGACACAACATCATCCCAAAACTACACTTTTTTTCCAACACCAGGTCTGTGTCAGTTTAAATAATCATAATATATATATATATATTACGCGCCTCACTGTTCACACTTCTCCAAACCTTTGCAGAACCAGCTGCTCAGGCTGGACAACCGTCAGCAGTGGAGGCTTCAAATCTTTTTTGTTATCAGTTTAAATTAATGAGATCAGGGGCAGTCCTCCAATAAGAGAGCCGTGTGATAGGACAGAGATTACTCGAAATTAAATCCACAAACGTGGGAGAAGAGAGGGGATGCAGGTCAGACTGGCAACCCCTTTGCTGGATATTCAAACAGAAATAAATGAAATCCATTAAAACGTAGGGAATGTGGAAACTAGATAAGATAAGAATATAGCAACTTAACTTAGTGGGGGAAAGAAATAAAATAGATAATAAAATTAAAAATAATAATAAAAAGGGATAAGCAGCATTTTTTTACATTTATAGAAAGAAATATTTATATAAATAGCACGGCATACACTCTGTGAGAATATATTGCCACGTTACAATCCACAATACTGTCCAAGTACCTCAGAGGATTCATCCTTTCCCACCGTTCCCCGGGCAGACTGCCTGCAGGCGTCCGGCTCAGTGCGAGAAAGCGGGTCAGAGCCCAGCTCTGCCACCACCATGTGAAAAACAGTCCGTTTTCCTCAAACGTTGCCCCCCCCCCCCACCTCCCCCCCAACTAACATGCATTCATACATTTGCCTCGTTCTCTCTTCTTGCAGTCTTCACAGATACTTAAAAGTTAGCTTTTTTTTTCTCTCCTTTCATTCAGAATGCAAATCTTGGTTGTTTAGATGAAGATTTCCACCGCCTCCGACTCCAGGTCATCCAGGCCTCTGAAGGGATTTGAGAGCATCTTCTTAGTGGCTGACTTGTCTGGTGGTTAAGAAATAAAAAAGAGAGAGAAAAATTCTATGAATGCTTAAAGGGGAGAACATTGGGAGGAAAAAAAAAAGAGTTTTGCATTGACTGAAAAGGTTAATGGAAATTCTCCACAGTCACAGAACGCAGTCTGGTGAATGTGCTCAGTCAACAGATTCGCATTACTTCCCGACCATGCACATTCCACAGGCCACAGATTATGAAGCATGACCTGCACTGATGCAATGTGACCGGCTGGTTAATCCTCACCGTGGCTAATCAATGTGGGGATCCGTGAAGCGGGGACCAAAAATTACAGCATGTGTGCGTTTTGAGTTCTTAGCTTCATAACGTGTGACGTTCCAGCTTTGAGCTGCTGTTGCTGATCGGTCACTCACCGTCGCTTAGCTTAGTTGTGCTGGTTTCCTCTTTGGACCGGGTTTCCTCCGGCTGCTGCCCGAGCGCTGAGAGTCCCGACTGCGCCGAGAACTGACGCTTAGGCAACGTCTGATCGTCTGACAGATTTTTACCTAAAGACACCACCACGGACAAAGTCAGTATCCTTCGTTCAAACATCACTTTTTTTTTTTTTTTTTTGCGATTCGCAAAGGTTGGTCGTGCGTCTGACCTTTACTCTTGCCGCAGGCTGTGCTGATGGAGGGAGTGGAGGAAGCCGGTCGCAGTGGAGCTCCCAACAGGTTTGCCCGAGGACTCTGCTCATCCCTCTGACTTTGATCCTGATGCAGCCGCTGGTTGAGGATCTTTATCACGGCGTCTTTTTCCAATATCTGAGCATAAAGGGCTCGGATTCTGATGTGAAGAAGGAATATATCGGTTAAAAAAAAACATATGCAAACAAAAAGATAATTTCTTTTGACGGTTTTCAGAAAAAAAAGGTACCTGTTTTCCATCTCCTGATTCCTGTGGTCGGGGAGCGGCAGGTCCTCGTTGAAGCTGTTGTTAGACGAGTGGCAGGGTGAGTGGTTAATGATGGTGGTGTCTCTGAAGAAGAAAAAAAAAATACATAAAATGAATTAAAATAACAAATCTTGGCTTGGTTTTAATTTTTTGGACAAACTGAAGACTGTCTGTCGCAGTAAACGTCTGGAAAAAGTGAAGCACCTCTGAGCCGCAGCGGTGGCGGCCACCTCCATGGCAAATTGCCTCATGGTGCTCTCCTCCAGGTACTTCTGCTCCCAGCGCACCATGTCGGCTTCCAGGGCCAGGATCCGCTCCTCGCGCTCACGCAGGCGCTCTTGGAGTGAGCTCAGAGTCAATCCCGGGGGCTGAGACTGTCTCTGAAGTAACCAGATGGCAATAGTTTTAAAAAATTTTTGTTAAAAAACAACAACATAAAGTCATGTCACATCTTTCCCCGGCCACGAGGGTTTACCTGCTGCGCCCGCATACTCCTCAGCTCCTGCTCCAACCTGGTCCTGAGCTTCATCTCTAGGCTCTCCCTCTTCTCGCATGTTGACTGCAGCTGAGCCAGCGCGCTCTGGAGCCTCTCCACCTTCTCCACGTACGCCCTCTTCCTCCTCAGCTCCTCCTCGAGCTGGCGACCTCGTCCCCGAGCCGCCTCCAGAGCCTCCTCGAGCCGCTTCGTCTTCAGGTTCTGCTCCTCCACCGTGCCCCGCAGGCGCTGCAGCTCCCGCTCCGTGCGCTCCCGCTCAGCGTTCTGCTCCTCGTCTGAAAAGCAAAACACGACGGAAAGGTCAGCCTCGACGTGTCGCATGAGACTGGAGATGGGAACCATCAGTTAGCCACTCTCTGGCTTTGATTAGTGATTGGCAGGAGAAATGCTGAAAAGCCAGCAACAGACCTTAGAAATCCAACTATTTTTAATTTGTAAAAACATCAACCACCTGCCCTTAAGGAGATGTACCTTTTCCGATTAGTAAAAAAAAAAAGTCTGTCACACGTTAGGGACGCGTATTTTGGTGCATAAACTGGAACTTCCTGTAGTTTTTTAGATGCAGCCACATCTAAAACCCCGCAGCGCACACTTTGCTCTTTTGGAATGGAAAATAATAATAAGTCGAAAATCGCCAGCCGCGAACAAACAGCCCGATCGCTGCGTTTCTCTACCGACACGGTTTCCAAAAACCCACGCAGTAATTTCCAGAGTCGCAACATGGTGGCCAGTGTTCTCCATTTAGTGAAGCAGTTCTGGAATGCCAAAAAGAAGAGAGAAGAGGCGGAAAAGGGAAGGAGGAGGGGGGGGGGGGAGCTTCCCCATCCCTTTGACCCACATAGCACAAAACATTCCTCATGAAGGCCATACAAACACCAGCACTCTGCTTGAGTCCAGATCCTCAAACAGACACCATAAATCACACTCCCAACAGGTGGTGGAGAGGGGGGAGGAGGGGGAGGGGGATATTCCTACCACTTCTACTGCTGCCCTGTGATTAAAAGTCGCTTGATTTTCTTTCGCAAAAAAACTCTTGCGTGGACTAAATTCCATGTTATTAAGCCTTCTTAGCCAATCGGCCAAGGTTATGCAAGTGAAATTCCTTCATGCAAAAAAAAAAGCTCCAGAAAGGGGCCCCACTGCTATTCTGCAATCTAGTTCAGTCATGCATCCTGTTTCTAAAACAGGCCCTAACCTCGGGTGAGGCGAATCTCAGGGTGTAAAACTTCAGCTCAGGGGGCCCGTCTAGTCCGTGCCGGCACATGACTTTGTCCGGGTGGGCACGCTTTACCGCAAACACGAGCCGCAGAGCTCAAGGTGTGTGCTTTTGAGCTTGACGGCGTTTCGCGTCCAGGTGTTCGCTTCGAGATTTGCCATAACAAAGGAAGTAGTTCCGGAGAAGTCCTGTTAGACTGACAGAATCAACTAAAACTCAAGAAAATAAAAAAGGGGACACCTCATCCAGCGAGCTGACAACACTGAAGAGCTGTGAGATCCTTTCAAACTGAGAATTTTAGGGCACAGCATATGATTGGTTTGTAAGCACAGCAAAAATACCAGCGTTGACTAAACGTTAGCGGCTAACGGCCTGAATCAAGGGGGTTTTCATTCCATCTGGATTATGTCAGGTTCATGGCTAAGATTGTTTAAACATGACAGGATTTCTGCTGGCTTCAACTTGGATTGAATATTCAAAATCTAAATGAACTTCCTAACGTACTGACCTCATGGCTTACAAACAGCTACATACACCTTTATAGACTGAAGTTGGTGTTTGCGACTCCGGTGCTTTTCACGCCTGAAGCTCATCTAGCTTAAGCGCTTTCCAGCACGGAACTCTGTAAGCTTCACCTCGGCCTTTATTGATGGGTTTTAGTCAACTGCTGAGATGTCCTGTTTTCAAACCAGACTAAGTCTAAGTTAAATACGTGCACCGTTCCATTTCACAGGAGCTGGTTGTAAACGACTAACACAAATGTTTTCGGCTTGTTGATGCAAAGAAACTAAAGCAGGTCAGTTTAGGGGAGGAGTGTTTTTCCACGGGTCCGGCTTCAAAATTCCTTCTGACATTGGCTGTTTACGGCCCGACATCAGTGGCTTTGTAGTTCTGTCAAAAGTGTAAAAATAATTACATTCCTGAGCCAGAACTAGAGCACACACACACACACACAAAAAAAGGGAGAATGCCTCCTGAGTACGGAATAAATGAGCAACTACAGATATAACTACAGATATAACTAAAGATTTTGGGAATCAAGACATTAAAGACCTAAAATTGAGATCATGAGACTTTTTTTTTTTTTTACTCTTCAGACCATGTAGAAACCCTCACTGATGTAAACTCAGTAAAGATTCACTAAACACAGGTTGGGACCGCAGAAACATTTATTCTAATTGTTAAAACGTCTTAAACTAATGATAGATTCGTTATTGATTTATAAAATCTTGCTGGTATTTGTGAAAACAAAAAAAAGGGGGCGGGATTTATCGGTTTGCTGAAAATCCTGTCTCGCCTCTTTCCAGTGAAACCAATACGGTGTCTTGCCTACTCTTGTGACCTCTCCCAGCTCCCGCGCTCCCCCCTTCCCCTGTAGAAACACATTACCGACTTGCACACTTACTTTGCTCAAGCAGTTTAGCCATAATGTGCTGGTTGTGGTCGGCTACCTCCACTTCTTTTGCCACGTGGGTTCTGGCTTTCTCCAGGTTCTCTGTGACGCAGGAACAGGTAGACGTTAGCTTGAACAGCGTGTGGCGTCACTGCAGTCGGCCTCTCGGCGGCTCATATGGGACGTTTCATACCTCTGAGGTCTCTGTTGAAATCCTGCAGCCTCCTGATCTCGGCTACCAGCCTCCTCCTCAGCGACTGCTCCAGGTTTTCCCTCTTACTGCTGCCCTGCATCAGCGTCTCGTAGGCCTCGGAGATGCGCTGAATCTCTTGCTCCAGCTGAAAAAGGAGGGGGGGGGAGGGAGCAGGAGCAGAAAAAAGAAAGAAGAACATTTTGGTTAGGCTAGCTTACATGCCACGGAGGAGCTGGAATGTTAATTCATGTTTTTGCAACAAGTTCATAGTTATTACATAGTTATTACGTGTGTGCGCCTGCAGGACAATGTGGAGGACGTTGCTGGCGTAACTTTAAGTGGGAACTAGGTGTATTTTAAGATAGCATTTTTTAAGAATCTGTGTGCGAGTGTGGTGCGATTCTGAGAAGGAAACCGAGCCTGTGCCACTCCCTTTAAGACTGATTTATATCTACATTCCTGAGAGCTGATAGCTGCAATTCCAGGTGTGTGTGTGTGTGTCTGTGCGCGCGTGTGCACAGGAGCATGCAAGGCAATACGCATCGAGAGAGACCGACACATGGAGCTGGGAAAGCCGCCAGGAGGAGAGAAGGTGTACATGCCTGAGCCCGGGCAGTGGAAACGGCAAAGAGACACCCACCATTACGGCAGTCACTCAGGCATGTTTACTCAGGGCTGCGGCCCGACGGGGAAAACTTTCCAACCCTGGCAATTATCATTCTTCAGGGCTGAGGCACGGCGAAAGCCATGTGACATAACTCCGACGGAGTGGGTTGATTTTTATGAAGATCTGGCTGAGGTGTCGAGTGTCACCCAGGCTTTTTTTTTTTTTTTAACCTGAACGAGGATATTAAAGGTCTGGTTGATGAGCTCATAAAAAAAAAAAAAAAAACAGAGGTAAAAAGAGCCTCTAAAAGCAAGAGCATGGGAACAAAAAAGTGCAACTGCATGAGAAAAGAACCGGCCCATTCACTTTTACTATTTTTTTTTCTTCTTCTTCTTCTTTTCTACCCCAGCCTGCCACTTTAACCTCTTACCCAACTAAATGGCTGTGGTGTGACGAGGCCAATGTTACCCTGAAAAAAATCAATGGCTGCCCTGAAAATAAAGCACACACACACACACACACGGGCCTCCAGCGTGTCAGCCACACAATGAAAGAAGTGTGCAAACACAGGAGCAGCAGGCTGTGACCTCTGTTTGTGGCCCTGCATTAAGGAAAGGTAGCAGCTGCTGATCTCATATGTTTGTCCACAGGAGGGGCGTGTGTGCTGGCCGCAGCACTTCTCCAGATACCTTGGATATCAAGGGTCAACAACTGTCATCTGGAGTCGCGTTTCAGTGGCAGGTGGCTGGGAAGAAGAATGCTGAGTGGATCTACAGCGGGCACTTTTTTTTTTTAGTTTGAGATATATTTTTTTCTTTGGGGCATTTTTTGGTATGTTTCGAAATCTCTGCCTCGTTTCTGACGGGTTTGCCGCCTCCTTACCTTCTGGATGCGGCCGGTCTTCTCCCTGTGGGCCTCCAGCTCTTGCCTCAGCCTCTCGTTCTCCATCACGAGCAGCTCCACCTGGTTGGGTTCCTCCAGGCCAGCAGGTGGCAGGCTGTTGAATGCGTTGTAGCTGGGTAATTCCGGCTGATCAGACTGGACATACCTACGAGAGAAATGTCGTGATTAGAGGCGAAAGCGTAGTGGGTCTGGTTGCCCTGCCGTGTTAGGTCACATTTGATTAGAGTCTTTTGCTTTTTTTTTTATGCTGTTAAGAGTAGCAACTAGAGGAGAGAAAGACGGCCCGCCCGGCTGCCGTGGTGTTGGAGAATGTAGGACACTAAATGCGGAACATAGTGGTCGCCCGTGTACCAGAGACTACTTTGGTGTCGGTGAATATGCCGCTGCTGTATTCCAGGCACTACAAACATCTACAGGGCCGGACTTGCTCCTTCGCAACTATGTCGAAATCCGATTCTGGATGCAGGCTGCGGCGTGACTCATGTCCACAAGAATGTGTTTACGCATGTGAAATATGAAGGCGAGTATTGGGCGGGTTAAGAAGCAATGCCAGTGACGTGATGTAATGCTACAGTAGTCTCTAAGACACACACACAAAGAAAGAAAGAAAGTGATGTAAAATGAAGCGCGTCCTCTCTACCTGTGTGGCTGAGCCTGCACCGGTTCCTGGACCTGGTGAGGAAGAAAGCCCTGGCTCTGGATGGGGCTGCTGTATTCTGGGGGTGGGTTGCGTTTGTCCGTGCTTTGCCCCGTCCTCGGGAGGGTCTGCGGGGCGTAGTAAGGGAGCTCCGGGTAGCTGTGGGAGTTCGTCTTGATGGCCGCGGCCTTCGCGAACGCGTTGCGTCTGTCCATGGACATCTGCATGAGATGCTCGCTGAGGGAGCGCACGTGGCCGCACTTCTGCCCCAGCATCCCTGCTTCTTCGTGGAAGGATCCGTCGTGCCGCGCGATCTGGCCCTCGTGGAGCTGCTGGTGGGCCCAGTGGGAGGACGGGTACTGAGAGTGCGCCTTGGCCTGCTCGTAGGTGGGCAGCTTCTCTCCGTGCAGCTGGAAGCCACTCTCCGAGTGGTGGTAGTCCCCTTGGTGCTCCTGGCCCTGCGGCTCCTGCCTGGCCGAGAGCTGGGGAAGCAGCGGGTCCTCCTGCGTGAGGCTTTCCAGAGACGATCTGGGGCTCCGGCCCATTTCGCCGCCGCTGCTGGGTCCACTGTTGCTTCCGCTGCCTCCGCGCAGGGCCTGCTGCTGGATGGCCAGTAAAGTGCGGGCGTCTGTGGGGTTTCCATAGCGGAGCTGCTCCTGGATGAGCCGGTGTAGGACCGTGCCAGACGGCTCCTCAGTGGATGACATAGTACAGTGTAAAAAAAAATGGAAAAATAAAAATAAAAACACACACAGGGGCTTTCTCCCAAAAGGATCAGTAGAGCTGCTTTGATTCAAAGTGGAGATGTTTTCAGAACCTGAGACAGAAGGAGAGAGACAGTTAAAGAACTGGTTATAAACTACATAAAAGACAACAAACAGTGGCAATAAAGAAGCCACGATTTTATGTTAAGGCCGCAGAAACTGTGTGGCCACAAGTAGACATTGTGGATGCTGTGACTTTTTTTTTTTTTTTTTTTTTCACAGCATGCCAAAAAAAAAAAAAAAAAAAACTCGGTGCGCCAAACATTCCTATCTCACGGGGGAGCAAAAGCGCACAATCCCCGCGTTTTGAAACAGTTTCACCCCCTCAAAGCTCGGCTATCAAACACGGAACGAAGTAAAAACACATCGATTCTCCAAAGCCGGCCGTAAAAGTTTCAGCCCGAAGCAAACAACAACAACAACAACAACGTGGGGCTTCTTTATCCACGACCCCGGCGCCACTTGAGCTGCGAACGAGAACAGAAGCTTCCCTTACCAGCGACGCTTTCATGATCACACAAAAAAAAAAAAAACTCTTCTCGAAACGGACCCGACTCCAAAGTATTTCCAATAGTTCCGCCGCGGAGTCTTTAGTCGAGTTAAACGCGCCTCATGTTGCCGCGCTCCTCTCTCGCTGTGAAATGATTATGGGGAGAGCAGGCGGCGGTAATAAGTAACCGAGGAGGGACTGAGGTCGGAATGCCAGGAATGCAAAACGCGAGCTCCCTCGGGGATCTAAAGCGTAAAAAAAAAAAAAAAAAAAAACACGGGAGGAGGAGGAGGAGGAGGAGGAGAGCAGCGCCGCGCATTACTGGGCCAACGAGGAATGAAAGAAGGCAAAAAAAAAAGGGTCTAACAATAATGTTCACAGCAATATCAAACACTAATTGACTTATCTTTCTAACTTTACTGAAGTCACTAATTGCATTTTATAGAGCTAAATCTTCACGTCAAATCCACGTTTGGAGCTGCAGACTCTAAATATGCGCTCGAAGACGCACCGTTTCCTTTTTTAGAACAAGAGATATTGTATTCTAAATGATTTTATTTATTTATGTTTAACCACGAAAATTTAAATGCTTTTAATAATACGAAACATGCGAGTAAAATCCCATGCAGCCTAGCTAAACACCAAATTAAGAGAACTAAAGATGCAACCCAGTGATGTATATTTTTTTTATGGTAAAACGTTGCTTTATTGACAATAAAATACAAAAACAAAGTTAGTGATGATGAGCAATGGATTTTCTACTGCGAAATTTTACAGACTGCAACATTTCTAAAAAGCAAAGAAAAAAAAAACTGCTAAATGTGGCTTTGAGTGCGCTGAAAGGCAATGACGTCACAAGAGGAAAGAATCAGAAGATTTAGAATCAGAAGAATCAGAATCAGAAGAATCAAAAGAATCAGAATCAGAAGAATTTTAATTATCTATGATTGTGCACATTCTAGGATTTTGAGTTACAGAGCTATGTTAGCTGTATTTGTTGTGTGTAGAAATAAAGAAAAGGGGAGGTCGTGAGTTGTGACAGTGCAATATGCTCATTATGTTTCACAGCATTGTCGCTGACTACTCAGAGGTTTATAGGTGTCCATTGTGTCCATCAGAGAGACAGCCTCGGGGAAGAAACTGTCTCTGGAGCAGTTGTTTTTTGTGAATAGCGCTCTGTAGCACCAACCTGAAGGTAGAAGTCTGAACAGTTTGTGTGCAGGATGTGTGGGATCTGCAACGATGTCACGTCAGAAGTCTTTTTCTTCATCCGATATCAACAAGTTACTTTTGACAGGTTTTGACGGAAATTCCAAAAGATTTATGTTGCATTTAGGATCTACTGGGTCCAAACGTACTTGACCCAGAGACGGACTCCAATGAATGAGGAAGATGAATGATGGTAGAGAGGAAGATTTTTCCAGAAATGTCACTTTTTGAATAACTGTGCATGCACAAGACCATCCTACTTGCTCTTCCACTCCTGAGGTGGATCGAGTGACAGTACACTCTGGTCTTATTTCTTTCTTCTGAGGCATTCCTCCTCAGCTAAACTTAAGAGAGTTTGCTTCTCGCGACTCTCAGCCATTTTCAAATTATATGATAAGAGCAGTTACAGTTATACTGTGATATTTAAACTCCTCCTACTTTAGCTTCCCTGCGATTTTTTCACCTATGTTGTGTTGACAGGAAAGGTGAACTGCAAGTGTATTCATGTTGGGGGTAACTGGTAGGATTGGACTTTTTTTTTTTTTTTTTTTTTACAGAATTAAGAGGTGATACAGCAGTTCTGCAGAAAACATTGATAGAAATTAAAACCTGATCTTAAATGTAGGTATTAATCTGCCCATAAAGTTTTCTTTATAACATCTCAAGTTTAAACAATTGCGGAAGATCTTGCATTATGAAATATGGTGATTCAAATCTGTCCTGGTCCATCCAACTGTCATTCTGAGTGAACTTTTAAAATATCGGGGGGGGAAAAGAAAATGCAAATTAGCAGTGTTTCCATCTTTAGGTTTGGAGCAAATTACCTAGGCTACGCAAAGTGTAATTTTGTCAGCAGTTGACGTTACGCATGACTGTAATGTAAATGAGGAAGTAGAGGTTGCAAACTAGCATGAACCACACATTTAAAAAGAAAGGATAGAGGCAAGGTATTTTCAGCAAGGTATTGCAAGTTGTAATTATTCTGTCACGACAACTAGTATTGCCAACAATGTAAAAAACAGTCTGGAGGCGTATAGAAAGAAATGCAATTCAAGGCAAGTTATGGGAACATCCGGGAAGACGTCGACAAAGCTGATCTGACGTGAGATAAAGGTTTGCTACGCCAGAATTTATCCGGCAAATGTGTTTCCGTCTCTCGTTTTGTGCATCGACTCTTTTCGCAAAAGCCAAAAACCACCTCAAGCGAACGTAAAACCATTTTTGCAAAGTCATTTTGTATTTTGCCAGTTCCCTCAACCTTTTCTAATGCGATACCTCAAGATACATATCAAAAAGTTGAAGGCCATACAGTCCTCAAATCTTTTTCTGCGCCACACTGAATGCAAGTAAAACATTTTGAAGGTAATATTTGAGTAAATCCATGCGCATAAAGAAGAAAAAAACTCAGTTAAGTACTCAAAAATCTGACCAACTGTCTTGTACCTCATGATGTCACAAGAGACATTTGGATGGAAAAATGTTTTAAAGAGGTTGGATTAAAAACTCATATACAGCAATATAGAATAACTGAACATGACTTAACATCTCTCTATGTGATACTGTAGCTGTACAAAACAGTCTGGAGGGTAGTTTTAACGGGGACATGTCATGTTTTTAAATCCTTCCTTTTCACATTTAAATCATTAATTTGTGGTCTATGTAAAGTGGAACTGCAGTGCTTTGGTCTGAATTCCTTGTTATTGTAGCTCCACAGCCTCTATTTTGCTCATGTCCTGAGGTGCATCTGAGAGCAACTCGTTTCGGTGTGATCTCTTTAAACGTAAACGCACTTCACACTCCAAGCCACCACCACCACCCCCCTCATATGATTTCATTGAATTTATTGTTGTTTGATCTGAAGGCAACACTCCAAAAGTCAAGAATGACAACATGTTTTACTGTAACCTGAAATAAAAAAAAAGGATTTATCAAAGATTTTCATGATCAACTCAAAGCATTTTGGTGGTTAAGTGCACAATGTTCTTATTGTATACAATTTAACCCTTAATTCAGAAATAAATGTCTGTCCATTTGAATATGAACTACTGAATCTTTGGGCCAATGGCTTGATATCTGAGTTGGTGTCTCCCCAAAATTTCATTAGATGGTTGCATAATGAAAATAAACGCTCTTGATTCTTTTTGATTTTATGACCTCATGAAATCTCATAATATAGATATTGTGCCCTTTATTTGTTAGTTTTATCAGATCTAAAAGGCAAGTTGTCAAAAAGTAAAAAGAAAAAGGATAATTATTAGTGTTTAAAAACTAACTACAACTTAAATAAAAAAAATATCACAGGTTAACGGCAACCTTATCCCCTTTTTTAAGTTATTTCTTAGGCCTACTTAAGTGTACTATGTTGCTTTGGGATACAACTTAGCTTCTTGTTGTTATCATAGTTGGTCATTTCCTTATTTCTAAAGTAAAGTTTCAAGTTTACTAGAAAACCATAATTCTTAAACATCTTTATGGGCTTTTCTGATTGTAAATTTAGCCTTTCCATGATGTGTGTCATATGGTCTGGTAAACCCTCTTAAGCCCCCAACCCCCAAGACTGGGGCCATTTTTTTTTCTAAATTAGTGCTCAAAATAACATAAATAAATCTAATTACATTTAGTTCAGCAATTACAAACTCCATCTTAACATGGGCATGTGTGGACTCAACAGAAATGTCAATTTAAAAAAAAAAAAAAAAATGATTAATGTAATGATAATTTAAGTAGTTAGCAATAGATGAAAAGTTACGTTCCTCCTGCAGTACTGGGGGCTGTGGCCAAGCTGGGGCCCAACAGGTTTTTAAATTCAATTCAATTCAATACAATTTTATTTATATAGCGCCAAATCATGAAACATGTCATCTCAAGCCACTTTACAAAGTCAAGTTCAATCATATTATACAGATTGGGTCAGGTTATACAGATTGGTCAAAAATGTCCTATATAAGGAAACCAGTTGATTGCATCAAAGTCCCGACAAGCAGCATTCACTCCTGGAGAAGCGTAGAGCCACAGGAAGAGTCATCTGCGTTGAACATGGCTTTGCAGCAATCCCTCATACTGAGCAAGCATGAAGCGACAGTGGGAAGAAAAACCACCCATTAACGGGAAGGAAAAACCTCCGGCAGAACCGGGCTCAGTGACCGACCGGGGGTTACAGAAGACAGAACAGAGACACAACAAGAGAAACAAACAAGCACAGAAGCACACATTGATCTAGTAATCTGTTCTACATTAGATGGTAGTAGCGGGTGAGCCGTCTTCTCTGGATGATGTCACAGTTAACAGAACGCCAGACCAGGTGTACCTACTATGAAGAGAAAAGAGAGAGAACAGAAAGTTAAAGCAGAAATGACAACATATAATGCATAATTGAAGAACAGTAGAACTCAATAGAGTGAGAAAATTAGATCCTGATATACTCCAGTAGCCTAAGCCTATAGCAGTAAAACGATAAAGGTAGCTGAGAGTTACATGAGCCAATAGTTATAATTTTTGTCAAAAAGAAAAGTTTTAAGCCTAGTCTTAAAAGTAGACAGGGTGTCTGCCTCACGGACCAAAACTGGGAGTTGGTTCCACAGGAGAGGAGCCTGATAGCTAAAGGATCGGCCTCCCATTCTACTTTTAGAGACTCTAGGAACCACCAGCAGACCTGCAGTCTGAGAGCGAACACTTTGACTTACAGTAGTTCTACTGGAGCTAATATTTGGCTATGTGTCCTCTCAGTCTGTCATCCATAAGCGTTGACCCCCCTAAAAATGCTGAATACCAAAGCTCCTTCCAGGAACTTTCCTGGAAATGTTTCTCAAAAACCCTTAGTTCTTGAAATGCCAATTTATTTTGGCCTTTTTTTTTAATTTCCATAACGATGGCCTTCAGTCTTGCAGAGGACCCCATGCCAGTTACATTTAACACATGACTGGCTAAGGCCAATTTTTTTAATCTAGCAGCTTGTTTTGCAAGTCTAATGTTCATATGAAAAGCAGCTTTGGCTGTTTAATGTGTTATAGAGGGGAAAAAAGGAAACAGTGCAGCAGCTTGACAGGCATGAAGAAACCCAGTCTTGTGGCTTCCACCACAGGTTACTCTTGGGTAAGCTGATGCATCTGTGCTAGGGCTACACATGCCTTTAACACGCACGTGTGTGTTTTTGTACTTACAGCTGAGCGAGAACTTTTTTTTTTTTTTACAAATTTTACTAGTAAAGTTAGGACTTGGATGGAAAGTGAGGATGTTTTTTTTTGGTCCTCACTTTTTTCTGGGCTAGGGGCTAGGTTTAGGACTAAGGTGTCTATTAGGATTCGGTTAGGTATACTGGTAAAGGGTAGGGTTAGGGTCAGGGTTAGGACACAGAAAGTCTTGAAAATGAAGGGAAGTAAATAGGAGTCAAGGCAGGTCCTCACTTTGTACTTTAAACAAGGATGTGTATGTATGTGTATGTATGTATGTGTGTGTGTGTGTGTGTGTGTGTGTGTGTGTGGCAGCTGTTCTCTGGAATCTGAGGTCTTTTAAAACCCCACCACTACTACAACAGACACAGGGGCTCTTTGTACCTCATGGATGATACAAAGTAGCACATTGAAAGGTTGCCTTAGTTTGATTTTACTATGTCTCCCGATCTCAAATTTACAGATGAATCCTCATGATGCCACTCATATGAGATCACGCATCAGAGTAAGAGATGTTGAACGGCCACAGAATGCCAAACCATATCTCACTTTGACATTTGTGTGTTATAGACACATCAACATTTGTGTTCTTAAAGAGATAAATCTCTCACCTGAAGGCAGAAAACATGTCTTCATTTCTGTCCCAGCCAAAATATGTGCCTGGACTATTTTGCTACGTGACAAGACCAAACGGGCACTATGTTAAGGATGTCAAACATGACTCTGACCTGTGGGCCCTTTATACAGTACAGGTTTCTGTTACAACATGCTAATAATAATTCTTTCTGTAGAATACATAGACCAGAATATGTGCTTTTAGAACTTGGAGAATAGATAACCACATTCTTCTGCTTTCTGGTTTTCCCAGAAAAAAACATGGCCCCTCTACAACTGCAAAATTGAGCAGCACTAACACTGACAAAGATCAGAAAGAGAGGTCCCGTTACTCCAATTGTGAAGCCTTTGCATTGCCTGCTGGTAAATTTTAGAACTTTTTAGGACTTTTAAAGTCATAGTCTTAGACCCATATATTTATCAGGTCATCTTTTATTGCATCAGCGTCCCCAGGTCTTCTGGAAAAAAACCTGCAATAATTTTCTTGCTACAGGCCTCCTCTCTTCTCTGTGGAAAAATATTCCTGAAGAAACATTATTGGACAGGAGAGTTTAGTGATTCTCTTAAAAGGAAACTTAAGATCAATATATCTGGTTTGGGTTTTAGCTGGATTAGTAGTGGATATTGTTTATTTCTAATTTATTTGCATCTTAATAATTACGCGTGCGCATATTTTTTTTCCAAGATGCTAACAGCTGTGCTGCCATGCAGCCTAACTTTTTTTTTTTTTTTTTTTTGATTTTTAATTATCTATTCTTTTTTTAACTATTATCTATTTTTATCTTTCTGTCATGAAAATATGCTTAGCATATTTTTTATGTATGACTTATTATTATCACTGAAACAATGTTGTTTCCTCAGTCTCTGAAACCAATGTCACTTCTGTCAACCCCATGGTTCTGTACATTTTTCTTCTTCTCTTTCTTGTCTATGTTTAGTCTTGTTAGGTTTTCTTTTTTGTTTTTATTTGATGCTGGTTTGTATTTATTGCCACGTGTTTTTAACTTATGTAAACCACTTTGTTGTGCTCATTCCATGTATGAAAAAGGCTCTCTAAATAAAGACTGATTGATTCATGTCTTGAAGTATTAGAAAGATGATTATAAACATTACCAAACTCCTAAATAATCCACATTTTACAACCAAAGCTCCCACCCAAAAAATCTAATCTAAATTCCGGCTGACTTGGTAAAGAAAATGTGTGTAATCAAAGCACAGCAGTCCACAGCAATCAATTGCTGTATGTAGCAACTGGCCTCTGGCTGATTATCTTATTAGACCTAAAAAATCTTTAGCCCCCCTGAGATAGTATTGAACTGCTGATGGTGACCAATATCATGCATCTGGCTCTTCAGCCCTCCTTTATCAAACACAAATCACCACCATGCCTCAGATGGTCTGTATTATTGAAGAGGCTATTTTAAAATAAAATACAAAAACAGCCATGGTGTCTCCGTGGGCAGCTCTGCATGAGTGTTTGCATTTGCCCCTCATATCTACAGTCTGTGAAACAGCAGTCTCCACCTTTTAAAAAAAGCCTGTTCATGTCATTTAACACCACCTCACTACTTCCTCTGTTCTCTCTGTGTGTGGATGTTTGGTGGTGGGCGACGCCTCTGGTCATTTTGTCCTCCATTGTAGCACACTTCCTGTGAACTACAGAGGAATGTGAGGCAGATCCTCTGAGAGTTATGGATACTCTCCAACAGTCATTGCAGGAGGTCAACATTTGAAATGGTACACCACAAAGAAGAACACTTGAAATTACACAGGAAGAGAGACTAAATGCACATGAAGTAAACATGTTAAATACAGGGCTGTGAAAAAATATGTATATAGCTAAATTTGTCTAAACACAAAAGTCAGTTTTCAAAGGATGATTTATTTTTTTAGGAAGAAGCAGCTGTCCAAACTAATCTGGCCCTAAAAGAAAAAGTGTCACCTTTTTAAATCATAAACCAATTTTAAAAGGATGCTGCACACAGAATCAGATAACAGATAACAGCTTATCAACTAATTAAGCTGAAACATCTCAAAAAGCAACACATCCAACCCTGATCTAGAGAAAATCAAGAACAGGTGTAAATACAGAGTTACTGAGATCTATTTGTCTAGGAAGAGCTATGAAGCCACTTCTTAAAAGAAAAAAAAACCCAGAACCACATTTAAAGCATTGTAGTGGTGGCACTGACTTTGGTCAAATGCAAAAATGCTGAAAAGCTGCTAAAGAAAATGAGGAGGGAAACAATGTCTGAGGCCTCCAACTGTAAAACCATTCCTGTTTTTGGGATCGGCTCATTGCTGCCGCTTTAGTGCACCTGTTGTTAATCTCATTTAGACAAAAAAAAAACAAAACAAAAAAAACAGCTGACACTGATTAACAACCCCCTCTATTTAACTGACACCAGTGCTCATCATCAGCCATCAGAGGGGTTGAAGTGACAAGCCCCTCATACTTGGGAGCGGCTATATATGTGGCATTTTTGGGAAAATGCCACATATATAGCCACACAATGCTGTCTTCTTCGTCGTTCAAGAGTTTTTGGTATTTGTACCAATATTATGGTGATTTTTTTTACAGAGCTACCACATACTCTGTACTAAGGTATGGCATCACCAGCTGGTTTGGCAATTTGACGGTAAAAGTTTTTTACAGTTTTTACACTTAGTAAGAATAGCAGGTAAAATAATGGGGATGCTAATCCTTGTTAACTAGTCCCCCTCCCTCAGCTTCCCTGCTTACCTTCTGCCTCAGTTGCTCCACAAAATTCCCTGATTAGCACTGCTGCATTGTATGTCATTTTCCACTCGTCCCTCAGTATATGAGGTCTGGTTGATATTGTTCATTCTTAGATTCTCCTGTTTGCCTACCTGTTACTCTGTTACCCTGCCCTTCACACAAGTGTATTTCTCCTGTGCTCATGCAATTTCTCTCATAAGTTTCCATATTTTTCCATTATTAAAAACTTTTGTTTTTGCCACAGCCACTTTCTGCACTTGAGTCCTTCATTACCACAAACATGACATTATGATGATTCTAGAGTCAATTCGATAAGAAACCAAACGTAGGACATTTTTGTTGTAGTTACTCTGAACCCAAACAACTATATTCTTGATTTACTGTATTGTCTATCTCCCTGTCTCGCTTTCTGTCTACCTCGCTCTCTTTTGTTTGCCTACAGACTCAGCCATTGCATGAGTCTTTGATGAGTGTACATATCCTGAGACAGAAACTTCAAAAGATTTTACAAGACAGGATGCTTGTTACAGTGCTGAACCAGTGGGAAAGCGAAAAGGGGTCACCTGATGGGTCAAGATTGGTGAGGAATGTAACCGATATGACTTGGAAGGAGTGGGATGGATTCCTCTCCCTGAATCTCACATCCCCGCTCTGCTTCCTTTTTTACACAAATACAATGGACAAAGGTGAGGTGTGCAGCGCTCTGGTGGTATCCGGTTCACAGTAAAACGCTGACAACAAGCTTCCCATGTCTTTGCAGTTTGCAAATACTTCCAGGGCTGGGATTGATTTTCATGTCATGTTATGTTGAAACAAGCACAGATTCCTTCTAAAAACCTGGTTACACTGATACAAAGGAAATAAAATAGCTATCGGTTGCTCAATGGCAGCCGCATGTTGCTGCATGTCGTGGTGCAGAGAAGGGGGGAATTTGCAGATGTTCCAGACAAGCAGACTTAATGCATGACTCAGAAGAAATGAATCTGTTAGGGTGATAAAACAGATGTGCAGTCATATCTCATGCATGTTTCGGTGCCCAGAAAGTAATCTGTTGGATTCTGAGTGAAAGTTGCATTCCCCAAAGATACATTTAAGGTTCAGAATGTAAAAATACATAAGCACTGCTTGTTTTAAAAAGGAGGTTTATCAGAACCACACATATTAGTTACTACCTACTGGCCATAAGAGGTGTTGAATTGGCTTCAATTGCCAGTGCATGTAACTCATTTTTATACCGCTCAAACCATTTTGAAAATGCTAGAACCTTAGTGTATATGTTAATTTCCCTGCCTGACTCTCTGCAGTGGTAATTAGGTGTGTGTCCTAAACAATCCCCAGCTTTCTTTGCAGAACTGGAAAGTTCACATTTTCCTCACCTTTTAGGATATTTGAGGTGGCTTTTTGCGCTTTGTTTCCCTCAGAGCTTTCAGCCTTTGGACTCAAGTGATGTGGAAAATTAACTGTGGTTAAAGCTTTAAAAAGATCTATGAAACAGTGCTTTAATAAGCATACTGTACATTTCACAAGGATCAACACATCATGCTGTTGTTGGACTGACTAAGGCTCAACTAAATGAGATTGCAAATTGTGTAAATATGTGGCTTTAAGCCCTTAATTGTAAGCTTTTGTGAGAATAATAGCACACCCCTAAACTGTTCTTGTAGTTTTTACTTTGCTATGTGACCAAACTCAACCTCGCAACAATGAAACATGAAATGTATAAAAACCTTGAAGACCTAAATGATCCAAAAGTTTTTCAACAACTGCTCTTGGCTTAATAGGAATTTGGGTCTATTGGGAAATTACAAATTCACATTCCTTAGCACATAACATTAAATGTTTACAATACCATAGCAACATGACTTTCCCTTCGAATAACAACACTGAGTGTCTAGCTTCTGATCTCAGGCGTATTACTCATAAGGCTCCAGGGCCAAATAGTTGAGTGTTCCTGTAATAATACTATTCAATCCATTTTTCCCTTTTCCTAATTTCTTCTTCCTAAATTGTCTTCCCTTTTCCTTTAGTCTAAATATTTCTGTTTTTTTAAAGATTTACATGTAGACACTTGGCCAGGGTTTAAGCGACATATATAACAAACTATAAAGTAATGAAACAAAAAAATATCTACCACAAGTTTTTCAGATACTGGAAATAAAATGCGGAGTAAATAATATATTAGTCGTCATGTAAATAAAAAAAAAAGGTTTAAAGTTCCTTCTCTTCTGATCACCAGTAAGACAGAGGAGATGGTGATCGATTTTAGGAGAAGGACACTACCTCCCCTATCGGTTAACATTCAGGGGGATGACATTAAGTCAGTGGACAGTTTGCTGGGCCCCAGGCAGTACAGAGCGAAAGAGGAAGAGACTGAACAGGCTGGTCAGGAGGGCCAGCTCTGTCCTGGGCTGCCCACCGGACTCTGGTGGGAGAGAACATGGACAGTACCTCTCACCCCCTGCACTGGACTGTAGAGGAGCTCTTTAGTGGCAGACTGAGGCCCCCTCTGTGCAGGAAGGAGCGCTACTCTAGGTCCTTCTTCTCCACTGCAGTTAGATTGTTCAATTCTATTTTATAACAACTTGTGTAATATTTGTACATGTACATATGCTTTATTTATTTTCCAATATTTTAATCATGTAAAGCACTTTGCATTGTCTTTGTACTGAAATGTGCTACGTAAATAAATTTGCCTTGCCTTGCCTAGGCATGTGTGTCTGTGTATATATGTATGTGTGCATGGGTCTGCCTATACATATACATTGTGTATTGTTTGTCTTCTCTATATATCTTTGCTTCTGTTTTTAATCTTGTTCTATATTTTTTCTATATTTTTTTAATATTTTACAAAAACTGATGTAACAGACAAATTGCATTGTGAGATTGATAAAGTCTTATCTCTTCTCTTCTCTTCTTGAGACATAAATGTCAGCTTTGCACAACAAACATAACCATCTCTATGACTAATCCACAATAATCTTATTACCCGCAGATTTTGCTCCGGGGCCTTCTATAAAAACTTGCTGAAGCTGCTCTTTAGCGGTGTGAAAAGATTTTTGCCCTGGAGACAACAAGTCTCAGCAGTTGGCAATGACAGCCTGCCCTTAAACAGTCGTTCCAACCAGCGGCTCTATGGCATCCTGAGAGGTCACCAGGATGCCAGCTACACCCCCTGCCTCTGCTGCTGAGGCTGCACATAGCATGTGATCTGACGGCTGGCTCTGGCCACCGACACCGTGGACAGAAGGTGTGAGAGAGGGGGTGTATGTGTCTGCATGCCTGCATATGAGTTCAGCAGCTCTGAAAATGTACCAGGCGCTATCTATTGGTCCAGAAGCAATGAGGTGAATGTGGCCTATGGCAGTAAGTGTGGGTTTGTGAGAAATGATGAAGAGCTAAGCAGGTAGTTGATGGACATGACTGCCTGGAAGGTCATGAGATGTGAATGAAAGATGGCCGTTTGCTTACACTCCTCAAATGTACGTGAGAAATGAGACTTTGTTTGCAGGTACTACAGGAAGGCATTATTTACAGCTTTCTTCTGCCAGTGTGCGACATATTAGAAATTTAACGGTTTCATTCTGGAGTACTAACAGTATACGATCTCCGTTCTGTTTGCATCGTGTGGGATGACATACTTCCCATTTACTAGCATTTGCATATATCCCTCTACAAATGCAATTTAGAAAATAACAACTGGTTCATAATTTTAATTGATTTTGTGGACACAGGGGTACACAAAATCCCCTGTGTACACATGTTGTACACATCCCTGTTGAAATGTCAGGTTTTTGTGACATCAGAAATTGAGACTATAATAAATTATTTCCAGACCTTTTCAAACTTCAATGCAACCTGTATCTTGTGCATTTCGTCTAAAAGTTTAAACACCTACTAAGCGGAAAAACAAAAGTATGCAAACCTTTTGATTCAGTGATTTAGTGTTCAGTGTTCTTTGGGAGAAGTATACCAGCATGTCAAACGTTGACTTGATAATATTTGCCCCCTCTATCTGGCAGAAGTATGGCATTCATATCAATTATCCTTTCTCAGAGCTATTGAAAGGTCATCTCTTGTCTACAGGCCTGTTCGGGTGACGCAACAGATTTTATGTCCGATTTAGAACTAGATTCTTGCTAGACCATTGGCAAACTTTAGTTTATAAAATACATCCTGCAGCCTTCCTTCTTAATGCAGACGTATTAAGAATACACCAGATTGTTAGCACATGAACAACACAAACAGCACTGATTTGAAATTGATGTAGCTCATTCATTGTAACTGCTGTAACCAGTATTTGTGTTGTGTTTTCATATATTTTGGAAAAAAACTCAATTTCTGTCATTATGGTCCCATATTTTCTCTAATTGTTGATGATAGTGTTTACTTTACCAGAGTTTATGTACAATGTTAGAGACAAAGGTTATTGATCAACTGCTTCTAAACATATCAAAGTGATAATTGATAAACGAAACAAGAGGAATTGATCTTGAAAATATAGGTTTTACTGATCTTTGATGGGCAACCGTGTGCATATAATGCCAATACTTTTGCATAGTGAGATTATTGGATTTTTTTTTTGTAAACTCTCTGCAAATTTAGACTTTAGTTAAAGGATGCAAATGAGCAAAGGTCAGGAATATCCTACCAGGGTAGGTGAACATTATTGCAAGTTTATCAGATCATCTACAGTGGATGGCAGGCATGACTCAAGGACACAGAAATTTTAAATAAAGTGAAAGATGGTTCAGAAAAGGTTTAGTTTCAGGAGGTCCTTACCCATGCATTCAGATTATTACACCTTTTATTTATTTTTCTGCTATAACAGAGCTGCTCGAGTTCTTGGTTGAAATGTACAAGATATAATATCACAATAAAGTTTGAAAAGGTCTTGAACTTTGGAAGTCTGAAAAACCTATAATTCTAAAAGGGGTGTTTATATTTTTGAAAGTCACTATTTGATATAGACATTTAAGTAAGAAAACATTTTATAGGATGAGGAAAGATTTAAATTAAGAAATTAATAAAGTCATAGCTTTCTCATACATCTAAAAATAAGTTAACAATATGGTTTAATGATAATGTCAACATTTGTTGAACAATATATTATAATTTTACAACTATATATAGGCCTATTGCACATTAGAATGATTAATCTTGACATTAAAAACTAAATATTTATCAATTTATCATATTTATATTGCAAAGGTGTTGTGTCATGTATTATAAACGTCTTACAAAATAGCTTCTATGATTTGTTTGTTTAGTATTTCCATGGAAGCTCTACTCTTTAATAGAAATAGTATTTTCAACAACATTGAAGCCTTTGTAACTTTGCTCAAATTATTTTAACAATAAAATAAACCAACAGAAAATCCTGAACTTGATAGTAAATTTGGGTTAAACTGTATTAACGCTTCCACGTAGCAATTATTATCTTCCCTTCTCACCTTCAGCATTGATAATATATATAGATAGATAGATAGATAGATAGATAGATAGATAGATAGATAGATAGATAGATAGATAGATAGATAGATAGATAGATAGATAGATAGATAGATAGATAGATAGATAGATAGATAGATAGATAGATAGATAGATAGATAGATAGATAGATAGATAGATAGATAGATAGATAGATAGATAGATAGATAGATAGATAGATAGATATGTGTGTGTGTGTTTGCTGGCTTTTGGCAACTTCTTGGTCCGCTTAAGACTTGTGTATAAATCAAACATTTTCTAAAAACTGTTAGCTGGAAAAAGCCTCAAGGACATCTAACTCTGCTGTTGCCCCCATCAAGTTGCATGATTCAGCTGTGAGATATGTAAATAGTTTCAGCTGAAGTCTGCGACAAAGTCCGTATTGTGTAAACTAACAAAAGGACATTGTCTTATTTTACACAAAATGGTTTATTTTTAGTGCCGAGACAGAGACCAGAGGGAAAATATCTAATCTGTGGTTATTTAAGTCAATGACAATGTGAAATGGAAGGGGAAAGAAGTGATCTCTGAAGCCAATGAAAAGTCACATTGTGCTCTGACCCACTTAGATAAATCTGTCTGTAGAACTGCTGTGCTTGCACTGTGTACTTGATATTATTGGAAAACAAGCAGAATCAGTTACACATTTCTGGCGCTGGTCAGCTGCTGTTACATGTGCTGCAGTTATCTCCATGTTAACAGACTCTGTCACTGATCTGAGGCTGTTTTACATGACTGTTTCGACGTAAACACATTATGATCTGCACAAAGGGAATACAAAAAAGGAGGAACAAGAGATGTTTCAAGATAAATTTAATTTCACTGACCTTGAATAAAACTAATTATTTTGTCACTAAACCTGTTGATAGCTTAAGTGTAAGTAATTAACAACTATCACAGATCAAAGCTGACAGGTTTGGAAGTGTTCATAATTTCATCCACTTTGACTAAAACTCCTGTTCCCTCTGTGGAAAATCATGTACAGTACACCACCGTGTTTAGCATAGTGCTATTGTTGGTGATTGTTGGTGCATCATTGTTTCTGTGCCTGTAGTGGATGCTTATCTTTAATATTGACCGGACTGTTTAAAAAGGTGGATGCAGCTTTAAGATCTCATTCTCTCTAATGTAAAAAAAAAAAAAAACAAGTTTGTGTAAGAAGGTCAATTTTGAAAGTGCTAAATTATTTGGGAGTAGCTTTTAGTTTTTAACTCACAGAATAACAGTGACACTAGTGCATCTTACATGGTTACTCTTTTTATCATTTACACAAATCTACCAAACATCTATGTATGCATAACCTTAATCCTAATTTTTAGACTAGATAGCATAAATAAGGTAACTAAAACTAAAATCAAAATTGTTTACTCATAACTTCTGATGTGTCCTGAAAGACGTCTGACTCTTGGGACAGTAGACACATTGCATGTATTTGTTTATTATCGGAATATCAGCTTAAGTGCACTGCTCTGAGGACACTCTTGGGCAAACACAAAGACAATCTATTCTAGCTGAGAAAAATGTTAGGACACCCTACTCGCTAATAGTAGTTAGCCGTTTTAGCTTACATAAATACGGAAAGAAGTGTCTTGTAGCTGTCTAACAGTCACTGACATCATTCTGAGGAAGGCTTGTCCCACTCCTCAGTCTCGGTTGTGAGATGTTTACAGCAGTAGTAGAGTTCTGGGAAAACCATGGACCTAGCCTAAACATTTTAACAAACACACTTTACAGATCCCTCCCGCTTGCTCTCTTCTGCGCTGCTGCCTTCCTCTCCATGTGTGTTTCATGTGTTTGCGCGGAGGGGCGGAGTGATATTTCGATATTTTAGGCAGTTCACGCTTGTAACGCAGTAGTGTGAGCAGATCTCTTTATTACTTGTGCTTAATAAGTAATAAAGAGATAAGTGACTTCACTATCAAAAACAGAACCCAAAACTCACAAAAGTTACAAGTGACTTTGGAAAAACACAAGCCTAAAATAGCTTATAATAAGCAGACTTGGCAACAGTGGACGAAATGCGCTGTGTAGGGGAGGGGTGTTAGCAGCTCGTACACAAACGTGATTGACACTGCTAACAACCAATCAGAGCCTGGAGGAACATCTGCCTCTGATTGGTTGTTTCTGACTGGAAGCGGTGTATTTCTGCAAGTGGCAGAAGGTCCACTGGGAGGAGCCAGATGAGCTGTTTGTCACAGATTTTTTTCGCTAATTCTCCATCCATCCATCCATTCATCCATCCATCCATCCATCCATCCATCCATCCATTTTCCGTCACGCTTGTCCATTGTGGGGTCGTGAGGGGTGCAGGTGCCTATTTCCAACATTCAATGGACGAGAGGTAGGGTACACCCTGGACAGGTCGCCAGTCTGTCGCAGGGCATTTTCGCTAATTATCTGTCTCAGATTTGACTGTCAAGACATAATGAAAAATATATATTATTTTTACAAAAGTTACTTACTACATCTTTAAAAGAATATTTATATGTGCATCCTGTATCAAGTCACCTCACTGCATCTAAATGAGATCAAGCATTGGGCTTTGACATTTTACAAATGGTTTTACTTTTTCTCAAACAACCTTTGATACACAGCAGAATACATGACGGTTCTTTGATTGCGAGTGGTCTTGTTGCAGCAAAGAGTCCCCAAACCATGACACTTTCACCTCCATACCCATAGAAATTAAATTTTCTAAATCGCTTTTTGATTGGAGGGACATGCACTTTCACACCAACTGCCATTTTAGGGATTTTGGAGACTTCTTTTAGAAATTTGCAGTCTACTCTCTTTGCAAAATTGCTTGGACATGGCACGATGACATTTTTTTTAATGTCTTCTATTTGTAGACAATTTTCCATACTTTACCTGATTTAACACTATTGTCATACTCTATGTTCTTAACCTACCATTAAACCGCTGCAATACTTTTTCAAATGACTGGCCCTTAATCTCACAATAGTGTTAAATCTCACAGTCAGGAGCACACCAAACTAAATGTCTGAGGTTTAAAAATGGCCAATTTCCTTCAAACTGCTGAGTAACAATGTTCACATTGTCTGCTCTCAGTTTCATAGTCAGAATATCCATGTGTCCAAATAAAATGTAAAACACCAAAACTTTTACAGGATGCCCCAGTTTTTTATATGTTTGTATTGCTGGTGCTACTAGGACTAATTATTGCTGCCCAGGGGTCCGTTCTTCGTACGTTGCCTAAAACATCCAAGATCAAATGAGACATCCAAGATGATTTCATCCGGCTAATCCTGATCCGGCTAATTGGGTTCTTCCAACACACCTGTTGTTTACGATTAGTATCACTGGATTGAGTTATCTGAGACAACTGCGCGTTCATGCGTTTGTTTAAAAGGGGAAATGTATCGATAGTAGAAACAATGATCAGCAGCGCTGCTATTGGCTGTTCAGCATGGCCAAAGAACGCCCACAGTTTTTCTCCCAAGCAGAACAAGAGCTTGGAAGGTTATGCCGAATTTGAGTCATTAATTAAAACACCTCAAAATCTGTTAAAGCCAGGAGAGAGGGCCGGCAAAAAGCAGCAGACAAATTAATGCGTAAATACTGTCCATGGTAGATCTTTCTATCACTTTCTACAGTATGAATTTTTGCATTTTAATAATTTGATATTAACTTTGTTCTTTTATATCAGAGCCTCCACGGGACCCACTAGAACATGGGGACAAGTAAAAGTGAAATACAAGAATATTCTACAAAATGGTAGCCTTAAATTATTATACTTTATTTTAAAAAGGCACTTGTTATGTCAAGAGATCCAAATTTCAGTGTCATTCCTTAGACACGGGAAGTAAAGGACACGTGCAAACTGGGAATTTTAACAAAAAAAAAAAATCTTTATCCATAAAAAATGAAAATTTTCCTTTTCCAAGTCATCCACAGTTTACACGGTAAAACTGTATTGCTTCTTGGCTAGATAATCCATCCATAGTTTTTTCTAATACAATATACGGCTCGACAGGAAGCAAGCCTTACAAAGTAAACTAAACTTCACAATAAAATGGCCCGAACAAATCTTCTTACTGAATAGGATAAAAATAAAAAGTAAACCATCATACAAATAACTTAAATATTTTAGATTTATGTCTCTAACACCACCTTTTTCCTCTTTAAAAGCCACTGTTAAATGATGTGTTTGTCTGTTTATAACAGCCACCAAGAAAAATCTCTCTACAATTACACTGTCGCGCTGCACTAAAGGATCATGTCTATTGCGCAATATGCAAATAATTCGAGAAGCTCTGCAAATTATTCTTGCATCTTCCGCAACAGGTTGTAGTCGTAAAAATGGACATGGCTACGGCAGACTTCTCCATCTCCTCCGCTTATACAGCTGTGATCTAATCTTGTTTACATTAAATCTCGAGCAGGCTTAAGATGGTGCACATGTTGCTATGACAACAAATGCAGGATGTCTTTCGAAGAACCAAACGATCCGAGATCATGCCAAAACGTCAACAATGAAATCCTGCTAACTGAGTTAGCGACGTACGAAGAACAGACCCCAGGTCGCTGTATTTATATGCACACAACAACTTGTCATTGTTTTGAATGAGGAGTTGACAACAAGTTCACAACTCAGATGTCCTATGAGTTTTATGCTGTATTTCAATTCAGCAGCAGGTCTCTTTTTCCTACCACAGGGAGAAGGAGGATGAGACGTCAAATTATAAATGTCCTTTATGTTGAAAACCTGTTCAAGGTCAGTTGGTACAGATTTAATTTGAATTTATTAAACTTAGATTTTAATGTTCCAGATAAAGCCATAGCTCATCAAGTTGGTGTAGTCATAAGAGCCATCAAAGTCTGCTGAGGAATGCTGTGGATCCTCTTTTTGCTTCCATGCACTTCTTATTTTGCTGATGGCCGTGATCACAGGAAGCCCTGCTAGCACTGTTGTCCCGAAGCAGGAATGCAAACACCCGACAAGCTCTTCCAAGAATCCCCGGTTAAGGACTTTTCTGGAATGTCCCAGCAAGCCTTCCCCCAGTGTTTACAGTTTCATACCAATGGCAACCCTACAATCTTCTCTCCCAGCTTGTCATTATCTGGACTCCTAAAGAGGAAACACAGGGGAGCAGTTGGTTTGGATTTCTCCTCTATAAACAGAAATTCAGGCTATTTCAAAGCTGACCATGCAACTCTGAGCAGAGCAAGAAACACAGAGATAAGATTGGATCACTGATACTGGAAAAGTAAAACACAACTGTGGGCCATTGGTGCGTCTGTGGACTGTTGACAAGGTTTTTCACACCCATCTAAAGACAATGTTCTAATCAACTTCAGCGAGATCTGAAACAAAAAGAGGTCTCAGACTTTACTGACTACGAACCGCACTTATATAACTCAGGAATGTTGGCACCAGACCATCTCTCTAAATCAGGCAGAGGAGCAAAGGTTCAGAAAAAACTCCAACATCCATTCCAATCCCACAGGCTTTCAGAGAAGTCTGAAAGTGCCTCTAAAGTTTATGTCAACAAATATCTCTAAATCATGGCAATGGGAGATTATATGGGTTTAAAAACTAATTTCTAGGATGGATTATTCTGGTAGTCATAATGGCCTATCCAAAAAGATTTTTATGTAGGTTTTGAATCATGTCTGGTTGAATGAAGATATTCACTATTCAAATCTTTACAACTCATTTCTATCCCAGTAGGGAAAAAGATACACACTCTACATTGTCAAGTATTTCAGCATACACAAATACTCTGTACAGACAAACATTTTGGGTCACTTGTCACCACACATCTAACCACTAAGCCAGGGATTCCCAAAGTTGGGGTCTGGTTTAAGAGGTTTTTTTTAATCTCTAAGATATCCTGCCACATATTTGCTTCTGCGAACTCAAGAAATGAACATGTTCATTGACACCTGGATATGGACGCTGTCTCCACCTTTTCTCTACGGACTGCTTAGTCTGACCTTGGAGTGAACCAGGAGAGATTTTCCACCGGTGAATAATCTTTCTCACTTTTAAATGATAGGCTCTGACTTGTTTAGGAAAACCCTCCTGAACCTTCACACATTTATGGGCATCAAGATTTTTTTTTTTCTGAAAAGTTTCTGCTGACATATTTCCCTCATGGTCATTATGTTAGCAAAGTCCTGTATGTTCAATACGGCTTGTTTCAAAGTTAAGCCCTCTAACTGAGTCTGAGCAGAAAACAATTCGATGACACCAGCTTAAATCTTTGCTGATAATTAGAAAAGGCTTCCCCACCAAATTTCTTCACTTTTTTGTAATCAAACTATGTAGAGATGGAAAAAAAAGCTGAATCATTATTCTGGCCATAGCTAAGTTCTCGGAAGACGAATTAAGCAACGCAACACGAAAAACTAACAGAATTCATGCCTAGAATGGGACACACGTGGAAATTTCTCTCCTCTGTGTTTACTTTAAGATTACTTTTTTCTATTTTATAAAACATGTAATAAAATTGGGTGTTTAATTACCACAGGTAAACTGGAATAGACCTTTATGTCTAAACATAAAGGTTGGTAGAGATATTTAGCTTAAGTCAAACTTGAATTCTCCAACCAGGTGTATAAATACTTCACTCTCCACAAATATTGACACCTCTAGTACTGATGTGCAGAAATGGCTTAAAATTAAGTGTTTTTCTGGCATCTCGGTATACTTGGCAACTCCTATAACAATCTCTTTAATACGTGGCAGCAAGATAGATCTTCAGCATTATTTGCCACAGTCTAAACTGTTAAAGATTTTTTTAATTATTGATCTGTAGATAATGGTAAATTTAGGCAAGTATATATTTTCTTACAGTTATTTCTTGAACCATGGAAGATTCTTGATTATTGATGGAAATTAAAGCTATATTTTGTAATCCTGTTCAGAAACACTTTTTGTTATACTGGGTAAAATCGTCGTTCCGTCCTTAAAGTAGTCAATATATTATGTATTCAGAAAAAAAGGGGTTAAAATATAAATCTCTGTGGGAGCTGCAGCCCTGTAAAAACTCTAACCAACCAGTCATTTAGTCCGAAGGACAGGGATTGGTTATAATTTTGTTCCTACTCTCACTCTCCTTTGTTCCTCAGATTCTGGAGGAATGGTGTTATCTATTGGTTGTCCCACATGGCAATCATTCTGATGTGCTCACGTAACACCAGTGTGCGTGCCCGTCCCTTAGTTAGTTTCCGCTTGCTGGCTGCGCAGTTCTAGTGTTTATTATGGTTAGCGTTGTGGTTAGTTTCTGTGTTAGTCATTCATGGTAGCTCTGCTGCTCTTACCATATACTTTGAACATGGCTGAGAGTCGCAAGAAGCAAACCGCATACAAGTTTATGAGAAACCTCTTCTCTTTCTTTTTTTGTCTTCTTGTTCTTCCTTTACTCTCCCATTGTAGTGTCCATATAATTTGAAATTCTCCCTGCAGGAATCACAATAAAGCTATTTACATGCATAAATCAAGCGGAGCACTATGGCGAAAGCTGTTCGCTCCACTTGTGAAAGCAAAATCTGCCGAGCTCTATCTGGCATTGAGACATCAATTCCTATTGCCACATTGCTAGACAGGACACTGGAAAAAAAAAAAAAAAGTTTATGAGAAAAAGAGGAAGGCCTCAGTGGAAAGAAATAAGACCAGAGTCGATTTGGGAGACTTTGTTCATGTGATTCCCTGAAGAGCAGAAAATTATCTTAGTTGTTCCAAAAGGGACTTAGGGAAACTTTAAGAAAAATTGCAGATTCTATCTTTAACAGCTTTCTGCTTTATTTAAAGCAGCAACGTGTAACTTTTAGCCACTAGGGGAGCTAGACTTGTAATTTCCAGGTTTAGGGGCCCCTAAAGTTCTCTGGCAACACTGCACTGTCACAAAACTAAACAGTTTCCCTCCGTATTTCTAAATGCACTTTTAGTTTTGACATTACAGTCAGGCAGTCTTGAAGACAGCTCAGGGGTCCAATCAGGTAGCAACAAAGTGTATCCATAATGCTCCAAATATACATTGAGCGGAGCGGCTTCTTTGCTAACCGAAGTTGTACTTACACATTTTAACAGATTTGTGAGCGCATTGTACCACATAAAAGCAGTCAGTAAGCACAACTTTAATCATATATAAGGTGCATCGTTAATTTTTAGAAAATTCAAGGATTTTAAGTGTGCCTTATAGTCTGAAAAACACAGTATTATTGTTTCAGTTTTATTATCTGTTCGTTTATAACTGTAGTTTAATGGTTTTGTTTGTTCTTTTAATTTTTTTGTCTGTGGTTTAGTTGAAGGTTACTGCCTTAGTTAAAGAGTTTGTTAACTAAAATAAAAGAACTGAAAGTTGAAGGAGCTTGTTAATAAATCCTTGTATTTTGGAGAAACGTTCTCAGTTTAAAGGCTGGATTTTTCAAAAAGTTTCACTTTGAGATTGTCCACTGGAATAATAGATCAAAGTTACTTTGTTTTTAGGAACATAAAATCCCTCAGTGGCTTAAACCTCTAACACTTCCTGCAGTTTAGCTTCATATCAACGCTGCCGTGGGACCCTCACAGACTATTTCCTGCCAACAATAATAGCATGGACAAAGAGTGAAAGCATCTTTTCCAGTAATTCATGTACATGTCGAGACTTGAGACCAGACCAACCCTTGCCCAATTCCTGACAAACTGCCTACAGGCGTAAAAAGCCGGATGAATAAAAGGAGTGAGAGATGCCTGAAGCGAGAATTTCACCTATGATATTTTTCCTGGGATTTCTGGTTCTGCGACCAACGGTGTTGTAACAGGATGTGTGCGTTGAAGGAACAATAACCTGTGACTTCACACTGACAAAAAAGAAAAAAGAAAAAAAAACACAAAATACTGTACATATCTGCTTTACTGTTATTTTTATGGTTTTCATGTACAGTCCAAACATAAAAACTCTGAGAAATGCCTGCATAATATTCCTAATTGATATATCAGTGGGGTAAAATGTGGGTAAGGTCAAGTGGAGAAGTTTTCTGACCAGCAGTAATGAAGCATTAGAGAAAGCAGGAGTTCCTGACTCACAACTGTTACTCTTTCTTCCTCATTAGACATGATGAATGAACACAATGGAAATATTTTGACTAGAAAAGGGAGATGATGCAACAGCCTCAGAGGAGATGAAACAGAATCTACTGTAGATTATGCTGTACTGTTTGTTTTACAGGTGGCTGTAATAATTGGGCATCTGTAAGAAAAATTATATTTCAAATGTGTTAAACTCTTTAACTTTATTAACAATGATCAATCGGAAACGAATAACTGCTGTATGTAAAACTGCTTGATGTTAAATCCTCCCTTTTGCCCATCATATGGTGTTTTACTGTGGGGAAGCTGTGGCTGCAGAGGGAATGTTTGCAAACAGCGCTCTGTAGCGACTGCCTGAAGAAAAGTCTAAACAGTTTGTGTCCAGGATGTTTATGGTCCGCAGAGATGTTGGCTGCCCTTCTCCTGACGGCAGACCTGTACAAGTCCTGGATGGAAGGTCCCCCCTGATGATCTCTGCAGACTGAATTATTTGTTGTAGTTTGGACCTGTCTTGTTTTGTGGATGAGCTAAAACCACACAGTGATGGATGTCCACAGAACAGATTAAACATCTGTGGTGTAGATGATGACCGGCAGGTCTTGTGCAATGTTTCATCCATCCATCCATTTTCTAACATGTCTATCACATTGTGGGGTTGCGAGGGGTGCTGGTGCCTATCTCCAGCTGTCAATGGCCGAGAGGCGGGGTACACCCTGGACAGGTCGCCAGTCTATCGCAGGGCAACACAGAGACAGACATGACAAACAACCATTCACACACACACTCACACCTAAGGAGAATTTAGAGAGGCCAATTAACCTAAAAGTCATGTTTTTGGACTGTGGGAGGAAGCCGGAGTACCCGGAGAGAACCCATGCATGCACAGGGAGAACATGCAAACTCCATGCAGAAAGACCCAGGGCAAGAGTAGGACTTGAACCCAGGACCTTCTTGCTGCATGCCAGTAGCCATACCCACTGTGTGACCGTGCAACCCCTGTTGTGCAATGTTGTACAGTCTTTGCTGGCCCTTCATCTGAACAGTGTTTCTAAATGAATGAATGAATGAATGAATAAATAAATTAATGAATTTATTTATTTATTTTTATTGAGCCGTATGAACAGTACAGTTTTTTTTTATTAACAGTGTCTGTATGAGCAACATCTCAGCTCCAGAGAAGGACTGGTTCCTAAGAAGTGGACATCATCCACAGTAGACAGTGTTGCTGAGGATAGTGAAGGGAGAGAGTGTTGGTGTTGTTATCTCCACAGTCTTAAGCAGAACACGCTCCAGGTGTCTCTGACCGCAGAAGTGGACCAGCTGATCCACTTCCTCAACGACAGCAATGTCATCTGCAATATTCAGGAGTTTCACAGACGGGTCCATTGGTCATTTGTGTACAGGGAGAAGAGGGGTATTGAGAGAACACACCCTGGGGAGGCACTGGTGCTGATGATTTTTGTGTAGGAGAAGATGCTCCCAAGCCTTACCTTTTGCTGCCAGTCAGTCAGGAAGCTGGTGATCCATTGACATGTTTGGGGGGGCTGGGGGAGCGCAGCACTGTGAGCTGGGTGAAATTCTGGTGGTGGATTTCAGGGCTTATGGTGTTGAGGGCCAAGCCAAAGCTCAAAAACAAGACCCTGGGTGGTCAAGGTGGTGCAGGAAAAAAGAGTAGTCTCAGGTTGACTGCATTATCTCTTGACCTCTTTGCCTGGTAAGCAAACTGCAGTGGGTCCAGCATGTGAAGGAGATCACAGGATGATCTCCTTCACATGCTGGCCCCAATATCAGGGCCACAAGTCTGTGGTCATTTAACCTTGTGATAGTGCGTGTCTTGGGGACCGGGATGACGGTGACGCGTTTGAAGTAAGAAGGAAACTCACACAGCCCTAGAGACTTGTTTGAATGAAGTTCACTCATTCGTCAAACGTGTTTCTTGCTGAAAAGGAGCAGCTCGTCCACAATCATTCTAGCCACTTTTGTATCGTAACGAGCTGGGTCACATTTTTTTTTTCAATGGTTGTTTAACCATCAGAATTTCTGATGCATAAACCCCTTTTGGGATTAAAGACATAAACCAGCAGTTTTTTTGAGTGAGGATGAAATTGTTAAATTATTTGTGGTCTGAAATTAGATTTGCTAATGCTGAAGTCACAACCCATTTTAATAGAAAGGATGAACTCAGGTAACTCGGGGACACTAGGTAATTTGGGACATGATAAATAAAAACTACATTCGTCCTTGCCATGAAAAATACTTGTCATGATTTGGGTGATATGCTTCCAAACAAATGTATTAGCTTTGCCTTATAATTCACACGGTGAGGATAAGATGCTTTTTTAATGATCCTATCCCAAATTACTAGATGTCCCAACTTGCTCTACATCTGTACAATTAGTTGACAAAAATAGTGAATAAACTGATCACGTGGCAGTAACTCAAAGAATTTAAGCATATAGACGTGGTGAAGATTACTTGCTGGAGTTCAAACCTAGAATCAGAATAGGAGAAAAAGAGTACCTTAATTACTTTGAACATGGTATGGTTGTTGGTGCCAGATGGGCAAGTGTGATTATTTGAAAAACCGCTGATATTGGATTTATAGTTCCGGTGAACAGTAGATGTGTTGTCATGTGGACCAAAAATGCAACTTTGATGTCAGAGGTCAAATGAGAATGGGAAGAATAGTTTGGGATGACATCAAGGCGACAGTAGTTCAAACATTTACTCATTATCACTGAGGTCTGCTAAATGCTATCTTTGAATGCATAACAGATGGATGGGGGCAGAAAATAGACCACAACAGGTACCACTTCTGTCAGCTAAGTACTGGAAATGGGTTGCTGACAATAACACATTGCAGCAAAAACAATGTTTCCTGGTTTAAACAATTCTGCCTTATATCAAGAAGGTATAGTACAACGGTGTGTGTATGTGTGGAGGGGGATGTTTTCTTAGAGAACTTTGGGCCCTTTAGTGTCAGTTGAGTATCATTTGAACATCACAGCCTGTCTGTTCAAAGAAGCTAAGATTAGGCCCATGATAACTCTGGAGGAGCACAAGAGATCCGCAGCTCAGCTCAGGTGTGTGAAGCTGTTGACAGGACAGCTATTAGTAGCACATTCCATAGATCTGGCCTTTATGGAAGAGTGGTAATAAGAAAGCCATGGCTGAACAAAAAAAATCTGCAGCAACTATGTGATGATATCATGTTAATATGCAACAAGATCTCAGAGGAATGTTTCTGACTGCTTGTTGAATCTTTGCTACAAAGAAAGTAATGCAGTTCTGAAGGCCTGTGAGCTGTGAGTTTATTGATGCTGCACCCACAATAAACTTGCCGGCGGTCGTGATGCCTTCACCACCCACACCACCACCGCAGCCCTGCCCCTTTTTCGGTTGTGATTTCCCACACTTTTTTTCCTTTGTTGTCCCAGCCCCAACTTTTCTCTCCCTACACACACACACACATACACACACACACACAAACATATATATATATATACATACTGTACATATACAATTTCATTCAGTCGTTGTTTTGGGGGGGTTTTGTATGTAAAGCTGTTCCCTCTATGCTGAAAAAAAATGTGGGTAATTCCCACTTTAACTATCAGCTCAGACATTGTTTGCCAGAGGAAATACTTCCTCTTATCATACTGCAATGGTTTCTTGACAATGTTGGCAGAGGGAAATCAAGCAGATGGTGTTTGGTTTCGTCTGTCAGATGGGAGCCACCTTGCGGTATGAGAGTGTTTGCTCTTTTTTTTTCAAGCGTTTTACTAGTTTGTCCAAGTTAACTGACAGACTGAAAACTGTTTAATTAACTGTAAAATGTGAGTTTCTCCTTTAAATGAGCTTGGTTCGTGTATTTGAATTGTGTTAACTTGCTAGAAACCCTGAAGATTGGATTAGTGCTTGTCATTCACACATCTGAAGCAACTTTGCATACAACTTATGTGATGAAAAACTAGTTTGCTGCCATGTCACTTTGTTTTTGCCTGATACTACCATTCCCACAAAACTATGGCTTCAAGAAGATGCTTCTTGAGCCATTTAAAACGAATGTGCCGACAAACAAACAAATCTGCACATGTGTAACAACGCAGCACAAAGCATATTTATCATCCTCTGTTTTGGGGCCTGAAGGTGCTGGGAGCCATGGAAACCAAATACCGAGAGGAGAAAAATCTTTTTGTGCTTCTCAGCCAAGTTTCATCCCACTGGCAGTCATACTAAACCTTATAAATCGCATGACAATAACAACATTCCTCATCTATGTGATATAGTCCTGCTGGAAGTCCTGTTAAACAGAAGAATTTCTCAGGGTAAATGCTTCTCTGGATTAAAAACATCTGGTGCACCGAGCAAATCTGAAGGGAAAAATAATAAAAGCCTTAGAGCTGACAGGCTGGGTAAGAAAACATTAATGAGAGAAGCAGCCAAGGAAGCCAGTGGTAAGACTGGTGGAGCTGTAGAGGTCCACAACTCAGGTGGGAGAATATGTCGACAGGACAACCATAAATCCACAAATCTGGAATTTATGGAAGAGTGTTAGGAAGAAGGCCGTTGCTGAACAAAAGCGCTGACAAGCCGTGTTTGCGGTTTGTGACAAGTCATGTAAGGAACAAACATGTGGAAAAGGAAAACAAAGCTCTGGTTAGATGAGACCAAACTTGAACTTTTTATCCTATATGTAATATACTGTGCGTGAGGGAAAACTGAAACTGCCCATCATGTTGAACACGCCGTTCCTGAAAGGTAAAAAAAAATGGTAGTGGCAGTATTATACTGCTATACTATATTACCATATAACGTAGAAAGGATTCCTGGATCAATGTCTGCTTGTGTGCTTTTTGTGTCTCTGCTCTGTCTTCTGTAACCCCCAGTCGGTCGAGGCAGATGACCGTTCACACTGAGCCTGGTTCTGCTGGAAGTTTTCCTCCCTGTTAAAGGGAGTTTTCCTTCCCACTGTCGCTTCGTGCTTGCCCAGTATGGGGGATTGCTGCAAAGCCATGGACAATGCAGACAACTCTCCCTGTGGCTCTACGGTTCTCCAGGAGTGAATGGTGCTTGTCAAGACTTGATGCAATCTACTGGGTTTTCTTTAGATAGGAAACTTGTTTGACCAATCTGTACAATCTGATCCAATCTGTATAATATGATTGAATTTGATTTTGGAAAGTGCCTTGAGATGACATTTATCATGAACTGGCACTATATAAATAAAATTTAATTGAATTATACTGGGAATATGTATTTGATCAGCAGGGATGGCGATAGCCACCCGACCCTGCTGGCAAGGGCCGGATGGGAAGATGGATGACACTAAATATAGGCCAATCCCAAGGAAAACAAAGGGATTAAAGGATATAAAAGACTTCCAGCAGGACAACAACCTTGAGCATGCAACCAGAGACACACATTTTAGATCAGAGCACTTTCATGTATAGGAATGGCAAAGACCAGAACTAAATCCAGTTGGAAATCTGTGGCAAGCTTCGAAAACTAAATATTCTTAGACCCTCCCCATCCAGTTGGGCTGGTCGAGTTTGAGTTGTTTTACAAATATTTTCTTTCCAATTCACAATACTGCACTACTCTGTCACATTAAATCCCACTAAAACACGTTAATGTTTGTGGTTGTTAGATGAAAAAGACATGCAAAGGTTTAAAGGCACAGTAATTAGATGCTAATGGAAACAAAGATGAAAAAAAACACAGAGAGCAAACGTGGGAGGGCAAATTTTATGAAATAATTTAAAACAACATCACCATTCAGAAAATCAACAATTAACCTTTATTTCTAAATTAAAGAAGGAGAGAGAATCTCATTTCAGTTACCCAGGGGTTAATTTACAATTTTTGTTTTATAACGCCGAGTGCATAAATATCCTTCACTTGTAGCAACTCTGAGGGTCTGGAAGAGGCCTGGAGATGTTGTGGAAGGCCCACTGCAGCAGGCCGTCAATGGAGCTCTGCTGTGGTGGAAAAGCGGAAGAGGGAAGATGAGAGGCAACAAGCTCACAACCAGATATAATGCAAATTCTTTTTAAATCCTTCATGTGGTGTTGTTGTGGTAAGTTAAGACACCCTGTTGCTGAAACTCAGACTTTGTTAATTAACAACACATACTCAGTTATGTTTTGTTTTTTCACACTAGGATGAACAAGGATAAACAAAAACAAGGTAACTTTTAATCCTCAGAATTACTGGAAGATGAAATAACAAAAGGCGCACACTAACTCTGTCTTTAGGGACACAACGATTCATGTAGCTGAAAATATTGTTATCACTACTTGACATCCATCCATCCATCCATTTTCTAACACGTCTATCCCTTGTGGGGTCGCGAGGGGTGCTGGTGCCTATCACCAGCTGTCAATGGGTGACAAACAATCATTTTCGCACACACTCACACCTAAGGAGAATTTAGAGAGGCCAATTAAGGTTTTTTGGACTGTGGGAGGAAGCCGGAGTACCCGGAGAGAACCCACGCATGCACAGGGAGAACATGCAAACTCCATGCAGAAAGACCCAGAGCCCAGGACCTGAATGCTGCAAGGCAACAGCGCTACCCACTTTGCCACTGTGCAGCCCCACTATTTGACAGAATGAACAAAAACAATTATTTCACACAAAAAAAAAAAACACTGAGAGGACAATTAGACATTTCTTGTCAAACTTGTATCTTACAAGGTCCAATGTTTATCCCCAGTCAGTGCAGCTGCCATGCAAATAATTAATTAATTATAATAATAATTAATCATTACAAAAGCTAAAGTCAAATTAAAGTACGCTTAAAACAGCAGGAATCAGAGGCTACTACTGTGGGTCACCTGTTAGGGCGTTGATCCCCATCCCCACCAAAATCATTGATATGTATTTAATGGGTATTACTTCCTCTAGCGCCTGTGTAAGAAGAAGAGCAGCTGCTGGGTTGTTACCATCTGCGGTCACATTTGATAGTGTGGTGTGGAACAGCGCTTCACTCACATCTCCCAGGAGGGAGTCCAGTTCGTCCTTATTGATGACGGGCTCAGAGAAGGAAGCGCTCTGATCTTGACTGAATGAGCTCTGGACTGTTGGTGCAAGCTAAACACAAAACCAGAGAAGAGTACACGGATCACAATGCAGCATGTGCAAGCTTTTCTTTCCCTTTGTCTCTGCTGTAAATGTCTGCAGACACACCTGCATGCCTCTGGGCTCGGTCTCTTTCTCCGCAGCGCTGCCCCACTGTCTGGAACAGGACAAGCAGATGGATCTCCCTCTTTGAAGCACACATAAACATTGCGAGTGAGTCAGACTGCTCAGTTCTGGAGTGCGTCAGGTTTCCCTCAATCGATATGTAATTTGAGCGCTGCAGGCAGAGAGCTTTGAAAACTTTCATCTTCCAAATTACGCTTGGCTCCATATAAAATCAAAGCTCTGAAATTATTCTGGATTTTAGAAAATCTACCTGTGCAAAACGGGTTCCTACATTAATTTTACAACTAAAGCATCAACCCTGCTCTTTGTACACATGGTCTGATGTTGTTACCGACTATGTTATTTTTAAAACTAAAGCCAGTATCAGAAAGGTGGTGCAACAAAAGCCCAGGACTTTACATCGTTGGCATTGTTTTCTAAAAGCATCGACTCCAAGTTGCATCTGCAAAGATCCATTTGCAATCCATTAGCCCGGCTTTTGGGAATTGACTCTGCTGACACACACTGATCAATAGTAGCCCGAAAGAGAGGGCGCTCCAAGAAATTTGCTCGGCACAGACCGGATTGATGGTTCTGAAAAAAGAGGGACATGATCCCACTGTGGGGCATGAAACACCAAATACGGGATCTTTACATGAAACCAAAAATCAAAAGGACCTTTAGGGATTATTGGTATCATTGGCTTCAGTTGTTAGAAGAGATGGGAACAGTTGTCATACAGCGCCCTACACAATTGTTGGCACACACAAAAAAAGCTTTTATTACAGTGTTATAATAATACATTATTTTAGCATCTCTTCATAACTAGAAAGAGAAAACAGCCGTTTTAGAACGTTTCCTGCCTTGTCTGACTGGATGATTAGAACCGTTTGAATGCTTTAATTAACAACTGCTGCTAGAAGTCAGTTTTTGAATGGGTCTGGTGCAAAGTGTCTTGGAACTAGACGGTGTATTCAATAACATTTCCAGAGCTGGATGTTACAGACAGCGCATGACAAAAGTACTAATACCCCTTGGACTTTTCCACCTTTTTCAAACAGGCCAACACAAAGTGGTGTGTGATTTTTTAATCAGAGGGAAAACGATTCATTGTTTTCAAAAATTCCCTTAAATAAAACTGTGTTGTCCATTTTTATTTAGCCTCCCTTAGACCTTTTGGTGCAATAACAGCGACATGTTTTAGGAGCTAATTCTGTACCAACTTTGTGCATCTGTAGAATAAAGTTTTGCCAATTCTTTGTTGCCAAATAGTAAAAGCATAGTCAGCTTGGACAGTGTCTGTCGACATCAGTTTTAATGTTGGCCAGGTCTTCACTTTGGCTGGGCCACTCGAGTTCGTAAATATACTTTGATCTAAATGGCCAGCTCAAAGTTAAGCCTCTGTCCCTCTATCAGATTTTCTGCCCAGGATGCGCTGTATTTAGTGGCATCCATCGTCTTATCAACTTTGCCCAGCTTCCATGTCCCTGCTGAAGTAATATTTCCAGCCTGACTATCTTTTGTTCTGATTAAGTTTTCCACTGGCAATAGTGTTTTGCATGTATGCCAAAAAGTTACGTTTTATCACATCTGAGAACTTTCTTCCACATGTTTGCTGTGTCTTACAGATGTGTCATGCTGTTATTTTAACAATAGCTTCTCTTCCTACCAGTCCATAGAGACCAGATTTTTTTCTTAAAAAACAACAGGTTGGAGGTGACACTGTTAGCATCAATGTAGTTTGCAAGATGACAAAATTAGGGGAAGTTCAAGGTAGTAGGGATACTTTTGCAAGGGACTGTACATCACAATCCTTTTGGTAATTTTTCAACTAAGATATTCATCGTATCACTGAAATCATAGTTTGTCTTACTTGGAGAAGTGGCAGTGTGTGTGGAAATACTTTAAACACTGAAGGCATGGAGTCAGGTCTCCCCCTCCAAGGTAACAAACACCACACACCTCCCTCACGGCGACCAGCTCGCCACCTGAGGACTGGATACACGGTTAACACGCTTAGCGAACCAGAAGCAGTAAAAAGTAATTAAGGGCAAAGAAGATGAGAGTGAGTGCTGACGGAAAGACAAACGTCAAACTGCTCACCTGGTTTTTGCCATTGGACGCTTTGATAGAGGCTTTGGCACTTGTGAGAGAGGACGACAAAGCCGGGCAGAACGAGGTGTCCGAGATGGAGTTCTGGGGGTTTATGCTAGTTTGCTGTGGCTGAGAGGGGAGAACCTGTGTTGAAAAACAAGAGCGTCGCGTTCAACTGAAGCACGAATTTAGATTGCATACCCACTGATAGGCAAGCAGTTCTGATTTTGGAATATTATAAATATGATCATTGTGGGTGAAGAAAAACAGTCCCTGAATTAAACAAAGGTTCCTTCGAGGAACATTCTTTTCAGAAAGGGAAAATGTTTTATTATAATGAAAGGCTTCAGATACACACCTGTGCAGGCTGTAGTTCACTTTCTTTTTTTACTCTAAGCCCATAGCAGCACTCACACTGCCAAGAGCCACTGTAAATTACAAAATGGTCTCCATTAAAAAAAAAAGAAAGAAAGAAAGAAAGAAAGAAATGTCCATTATCTAAAAGCTGTTAGCATGTACCTGTTTAATCTTTTACCTGGGTATTGAAGTGAGTGGGGGGTTGAGGCAGGTCAGATGAAAGGCTCGTGGACAGCCGTCACAGCAAATCAACTCCCCTCCATCCTTACACACCGCACACTCATCATCATTAGAGTGAATCTGAACACAGCAACACACACACACACACACACACACACACACACACACAGGCAGCTCAGAGCAGAGGAGAGACACGACAGCGCTGCTCATTTAAACACTGTTGGCTTACTATGATTGTGTTTGTCTCCCCCTGGTGGATAAACTTGGCACTCGTAGACTTGGACTTCTCTTCACTGGACTTCTCTGCCAAACTATACGAGCGAAAACCTTCAGCGCCTTTAATGCACTTTCTGATCGGCCCTGTTTAAAAACAAAACGGTTCCGTCTTAAATAATCTCTCTATAGACATCTTGCTTTCAAGGTTGATCCTCATGATATCTGGCAGTTTAACAAAATTTTAAAAAGTGACCAGGCGATTATCTTAACTACTTGCCGTCCACTGCAGTGTACTCCTGTTTGATTTGTATGTTTTCTTTTCTATCCTGGCTGAAAGGCAGGTCGGAGGATGAGGAGGATGAAGAAGAGGACAGGGCTACCCCTCTCTGAACAGAGGAAGATACCACCTGCAGACCTGCAGCAGATAACATGTTTTCTTGCACAAAGTAAGAGCTAATTCAGGTTCATTTAAATTAGAAATGTGCTGTATTACTGTTTCCAGACGGCAGCTGCAGTGCTCGAGCTTCACTCTTCACTCTGTACAGCTTGACTTTACTCACTGGTTCGGAAAAAAAAAAAAAAAAAAGTTGTGAGAATGTGAAAAATGTTGCATTCATTTCTTGTTTCTTCTTCCAGCCCACAGTATCGTTTCTACAAATTTTGGTATGTACAGGAGGAAGAAAAAAAAAACTGCGCGGAGCAAAGCAAGATGACCTGTTCCATCACTTGTCTTGGCATGATACTCTGAACGCTGAAAGCTTGTCCCCCTCTCCTCATGGCTCCTCTTCTTGCTGTGATTAGTTTTGACTCCCCCCGTGGATACGCTTTCAGCTTTGGACTTTGGAGCGTCCCGTCCTGAAAGGAATCAACAGCAACGGACTTCGGTGAATCGTCCCGAGTCCAGCGAGGCCGAACACCACTTCTGTGGGAAGGAAATGTTTCAAAGAGATCTGGATTTCACATACTTGTGTTCAGGTTGGCGAGGAGCGTCCTTAACTTCGGGTAGCTGTCCATGTTGTAGTCTTTGGATAAGTTGCTCCAGAAGGCCTGCAGAGTTGATTTGCTCTGCTCCAGCAACCAGGACAGGAGAGAGTACATGGCTTTGTGAATCCCCTCACTACCTTCCTTCTTAAGAGTATCCTAGAGAAAACAAGATGCTCTAGTGCGTGAGTTTCAAAACACTGCGTGTCAGACGTCAGGATTATGCACTGCAAAAGCGGAACTAAAAATAAGTAAAGTTTCCTTAAAAAATAGTGTATTTGTCCTTGATTTGAGCAGATAAATAAGATGATCTGCCAATGGAATAAGACTTTTGCACTTAAAACAGGAACAACTCATCTCCATCATCTTATTTCAAGTGCAGTATATCTAATTATCTTATTTTAGGGGTCAAAATACTCATTCCATTGGCAGATAATCTTATTTACCTGCTCAAATCAAGGACAAAAACACTATTTTTAAGAACATTTTACTTATTTTTAGATCCGTTTTTTGCAGTGTGTGATCAGTAACACTGTCCTCTGAAAATCTGCATCATTCCACTAAATGTGCCCGTCCAGAAACGTGGCAGGGATTAGGTTTTACAACAACAACAAAAATCACAATGGAAGAATTTCGTTTTGAAATAGAAGGTTGGACATGTATTTATATCGCTTACCTGCAGCTGTTGTTCAGTGATGATGCTTTTGTCTGCTAAACCGTACACGATAGGGAAGGGGTCATCCACAGCCATCGCGATATCGGTACGCAGCTCGCGCAGCAGCGAGCGAAGGTTGGCCTCCCTGAAGCCCTCCGCTCTGGACATGGTCTGCTTCGAGTGTAAATGAGAACTCGAGTGAGGAGCCGACCTGCCCTGAGAAACGTGTACGTCTAGCCTTCTGGGTCCAGGAGGCGTGTCCTCCTCCAGTGAGGACATTCTCATCAGGTGCACTTATTAAGAACGCCAGGGTATACATCTGAAACTATTTTTCCCCACCTTTCTATATATGCATGTTTAATTTCTGTATTAGACGTTCATTTGTTTGTTATTGTTTGAGTACGATGGAGAGCCGTATCAGACTCACATGCTGACCAAAGAGCCTGGTGCACCAGAAGACCATTCCTTAGACCTCTAAGGAGTTTGTTTGTCCACTAACGGCACTAACGGCCTTCATTCAGGGGAATACCTGTCCTCCCACACCAAGACAGCACGATTAGGTGACATGCTGTGGCGCAATCAGAGTTGTACCTCTAAAAGGTTCTTTCCATCTCAACTTCCCCTTGACTATCAGGTTTTCAGACACTGACTCACCGCGGCGAGCTCGGCGATGGCGTGATGATTATCATTTGCAATGAACTGCAGAGAAGCAAAACTGTAAATAATTGGACGGTGTGACCAGTCGGCTGTGATGCTCTGGGAGCAGCTGTTGTTCCTCATTTCAGAGCGAGACTAAAAGCAAAAAAGCCTGGCCAAATTACATTGTTTGTTGTGAAATGTGTCTTTTTTAGATTTGTTTTACTTGACATCTACACAATAACAAATACTGTGTCAGTGGAAGATAGATTTAAGCCTAACTTAGTTGTCACTCACAGACATTTGTTTTTTTGTTTTAACCCTCTGCTGTGCCACTTTTTTGTAGCAAGAAAGCAACTGATTTCTGATCTAATATAGTTAATTTTCTGTGTTACATAATGTTGACTGTTTTCCTAATATTTTGAGATAATTATATTACAAATGGTGTATTAACTGGTAGAAATGCATTAGTTGTATTTATTTAGAGACCAGACAACATCCTAAATGTTCTGTAAACGGTTTAAAACAGCTTGACAAGGCAATAGCCTATACAGTAAATTAGTTTTCTCTAAAATGATTCACTGATACATTAGTAAGAGCACACAAACCACTTTATGGTGAGATTAAGGTGAAAGTGTAAGAAAATAATTAATTTACAATAAAGCTGGATCCACTGCCTTTGTATTTTTGCTTGTTTTAGTGAAGGGCTTTAATATGTATGATATCAATCCCTAAGTATCACAATATAATACTACTGCTTTTCAACAGGATTGCATTTTCAAAACTTTTATGTTTTCTGACAGCATTGGAAAAGCTTACAATGTGATTTTGCTGGAACACCGGACAGATTTAGATGAGATGTAAGAGGACATGAATTTTGTCATTCCTTAAAAGCCCCTGAGGTGATATTTGTTGACATTTGTTGTGAATTGGAACAACTGAAATGAGTTGAATTGAATATAACTAAAATGAATATAATTTAATGTAATTTAAATCTTTCCTTCTGTATTTGAAGTCAAATAAAACTGAACTGCAAAGAACCCAACCAGATTGAACTGAATGAAATCAAGCGGTTATGAATTTTTGTTGCATAAAATATTTAACTGAACTGCAATTTATTTAATTGAAATGCATTAAAACTAACTGTTCTTTTTTAAATGAACTGAAAGGAATTGAGTGTAACATAATTGAATTTAATTTTATCAAACTGAATTCAACTAAAGTGAACTGAGCTAGGATTAAATAACCTGAACTGAAAGTAAACCAGTTGAATCAAACAGGATTGCTTCCTGTTGAATTAAATTGCTACATGGTGGCAGCATTGCTCCCTGCAACAAGAAGGTCATGGGCTCTGTGTTCCTCTCTGATGGATTAGTAACCTGTCCATGGTGTACCCCACCTCTCATCAAATGAACCCCAGAGCGGGTAAGCGGGAATAAACAATGTGTGTCATGAACTGAACTGATATCAATTAAAGTTAAATTCAATTGAATTGAACAGAATTGAAATTACCTAAACTAGAATGTAACATACTTTATTGAATCTCATACAAGTGAATTGAATGGAATTCAACTGGACTGAACTGGATGAACTGAAATGAATCCAGTTGTATTACATAGAATTGAACTGGGTTAAAATTAATTTAACTAAACTTGTATTAAACTGACTTGTAAACTAAAGAGTAGTGCACAGCCTGTTAAAGTATTATTTCTCAACAAAACCCTTAATTGTAGCTTTTTTTCTTTCAGTACAAGATATAATCTGAATGTTGTTGTTTTTTTTACAAAAATACACTAGAATTAAAATCCAAAACACATGAAAAATGAAATAGACCATTTTGCTACCAGGTGAATACGGACGGTTAGGAGAGTGAAGCCCTTTAATCTGTAATTTATTAATCATTAAACATTATTACACTATTCATACTGGTGAACAAGGACCACTTCTACAAAGGGACGTTCACAACATACATATTACATTATTATATACAGTGCAGTGCATTACAGTGGATTGTTATATGTGTATTACCGGGATGGAGGGATGGGGAGGCTGAAAGGAGAACGACAGAGGGAGGCAAGGAGGAACAGCAGAGGGTAATCTGGAGGGACGGGGGTGTTGTGACAGTACGTTGTCTTTTCTATTAGCTCTTTATTTTTTAACCACAGTACATTTTGTTCTAGAAAAGAGAGAGAGGGACAGATAGAGAGAGAGAAAGAGAGAGAGAGAGAGAGAAAGAGAGGGGGGAGGGAAACACGTTTTCACAGCTACTGTTAGGTGAACCTACTGGAAGTTGTTTGAACCTTGTGGGGAATATCAAATGAGAGAAGGTTTGTCATGAGATGCTATAGAGAGATGCTATAAAACATTCTAAGATAGTCGGCCTCCCTCCAGAGCACGGAGACCCCGGAGGGCAGGTCAAAGATCAGATCAGCGTGCATGCGTGCTGCAGACATTCAGACGTGTTCGGCCAGCAAGAGAAACGACCGACCCTCCGACTTTTTCCTCTTCCGTGTTTAGGCCTCGTTTTTGGTGCTTTCCCTTTTTATATATAAAAAATACAAAACATAACAGCGAAAAGAAATCTGTTGGTTGCCCCGTTTTTCTCTTTTTATTTGTTTATTTTTTTTTTCCCCCAGACTGTTTCTTTTTTTTTTTTGTTGTTCCTTTTCATTGCAACATGTTTATTGTTCTCTTTTTTATTATTATTATTATTATTCTCGTCCTCCGGTCTCTTACATATTGACAAAGTATACAATATCTTACAACTGAACAAGACTGAAAGATAACATTTGATTCGTCCAATCAGATACAAGCTCTCGCTCCTATATCCAATTAGAGAAGTCAACTGGAAACTAGCCAGTATTAAGCAACACAACAAGCCTATGGTGTGAAGGGAGCCGTCCACAAGCAGCTCGGCATTAACACGAACAGCCGCCCTCAGGGACGGTGGGCTCCGGCGGTTTGTCCAGCTTGATGTCAATCACTGGGAATTTCCAGTTAAGGTAAAACCACACATGGACTCCAAACTCCAGTGTCAAATGCGTAAATCTCAGTGCATGTCGTTGCAAGATGAAATGAGTGCATGGAAGTGAATCAAACAGAACATTTATTTTACATGAACTCTAGTTTCATCAGTTCATTTACATGATTCTTTTGGTACCTTCTCCACCACAACTCATCTACCGCTGTCACTTTTCTGACAAGCCACTATGTGGTGCCAAAGCCCTGCGTGAACACCCTCCCATCCCGCTCTGTGCATCCCTTCCCTCTCAAGGATAAATCGTTTAATGGTCGATGCTTCTGTATAGACAGACGGCTGATCTGTGTGTTTGCGCTGCTGCCAGCAGCCACTAAAAGATTAAAAATAAGCTGGCCGGCTTCTCAGCCGCTTGGCTGGCGCAGAGGACCAGCGAGGCTGTAAAGGATACTGCCTTCGGGGTTTGCGTCGTCCAGACTTTCCATCCCAGGTAGGGCAGCAGCGACTCGACGAAACAGCTGGAAGGAGAACGAACAAGATAAAAGAATCTTTTTTTTTTTTTTTGTTTATTTATTTTATAATCTCAGCAATATTTTAAAATATGTTGTCTTCCTAATATGGTATTTCTCCATTTCTAAATATACTAAATGTATGCAAATTTTTGCGTTTGCTTTATTTCCTGTTTTGTCAATTATTATGAATAATTTGTTTATGATAGCGCCTGTAGTAAGGCATACACATGAACATTTGAAATATAAATTGACAAATTGATCTCACTGAATTACACCAGTAATTCCAAAGTAACATAAAGTTAAAGCTATATAACTACTTTATATCAATTGCAACTAGGTTGTTAGTTAGAACTAGCTTTTTCATATTTAATAGAAAATTCTGCTTCATTTTATTTTTGAACAATAAGTGATCAGTTGCCCAACCTGCATTAAAATGACACTATGAAACTGCAATAGATAAGAAGGGTCCAAATCATCATAAGATTTGTGATAAAATTGTGATAAAATGTGGTAAAACCTAGTAAGACACCTGTTTTAAAATACTTAGTGATGTCAAGAAAATGTTAAGATTGGATCCAGACATTGAATTATAACTGTTGCCTTGTGCCATATGTCGTGATGATTTCCTTGGTCTTTCTATGGACAATGTCAAGTGCCCCAAAAAATCTATTTAGCACCAATTGTATCAATAGCTGTCTGATACATTTTTAAACTTAAATGGATTTTCTTTTTATTAAATTAAAATAAAATGTAAATAATGTCACAAATTTCTTCTGTTATAAGTTACAAATTTTCTTCTGTTTTTTTCTATTTTTTTGTTTTTACTTTGATGAACAGTAAACAGGTACACGTGATCACATACAACCGCACATTAACAATGTTGTTAGAAAAGTTAAATGGGCATTTAATGGCTGGTGTGTTTCTTGTAGCTTTTTCTGTTTTCTCTTGTCTTTGTGCGTATATCTGGAGACATCAGATAATGTCACTGTTTACCCTATCAGGTGATGACATCGTCGATGAAGTCTGTAAAATATTGCTTAATCATCCTTGTGGCACCCAAAATGCAGTAAGACGTGCTGAAACTGCAAGGATCACCTGTTTGACATTGGAGCCCGTCTTGGCACTGGTTTCGATGAACATGACGTTCAGCTCCTTGGCTCGCTGCTCTCCTTCCTCGATCGTGATTTGCCTGCAGAAATGTCCAGCCAGACTCGACATTTCAGGCTGATTCATTCAGCTCTGACGTGTTGCATTCGACGGCCTTTTTTAAAACAACAGTTAAATGCTGCATTAATTACAAAACAGCGCATTTACCTCTTCTCCTCCAGATCTGTCTTGTTGCCCACAAGCATGATGATTACATCACTTCCTCTCTCTGTCCTGACGTCGTCAATCCATTTGCAGGTCTGCTGGAATGAATTCACGTCTGTGGAGATTAGAGCATCGGTTTAGAACTGGTCCCTCTCTGTGACTTTAAAAACCAGTGTGTAAACGCTTAGTTTATTTATATTTTTAAAAAAAGGCATCAACAAGGGCTTACTTGTAATGTCATACACAACCACTGCCACTGTAGAGTCCCGGATGTAGCTGGGAATGAGGCTCCTGAAGCGCTCCTGCCCAGCTGTGTCCCACAGCTGAAGCCTTACCTGCATATGAACACACACACACACACACACACACAAGCACAGACACACGGCTCAGCAGCTGTTCGCACATAAACTGTCAAACCTCACACAAGCTAAACACAAGTAAAGGCCTTTTTCTGAGCGATAAGCCCATATCAGCTCATGCACAGGCTGGCAGGGGATAATATCCCCCGACAGAAATAGCATTTGCACAAGTTAAAGAAGATGATCCATGACTATGGCTTATTACAAGAAAAAAATATGCCAAAGCTCTTACTAGGAGAAATAACCTTCGCATAATCATGTTAGAGCATAAAGAGAAGAGTGATTAAGCAAATGAAATCAAAGATTAGTCAAAATGGAGCAGAAACTGGGACATTCAATGACATTGGCATATTAATGCCCTAGTGTAGCATTTCTACATGCAAGTTCAGAAATGAACATCGGAGATTCCTACTGTCCGGTCTTCCAGGTACATGGTCTTTGATAGGAAGTCTATTCCGATGGTTGCCTTTGGGGGAAAAGAAGAGCAAGGTTTTGGTAAAAGAAAGGACAAAATACTGCTCCAAGCAGAGTAATTTTTACTCATCAATGAATAAAACTAAATGAAATATAACAATCTATTAAGCATTTTCCAAAAGACTCACTGCTTTGAGACAATTTGAGTTTGGTCATTATTCAAGAAAGGTTAATTCATTATGAAAAGTTTAAGGACTCCAAATGCCTCGGTCTAATATGATTCATTAGTTTATATTTCACATTTTAGATTCATAACATTATCAGTGTTATTATTCCAACATGAAAAAAAATTCCCATCATCAATCCTGAAGTGCACTTACTGACCAGATCTATACTCGATCAATAGTTCCTAACATGTTCACATGTTGCACTTGTGTTTGAGCTCCAAGCCTCACCTGATATGTGTTGTCAAAACTGTCATACATGAATCTGGTGATGAGCGATGTTTTGCCCACTGAAACAAAAACACACAGAAGTTGATTTAGTTAGATCATATATGTGCGATAAGACACTTATCGCACATATTGGTCTCAAATTGTTTAATCAACCTATTTCTTAAAAGAGTATTATGCAAAGGCAGAAGAATGCCAGGAGCACAATATCTAACATTTCTAATGGCTTTTCAGATAAAAACTACTATTAAATGGCTCCATGTACCCCTATTCTGTACCCATAGGTTGCCATTTAATGTCCTCCTACTTGTATTTTGTGCCTGTAAACAAAACCATTAGCATATCAGTTTAATTTTCTGAAATTATGAAGACACTTCAGAGACACAGTCTCTCAAGGCTCAAATGTCATTAAAAATTCTATCTACCTGCACATTACATTTTAAAAACTTCATAATACACCATATTTTAATTGAATTACTATAACTATTCCCTTTCTCATTTTGGTCCCTTTAGACTATGATCCCTGACTAAACAATAATAACTATGTGAGGTCCTGTTAGTATGTATTATTTACTGGAGTGATATAACCAGATTCCCTCAAAGTAGACTACTGCTGCACCATATCAGGAAATATAAAATTTCAATATTATCATTCTATGGTGTGTTGAATATGATTAACACACTTTTTAGAGATATTTGTCCTCACTGCTGTGACCCCGCCCCTCTCCTTGAACTGTATTGTCTCAATTACTAAGATCTATGTCATATGCGAGTAAAAGAAACTGGCCAAATATGTTACCAGCATACAGAGTATCCATGGCAGCGTGCCAGTCTGTAAAATATTGCATTAAAGCTGACATTTGCAACTGTGAATTTGCACACACTGACTATATTGTGCAGCTCTGTAGTGACCATTAGTAGATCATAGAAAATTAACTGAAATCATTGACTGTTAAAGCGAGCACTTAACATCCATGGTACATTATTGGTACATGGTCCGAATAAAATCTCCTGCCGCAGACCACCAAGGGGACCAGGGGAAGTATGTGGCCAATGGACCCCCTAATAAATGTCCACTCATTTATTAAAGCAAACAGTTTCCCCTTCATAGCATGCAAAGTTTTCAGTCCATAATTTGCTCCAGGTTCTTTATCCCACGTTCCACTTAATATGACAGCAGGCAAATTAAACCCTGAAATTCTGCTTTTGTTTCTTGTTTTATTGTGACACCTGATGGTTATAAACAGCCCCTATTTGGCCAACTCTTTAAAAACTTTCTCGAGGTACCTAACAGCCAGAGGTCTTTTATCTTCCCTCTAAAAAAGTTAGGTGCAAAGCAACCAAACCTACAAAGGCACAAAATTGCAAAGGGCCGAGATGAACAACAACCCTATGATATCCCAACAATAATTTCAACAGAGGCAAATGATCCCTTTAAAGAAGCAATAAGCGAATTTTTTAGTTTAGATAGAAATAACTTAAAAAATAGTTTTGTGAAGAACTAAAGGTATCTTTTTAGATGGACAATATTTAAGCATCACACACCATCTCTCTGTGTTGTTCCCCAGTCTCTTGTTTACATAGCCAGGCTGGCTATACATGCACATATGTGGACGTCCACATGTGAACAGCTGCCACTCAGAGCTTGCCCCCTCTCTGCCCATAAAATTCCATTGGCAGGCACAAAATGGCAGAAAACACACCCATTGGATCAAACTGTTCTCTTGCTAACAGCATTATAAAGTTCTGAGTTGCTTACTTCTTCACTAAACCTGTTCCTCCGAAAGGTGATGCTGTTTTGCTTTGTATTTATCCTTTGCAAATATGCACAAATGAGCCAATAGGTGACAAGGGAAAATGGGTGCCCAGTGCTGAAGTGAGATAAAGGCGTGACTTGATACACGGCTTGTTTTGGTCTACAGACCGTGCTCAAGCTTCACCTAGTGGTGAAAATTGGTGATTGCTCCTTTAAAAAGTTGAATACATCTAAAAAAAAATTATTGATCTGGAAATTAGGCAAATGCACAAACTATATACAAATAAACAAGGGCAAAACTACTTCTTAAAAGTTGTGTAACAGAGACATAGAATGAACCTAACTAGATTTAGCAAAATGTTTCTACAGAAATCTCAAAAAGATTAACAATTTCAAGGCTTAGCGCTTGACAAACAAAAGCTGTTTAGGCATTAAGCCTAACTTGTTTCGTTCTTGCACCACAGAGCCAAGACACTGTCTAAAAGCTAATGGAAATTAGATTTAAACTATATATCTTCTTTGACATTAAAACAAATCATGTTTTAGTTACATAACATTCCCTACTGATCAGCTAATTGTTTCCCCTCTTCTACTTTTTCGCTGGAGTCGGTGGAAAACCACAACTAATATTCAGGCAGTTGGCCTGCACAGTATTTGGAAAACGTGACATTGCAATGTTATTGTTGACTTGATAACAATACTGATCGCAAGTAAGCCACATTTTGCTTACTAATATGTTTCTTTTTAACATCACAATGTCCACGACAATGCTAGCTGAGCTTTCTGATCTCTGTCACAAAGATCAATATCAGCGGTGTGCAGTGAAAGTCGATTTGATTTGCCATACACATAGGAAGGTAGAGTTTTAATGCAGGGAACATGGGAAAATGTTGCGTCCAAGTGGTCCTTGGGCATCTTTTTTTTCTTTTCTTTTTTTTTTTGTAACATTGAAATTGCAGTGATGATTGCTATTCGATATAACGTACAGCTCTACTAGAATTTGTCACATGAGACTGATTTGTCACTTATCCAATCTTGATTCTTGACAGGGATGAAGGAATGGCAGCAAAGTCAAGTGGTGATGCAATCAGCCGAGTATTGTTGGATAACTTTTTACCAGTTGGCATAATGGATTTAATTTGACTACATTGTGTCATACGTGAGTTAAAATTAAGGAGTGCGTTAGAATCAACCTGAACCTGTCTACATGATTGGATTCAAGCAGTATGATCTGATTATGTATTTCCAGAGATTAATCGGATTTAATTCTCTTGTGACGGGCACTGAGATGACACTGAATTGCTGTTATATAAATAGAAGAACTGAACTCAAGTGACAGACATCAGACATGTGAGTAATTGAAACATTTAAGAACATTTTTTAATCACTGGAGGATCCAGGAATCCAAGTCGGCCCTGTGCTCTCCATGCTCATTTACGTCAATCAAAGCGTCATCCAGAGAAACATTTTGCATCAGATCTGTAAATGACTGAGGATGGAAAGAATATAACTCCAGCAGGCCTCTGCCTTCTCCCTAGCCTTGAAGCCTTGTGGAAGCGATGGACCACACAGGGCCTCTCTTCAGGACCATGGACAGCAACATTGCAGCGCAGGCCACACAGACACACACACACACACACAGACACACACACGCACACACACACACACACACACACACCTACACACACACAACTGCTCTGATATTAGAACTGGTTATTACTTCTTTATCATTGCTTTTTATTGGATATTGACCCTCTTGCTGCCACTTTAGGTGTCTAATATCTGAGCACGTCTTCAGGCTCTAAACCTTTATCGATCTTCTTTTTGCGAATTTGTCCCGTCACATCAAACCACAGCCCTCCCCACCCTGAATCAAAAGATTATTGATAACACAGTATAACATTTAAGCCATGTCAAGCCTTTTTAGTTTTTTTCTAGGATTATTTATGGGGCAGAGCAGGAGACTGCGTGCTTTGGAGATGCTACAGACATCGGCAGTCTAGGGTGTGTCCCGAACCGACACATGGGAGACTGTTTGTTATCCTTTCTGAAAATACTAATAACTGGCAAAAGGAAGACATTTCCATGTTTTTTTTAGGTGAAAGAAAAAGGTGGGATATGTCAGGAATAAAGGATCGAAATAAAAAAGGGGAGAGGATGAAGATATTTCACGGTCACTGCAGCACATCAAAACATCTCCATTCATTTCGCCTGCTATGGTGCGAGTTGGGATCGTTTGCGACAATAGACAGGCGCTCATTCACAATCATGTTTCCTGATTTACAGGTTGAATTTGCACGTATGCGGTTTCCTTTCCCTTCTCTTTTTGTCACCCTCTGTTAATCAAATTACCCTGGTGCCACTGATGCTGCCAGCACTAACATCGGCATCACATACACCCAGGCCAACATCTTATGGATTCAAACCTCTAACTGAATGAGAAAAAAACATAGATAGATGATTACATAGGTACTCTTTAACACGCACACACATGTTCGACACCCAAGCCTCCCCCTGATCACTGACTCACCGCTTTGCTCTCCCAAAAACACGAGTTTAAATTTCCGCAGGGGATTCCCCAAATCTCCTCCGGCTGACATGGTGGCAGATAAAAAGCTTGGCTGGGGGTATTTAAAATGTTTTTGTTTCTATTTTTCCTCTTTATCGGCCTGCGTGTCCCTCTGTGCTGTGGGTGCGCAGGAGGATCCTCCTCTCCTCACAGAATGGTGGGAATGCAGCTCCGCGTCGTCCTGTCGGCTTAGGCAGCATGTGCGCCTGCGCGACCTCACCTCTTTCATATCCCTCACCTTTCCGATCGTATGCAGCCATGATTTTGCTGCCTCAAGATGGGAACTTAACAAAACAGGCATGATGAAGCTAAAATATTGATGATGATCATGGACCATTTAATAAAGCGTTGCTCCCGTAGTTAAGGGTGGTTTTAAACTGGTCCCATACAGCATCTTGTGAGGGAACGTGTTCATTAAATTTACCGGTCTAAATATGACGTCTTAAAAAAAAATAGCAAGACTGAAATAACATATTAACAAATTCAAGTAATTGAAAATATGACATCGGATGGATGGATGGATGGATGGATGGATGGATGGATGGATGGATGGATGGATGGATGGATGGATGGATGGATGGATGGATGGATGGATGGATGGATGGATGCTTTTTCTGATATGGTTCCTTTTTAAACAAAAACATACCCATTATCACGTTATCACAATTTGTTAAAACATTTGTACATACTATTGGGGGTTTTACGTGACAGACTAACTGTCCATAACGGTGATGTTTGAGATAAATGTTGTTTTTATTTTCAAATTTATTTAACAAGTGCATTATTATGAATTACAAATATAACCGCTCTAAACAATTACAAAGTGAGCTTTTCTTTTAAGAGCAGCGTGAATATGTGCCTTGATTCAAAGTCTTGTAGAATCAGCTTTAGCTGCGATTGCAGAGTTTTTGGGTTTTGTTTTCATCTGCTTGAAACAACTAATAGTTTTCCTCACAACAGAGTCTCCCACCTGAGCTTTTGGTCTATGTGGCTCCTCCAGAATTAATGTGAATATCTTGGCTGCTTTCATTATTCACACTCTGCTTGCTCTGCTCATCGGGTGAAATGGAGGGCTATGCCTTGGCATGTTTGCTGTTATGCTACACTATTTTCATGTTCAGATGATGAATTGGACATGTTAGGAATATATAAGCTTAGGGTGTTTGTTTTATTTCCCAACTGCCTCAAAGTTCTCTATCACTTTACCTCTGGGTTCCATGCTGTATTATTTGGTTTTTATGATGCTGTTTGTCTACTAATGTTCTCTAATAAATTAAAAAGTATTTTTCCCCAGTCTTTTTCATCATTGCATCTCTGAGTACAGTGAATGGTTTGAGGATGAGCTGGAAACCATTTCAGATTCAAAACAACAACTCATAGTCATCATGTCCTTATTAAGCCTAAATGCACTTTCAGGAAAGGTTTTGTCATACAAATAGGCCTTCTAGCTATTTAAAATCACCAGTTCCACTAGTTTAACCCAAAATAAAAGAAATTAAAGAGTTTATTTGCTCATTATTTCAAAGGCAGAGGAATTCTAGCATTTCCCCTCCTTGTATGGATCAAACTTTCCAAAGCATGGATGGTGACATAATCTCCCAGCTAATGGTGACCAAAGCAACTTAGAGAACTTGGACATTTAGTCTTAACTGTACAGTTAAAATTGTCATTCTAAATAAAATTTTAAATCAATATTATCTATTTGTAGAAGCTACTAGATGGTGAAAATTCTTCAAAACTACTTAAGTCTCTGTGTAATTTCTGTTTGCAAAAACTGTTCACCAACAAAGCTTTCTCAGTGTTTTATTTGGGATCCATCTCTAGTTTAACACAAACACATCGGTATCATTTTGTCCAAAAAAAAAAGAAAAACGTAAAATTTAAGCTCAGTGTTCAAAGTTAAACAGCTCTGCCTCTTTCTCTTTCCAGAAAGCAAAACTGCGATCGATATATTTAAAGATGTCTTCATTATTGAAACAGCTAAATTCTGCGTCGCTGCCGCTCTCCTCTGGAGTGGCGTTTTGCACTATAACCTTGGGCACAGCTTCGAAGTCTGGCAGGAATGATGATGGGCAGCGGCACGGTGTTGATTCACCGAAGAACCGAACTTTGAGGTCTTCAAAGCCGTCGCTCCACTGTCTCCTCCCAGACTGAATTTCCTGAAGAACGGCTTTGTGGAAATCTCGCACCTTTTCCCAGGGGAAGAAACTGACGTGGTCGAAAACCTCAAAGCAGAGGAGATGTCTCATCTTCCTCTCCTCTGCGGACAGGTCTTGCTCTAAGATGTGGAAGTAACCCAGCATGAAGAGGTCCAGGGTCAAGCTGTCGTGGCTCATCGTGACTCCATTTACTTCTGGCAGGAACTGCTCTGGAGAAAAGGTCACATGGGAGTCACATGGATTTTTGGAGGCCAAATGGGATTTCAGATCATATTTCAATTCTAGCTTATTCCTCCAGGAGTTCACCATTTTGTCCACAGCGCCTCGTTGTTTGCAGAACCGGAAAAGGGAGTGTGTTTTCTGTTTAGGCAGTGCTGTAGTCACATTTCCCGGTGCTGCAAGCTTTTCCTGCCTCTGCCTTGCGGCTCTCATTGAGATGGCATATGCAGACTTCTTCCAGTGGCTCAGGAACAACACCACTATCCGCTCTTTTCTCAAGCTGGTGGTCTCCACCACAGCTTCACAGGGTTTAAGGGCACCGAGGTGTGTGTTGACATCATCGCTGTTTCCTGCTGATGGTACAACCCAATTCTTACTCTTCAGCCGCTGCGCGCCATGTACAACCCCAGCGAAGGGATAAATGCTTCCAATTTGACCCTCAAAGTTGGACCGAAGGTTTTTCACCGACACACCAGACTGCTGGATCTCTCTCTCCACCTTCTCTCTCTGCTCTCTACTGCAGCTGCTGCTCTCCAAGCGCTGGCTGAAAGCCGATGTCCCCCTAATATTAGGCATCCTACATTCGCTGGATGCCCCTGCAGGCGTACGCTCCTTCTCTTTGCCCTTTTGCATAAATCCTGAGTCCAAATCAATTTCAGAGACAACTCTATTTGCCTGCAAATCCTTCATCCCCTCAACCATACCTCCCACCATCCCCCAGTCGCTTTCCTTTGCCTGTGTTTTCGTCAGGTTAGCCACCAGCAGGGACATGTTTTTGACAATCTCTGAGACACGATCACACCAGACAGGCAGAGTCAGGTGCGATTTTCCCTCAGAGTCCATTTTTTGCAGAGCCTCCTTGTTGAGGGAAATATTGACTATAGGATCAGGTAAAATTGCCTTTAACTCCTCGGTTAGCCTGGTCAACTCCAACTCATAGGCCTGGCAGCGTTTCTGCAGAGAAACAGACTCAATCTGATGCTGCAAGTAAACCAGGTCCTCCTCTGTTAAGAGCTCACCAAAGGGCCCCAAGATGGCATTGTGAGTCTGGGAGTACTTCCAGGAATCCACTGGCACATACCCATTCAACATATCCTGTTAAAGACACAAAGATATTTCACAGTTCTGATAAATATTTTAAGTTAAAGTGTTTCATCCACTTGTTTGATAAGTTTGTTTTTACATACAATATATAAAGAATGTTGCATAGCAAGGGTCATAAGATCTGATGACATATGTTACATTGCCAAAAGTACTGGATCAACCCTCCAAATTGTTGAATTGAGGATTGACAGATTAACATACATATTCCGTTTGCGTTTCCACAGAGCAAAGTGCTTTCTTTCTAAAACAGGGTGTTCTTCTTTGTGTGAAAACAACGAAGGAGTACCTGTGTCTCCTCCGCCTCTTCATCCTGCATCCTGACATGCAGCTGCCGCACCATCACCTGCCGTTTCCATTCTGGTATGGGGCGTCCACTTTCATCGTGGGTGGGCACCAGGGAGTCTATGTCAGCCAAGATGGCGTTGACACTTGGTGCCTCCTCTCGCACCTCCTCGTTGTCAAGCATCTGTTGATGTTCGATAACACAAGACAAGAGTGACACCTCTGATCTCTGGATTTGTGATAATTGTCTTCTATAATGTGACATCTGTATTTGGCTAAAGGAGATTAAAAGGGTGTCTGAAAGCACCAAACATGTTTACACCATGTATATTTCTGATTAAATAAACGCCGAAGATTTTTTTCTGGTGACTGGAATCAGATGATTTTCATTTAGATTAGCTCTGACCAGTGACTGGTCTGTTGAAAGGTACATTTTTCATTTTTTTATTCCAAATAAGTGAACACGAGAATGCTAGATGCTGCTAGGTTGAACAGACAACACAGCGCTCTGTGGAACTGTGGAAGGTTTGACTGAAAAGGGAGTGTGTGGCGGGAATCAAGGGTTCATCAGATCACAATGATTACAGTGAGGGATCAGAACAGCTTTTGGGACGCTAGCTGTACTTACTGTGTTAGTCACTAATATAAAATGCTAAAGCCAGTTTAAATATTTGATTCCACAATGATTTTGTGCTAATGTCAAGATGATATAAACCTTTTATCCTGTGATTGCTCTTTAAAACATTTCAGGCTGATTCTATGATTCTTATACGTGAATTAATGATAATAATTAATGACCATTCATGGCAAGCAGGGCAGAACAATATCTTGAATGCTATTTCTTATATCTTCTTATATTATAGTTCTAAAAGAGAAATAATATTTAATCAAAATCACTCATTTACAAATAACAAATATAGGCAATGTTTGTAATATTTTAATTGGTGCATCTATTGAGATTACCTCTCTTTTAGGTAAAGACATACACAGATAAAGCCTAACATGCTTCAGCACTTATTAATTGTATTTTCATAACATTTAGAAAGCATTTTACAAGATAAAAACTTTTGTAACATCATATATCTTTACCTTAGCCCAACTCACATTTAAAATAAGCAACCCAGATTGCTATTTTTTTGTGTTTTTAAATTACAGCCTTCACTGTCTCAGTGTCTCATAGTGTTTGCATAACTATCAAACTGTTCTATCGACACGACCATTCCTGCATGGCCTACGTTTGATCTATAGGTATTAAAGTAACTTACTTGCAAATGTCATTCGGATTACTTTATATCTAGGTTTACCCTGCCTAGCTGCAACCAAGGCAATAGCCTTATATTATGTTTGATATTGCGTCAATTTGTAGCTATGATTTTTTTTCTTTTGTTCCAGTTTTTTTTTACTATTTTTACAATAACTTAGAAATTCTCGATATGCTCATGTGTTATTGAATTTCATGTTTTAAGTGGGTGCCTTTTATTAGTTTAAAGCTTTAAGAGTTGAGGGTAGTTATTGCAAGCTTTTAATTTTCAAATCAAATACATAGCACATAGTTTCTTCATAATTATGTCCATTAATTCTTGTGGCAAGTGGATATTTTTATTCAGGATGGTGTGAACCTTTACAAGGGTGTACTGCTCATATGGAAAACCGCACCACATGACTCACAGTTTGCCCGGTGAAGACGGCAGTTAAGCCAGCATGCTTCAGCGATTTAATAGGCTTCATCTGAGACATCGGTGTGAGGTCCCTCTCTGGAGGCTTCAGGTGACTGAAGGATGTCACCACTATAAGCAAACACAAAAAAGGGAGAAAGGTCAAACCCTAAGGTTTTAAAAAATACGGGAGAGATCAGTTAGCATCTTTTGATTTGAAATCTAAAGGTATATGTGTGCTAATCTGATTTTCTGTATGTGATTAAACATATTTTGTTGCCTCTTTGCCAGTTCTATAGACTTAATGTTTAAATTTTTAAAGAATTAATCTTGGTTTGTAAAATAATGACATGTGAGACCTGCATGGAAACTTTATTTTTAATGTTCTGAGAGTTTTATGCTATCACAATGGCTTGTAAAAGTATTGCTACCCCCTGGAATGGTCCACGTTTGGAAGGTGAACCTCTGCAGTAGCTGAAGTTCTGCAGCCTCTGACAGGATTGCCCTTTATTTAGCTCTAGCTGCCTTTCCATTAACTCTGATCAGCTTCTCGGTTGAAGAAAAGCATCCCTATAGCATAATGCTGCCACCAAAATAATTCACCAAGAGTTGATTGTGTTCATGATGATATGCTTGGTCAATTTTCCGCCACATGTAAAGTTTAGCATTAAGGCCAATAAGTGCTTGTTTTTGTTTCATCTGACTTATGACTTAGTTGCAATAATGGCTCACTTGTTGTCACTGTTACATCAAGGCCTGATTTGTTGAGTGAAAGGCTAATAGTTTTCTTTATTAAAAGACTCCCCCACGTGAGCCGAGGATCTCTGCAGCTCCTCCAGAGTCACCATGGGCCTCTTGACTTCTTCCTTGCCCAGCTTGTAAGTTTAGATGGATCACCATGTATTGGTATGTTTGCTGTTGTACCATAATCTTGCTATTTTTAACAGTTCCTTGTGAGATATTCAAAGCTAAGACTATTGATTTACAATTAATAGTTCCTACCTCACTGATCTGCTCCATCATCACAATCCATCCTGCAGCCTCCCTTCATCTGATGCTTACCTCCTTACCAAACCAGTTAGGACCAAGTACTTGGGGCGACAGAGCCTTTCCCCCTCCCTTTGGAACTTCCTCACCAAACACATCTGAGACTGTGCGGACTTGCAAGCCTTCAAATCTCAGATACAAACACACTTTTTAAACTTGCTTTTAAGGTTTAGCTCAATGTTTTGTGTTTTAGTGCATTTAGTGTATTATTTCATACTGTTTTATTAATTTGATGTAACTTTTTTGTAAAGTGTCTGAGTATTCAGAAAAGCGTTTTTTAATAAAATGTATTATTATTATCCATCCATCCATCTATCCATCGTCTTCCGCTTATCTGGGGTTGAGTTGAGTTGCGGGGGTAGCAGCTTCAGTAGGGAGGCCCAGACGTCCCTCTCCCCAGCCACTTGGGCCAGCTCCTCAGGAGGAATCCCAAGGCGTTCCCAGGCCAGCCGGGAGACATAGTCCCTCCAGCGTGTCCTGGGTCTTCCCCTGGGCCTCCTCCCGGTGGGACGTGCCCGGAACACCTCACCAGGGAGGCGTCCAGGAGGCATCCTGACCAGATGCCCGAGCCACCTCAACTGGCTCCTCTCGACGTGGAGGAGCAGCGGCTCTACTCTGAGTCCTCCCCGGATGACTGAGCTCCTCACCCTATCTCTAAGGGAGAGCCCAGACACACTACGGAGAAAACTCATTTCAGCCGCTTGTATCCGGGATCTCGTTCTTTCGGTCACGACCCAAAGCTCGTGACCATAGATGAGGGTAGGAACGTAGATCGACCGGTAAATCGAGAGCTTCGCCTTTTGGCTCAGCTCTCTCTTCACCACGACGGATCGGTACAGCGGTATTATTATTATTATTATTAATTATTATTATTATTATTATTATTATTATTATTATTATTAAGTGCAGCTTTGAAAGTCCTCACAACCTTGCCACTGACATCCCTGGTGTGAGAACCTTTTGTTCTCTAATAATCTCTAACAAAAAAAAAAAAACATTTGAGGCTTGACAGGAAAGTTGTTATATTACAAATTAAGATATAATTAGTTGATTTCAGAACATAATTGGTTACATTGGATTTTATTTAGGGGTCTCAAAGTGAAGAAGGCTGAATTCATACAAGCCAAGCCTGCTTTATTTATAAAGCACTTTAAAAACAGCAAGTACTGACCAAAGTGCTGAACAAAGATAAATGATTAAAATAAATACATAAAAACATTGCATGCATATTTCTATTTGTAAAAACAAAATGAAAAAGCATGTATTACTTTTTCTCCCACTTCACAGTCATGGGTGTCGCTGATGTTTTCTGTTTTGTTTTTTACATTAAACCTATATAAAATCCATTGAACTTTGCAGTAAATATCTGACAGAATGTAGAAACAGCTCTGTCCTGATTACCTGACGAGGCCAACTGAACATGCTGCATGGACCCTGGTGTGTGTCTTTTTGAGGAGGCAGCAGGAGTCAGAGATGTGGGGGTCACAGGAAGTGGGGTGGGGTGACGAGGCAGGGGGAGAACCTCCTTCACTGGCTGCTGGGGAGAAAAGCACAGCGGGGATGAGCAATGCTCTAAAGGACAACTCAGCCAATGTAAATACGTGTTTTCATCTAGAAAAATGCAATTTGATCTGCAGTTTGTTTTGCTTTTCTTTGTTTATTTAATCAGCATCTTCAATCATCTGGTTCCAAAACGTTTCCTTAGCTGATGCATTTTCAGTGTAACATCGGCGTCTTCCTCAAATACGACCGTATATGCTGCTCTTAAAGCATTTATTTTCACCTCCTCTGAGATGAATTTTATTTCAGATCAGTGGTCACCTTGATGTTCTCCATTCTTGTTCTCCAATTTCACACTCTGGCAGCTCCGAGACGCAGCAGCCCGTCTTTCTAGAGGAAGGAAGAGACCAATATAACAGGCAAACGAGGACCCTCCGATGACACGCCTCACAGCGATGCACAGCTCCAAAGCAATCAGCTAGAAGAGTAATGCTGCCTAATGGCAAACACACACACTGAGTTAATGTGAAGGCATAGGAAGCTGCCTGTAGTGCTTGAAACTAAGACAGGAAGTGGTGTAACTGGAGCCTGAACAGTGGATATGTAGTAGCCCCCAGCAGAGTGCAGGAGAAAGCAAACTGGAGTTAACACAGACCTGAAATGATGCTCTGAATACTGAAACATTTATCTCCTTCATGCCATCTCTAAATCATGCTTTGGATTGTCTTGAAATAAAAAAAAAAGTTTATTCATCTTATAAACTGTGTTATGCTGGCAGCTGTCTAAGGCAGAGTTGTCCCTGCATATATCGTCATGACATTTCTCAGTCCAGATTTCCTCTTCCACAAAAATGATCAAAGCAAAAATATTCTGGTCACAATGTTTTTAAAAACTACCTTTTATTATGCTTATTTGTTTTACAGAAGCTACTTACTCTAAATAGCAAATTTCTTTATGAAACATTGCACATCTTAGACAGGCTTATTTTGTTTACAAAAATATTTTTTTTGTCTGAATTAATATTATAAAGAGTCCACCGGTAATTGTAAGCACAATTCTAATCACACTTACATGAAGCTCCCCCGCAGCGTGATAAGAATGCCAAGAGCGTACAAAACTTAAACTGAGAGGAACGGTCACCGAAAACAAAAGAAGAAAAGCCTTATGTCCGTCTCTTTTCCTGGCAGAAGCCAATAACCAATAAAGCCAATGAGCAGCATCAACTGGACCGAAACTTCGGACTGGGGGGGCCTTCAAAGTGTGCATAATTAAAGCAGTGGGATAGGATGACTGGCACCTGGAAGTATAGAAACGATAGCTCTGAGAATGTATGTGGGGGACAAAACGCTGTAGAGTACAGAACACACATGAGCAGGTGTGTGTGTGTGTGTGTGTGTGTGTGTGTGTGTGTGTGTGTGTGTGTGTGTGTGTGTGTGTGTGTGTGTGTGTAAAGGGTACAGGTCATTCTGGTTGGTAGTATACCCTTCCTGACACATAGCATGTTTGTGAGAATTTAGCACCCCCTACTGGTAGCCGTCGGTGTGACAGAGAGAAAGTGTTGTGGACACCATTTTGTAGACGATGAAAGTGGTGAACTGAGAGGCAGCAGTACTACGGAGGGTTAAAGGGGACAATATTAAATAAATTAATATATTATGAAATAAATAAATGTCAATATACTATAAAATAAATAAATGTACCATGAAATAATGAAATGTAAAATTAAATAAACAAATGCACCATTAAATGTCCCATTGAATGTATAATTAAATGTACCACAAAATAAATAAATGTGCGATAAGATGATGAAATGTAAAATGAAATCAATGAATGGACCATTAAATTTTCCATTGAATAATTAAGTGCACAATTATTTTATTTAATACATCATTAAACAATTAAATGTACCATTAAAATATGAAATGTAAAATTAATTGTTTAAATGTGCCATTAAATATCTAAATGTGCCTATTACATTAGGCCATTAAATAAATAAATAAATAAATAAATGTAATTTTTGGTAAATAAATTTATTTGATTTCAGTGTGAAGCAGCCAATCAGGTGTCAGGGTCTCCCTAATCCCGCCCATTGAGTCTGATAGGTGAAGGTGACAGTTCAAAGGATCTCATGATGAGTCTGCTGTGCAACGCCATGAAATAAATAAATGTAGAGTGAAATAATGAAATGTATATCCAAATGAATTTATTTAGCAAAATTATATTTAATTATTTCACTTAATAATTTAAAAGGCAATACTGCCACATTTAAATATTTGATTTTACATTTCAGAATTTAATGGTACATTTAATTTTTGTATTAAATAAAGAAACTAAATTTAATCATTCAATGAAACATTTAATGGTCCATTTCATTATTTAATTTTACATTTCATTATTTCTGGGTACATTTATTTATTTAATGATCTATTTACATTTATATATTTCATGATACATTTATTTATTCAATATTGTCCCCTTTAACCCTACATACAGTGCATCTTAAGGATTAATGTTATATATTAACAATATTATCAATATATTTTCTAGCTGTCACCCTTTTCTGTTCATGTTTTGTCAAATTTAGACAAAAAGTTGACTGACTTACACCAACTATCTCACGTTAAAATAATTCTCCAACACTGTTGAAGTTTTTCTTGGGACATCTGTGTTTTTTGACAAACATACTTTCCAACCTTAATGCTTTGTACCATGTCAGGATTGGGATTAACATTGTTGGTACTAAAATAAAACGGCAAGTGAATAAACACTGTTGTATATTTGAGATTGTTTAGATATTCAACAAAAGAATTGGGCCCAAATTTGTAATAGTCTGCTCATAGTAAAATGCTTAATGATGCCATGTAAAATTGTTCTTTACCAGGTTTTCTGTTTTGGAACACATCTTTTTTTTTATGTCTGAATGATTCTTAAATCTCCACAAGGCAGTTCAAGAAATAAATTAATTACTCCTGAATATGATCAGAGACTTCAAATAAATGAAAAAAGCAGTCAATAAAACACTTCAAAATACTTAAAAAAAAAAGAAAGAACTAAGCTAAAACATGTTTACAAAAAAAATAATGTGGTCTATTAGCTAAACATGCTCTGATGACCTTGTGTTTGTTAAGGGTGCATAACAGTCAAGCTGCTGAAATCAGCTTTAAGTGTCAGCAAAGGAATTTTTTTATATGTCATTGTTCAAGCAGTCACGGGGTCTAAAGTAATATTTAAAAAGAGTCTCACATGGAAAGAATGTTGCTTGACAATATTTTTTTGAAGTATTACAAGAAAGACTTTGAACTTTGAAAGCAAAGAGACAGACAACTCATGGATGGCTCAAAATTGTTTGCCCATCACATTATTATCATAGTTTATGACTCAGTTACAGAGTTTAGTCACTCTTGACCTGTTTTTCCTGTTTCACTGTTATCCCAATATAATACCTTTTTTCCACAATTTGCTTCTGACCTTTTATACAGGATCTGATTTGCTAGTTATTTTTTAACACATCCAAAAGTGGACTGTCACTGTAAAACAGCACATTTATTGTGCATGTACATGGCACGCATACAGGCGGACTCAAGGAGAGAAACATGAGAGGCGAAGGCCCCTGGCTTGGTCCAGGGCTTCTTTGTGTCAAAGCCCAGTGTTCCTGCCTCTGTTAATGGGACTTTAGTGTTACTGTAGTGCAGGAGAGAACATGGTGAGACTGCAATCAATAATAGACATCCTGCGCAGAGGCAGCCGCACAAAGGCTGGCACATGTTTTCACCTGGAGCAACAGCACAAACTGTTATGCAACAGACACAAGAAGAGCCATTGCCTATCAACAGGGCAGCTCCATCTGCCCAAACAAAATTATTTGGAGATATTATTAATATTTAAGACATATTGTTTGTCAACCTGAAAACAATGAATATTGTTGAATATTCAGTAACTATGTTAAAAGGATCAATTAAAAGTACAGTTACATACAGCCAGGTTTTCAAGCTTTTATTTCTGTTAATTATGATTTTTCTAATCACAGCTAATGAAAAGACGACGTTTAAGATTAGTATATTTTACCAGACTGACTGACAAGTGACAAAAACAAATATTTTAGCACTTACCGCTGTTCAAGGGATTTTATTATAAAGATGTTTTTGATTGTTAGCATATAAATGAATGTGTCTTTATCTGGATAATCTACTTCATGTAAAGAAAATAAACGTGCTAGGGACCAAACCCTGATCTGTGAGACACTCCAATTACGAAATATTTGAAATTCTCTTGATCCTCTGCTTGCATGATGTTTGAGCAGTATACGCTCATAAAAAAAAAACATGACAAACACACCACACACAGATATTGCATAAGTTTCAACACTCATTTATTTATTCGTTTGCCTTGTTTTATTTCTTTGACAGTTGCTGTTATGTGTTCACAGACATGAGAAAGAACTCCAGAACACTCAAAAGATAAACGTGAGCACTGCGTCTAGGCTGAGACCCGTCTCTGCTTCTGTCAAGTGACTCCAAGCAAAAGTACAAATCTTGGACCATCCCCCAGTTTCAACATGAAGACCGTATCCACACCGAGCAAACAGGTGCAAAATGGATCGCTGATCAGTATTCCTCACTCTACTGGGACACTTGACAAAGCAGGAGACCTGTTTTATTTTTTTTCATCATAATACACAGAGGAAATGGTTAATATCATCTGTGTGATGAGACCCAACACAAAAATCTCAATTTATATACAAGACAGAGCCAAGAGGAAGGTTTCCAGTTAACCGTTACAAGGATCATGAATGACAATACTTTACAAGCAGCACTTGAGGAGTGGAAAGCTGTTTTCATTAGCAAGCTGTAAGGCAGGAGAGAAGGACTGGATTCTATGAAGAAAAGAGGACCAGCGTGCTTTGATCCACAACTATGACAGATAAGGCAAGCCAGATAATAAATAACTCATATTCCATTACCGTTTCAGGAACCGCCTCGTAACTTTTAACATGGAAACCCTTGAACTGTTCGGACAGGGAACAATGCATGATGCCTGCTTGGGGAAGAAAAAATGCTTGATTTGACTGTGGTGAGGGGGGGGGGGGGGGGTCTGTGGAAGCAATAAGAGGTTTCATTGTTTTCTTAAACATTATGACCATTATGGAATTGAAATCAAATCAAAGCTTTCGATTACAAATGGAGAAATAACACAAAATCAATAAAGATGCATTGTGCGAAAGTGCAAAATGGGTATACAGAACATCCTGTGTTCTTAAAATTTTAATAAACAGAACTGTCCATCAAATTCATCAATCAGCGGCCAACACACAGAAAACCATGCAAGATGGTTATACCAAGAAGTCCCAAAAAATATAATGCCACATAGACTGCATGTACAGTGGCAACCTACAATATTGTGAAACAGGACCAAGCAGACTTAGACTTTAACAGCCTTACGCAGCATTGCTTAACAGGTTGGCTGGCCTGTTGCACGCAGCGTCTATGTTTTTCCAACTAAAAGTCAAGTTTGCCAACAATCTGGCCCTGACAGGACAAAAGGAAAGGAAGAACTACACTGGAATGGCTAATTGGCTGGCTGGCCAGAGCTTCATTCAGAGAGATGCTTTATTTCCATTTATTACCAAATATGTTGTTCTTTCTACACTACAATTTATCCTTCACTGTCACATTCAATGTAATATTTTGGACCATCTTGGTACAACACAGCAAGGTGACAACCACAATAAAGAGTCTTTGGATCTGAAATTCCTAGCTACAGACAGCTAATTAACTGTCTGTAGTTACGAATTTCAACAGACAGCTCATCATACTGCCCCGCATTCTGCCATAAGCCTCCATCTACATTAAAGATATTTAAGCTACAACGTGGTTCAAAAGCTAATGAGTGTGCTAATAAAGGCAACATTGACAGCGTTTACAGTGTTCAGAGGTTCTCTGATAATATGCACCCCCTAAAAACACTGACATAAATAACCAAAGTGGAAAAAAATCATAGTGATAGCATTAATACACATAAAGGCTTTACTTTGATCACTTGCAATTAGCTTCAGCAGTGCTATATAAGAATATGAGGGAGAACGTTGAGAAAATGGGGTGAAGAAAAGGAGGCACTATATGGTGCAACGCACTCTAAACCAATTAAAGGTCCATGTTTTTAAACCGCAATATGTCCATCTGTGTTGTAACACTACCTGACAAAATAAATGCTTTACTTTGCTTTTATTTAAGTATTTATTTATTTGAAGGTAAAATAGAAAGTGGAAATCACCCATGAAGTCATTGTTGCACATGAAGTTACCCAAGTAAAAGGACTGACTGAGGCAAAATCCCCTTTTCTCTTTCTAAATATGATGGATCAGTAAAAAGTCAATGACTTTTGGGGGAAACTTAACTCTGAAAGTCTGTCATTTTTACTAATCTTTGCAAGTGGCAAAACCACATTTTGTACAGTTCAGCCTCTGAAAATCTTTGTTTCCCATTTTTGTTCAGGGATATGACAATCGCTCTCTTGATTCTCACCATGCAAACATCAGTGTTTTATTTATCTTTTCGTCCGATTTTCTACATTTAAGTTTTCTACATTTTTAAAATAATAGTCCCACCCGTCGCCACATATCCCCATTAAATATGACACAGAGCAGTACTTTGGTTAAAATAAAACAGTAAATCAAACATTAATTCAATAAAGACAATAAAGTGCCATGCAACAAAACTCTCCGTGGTCTTGTCACAAATAAATAACTGTGCAGAAAACTTACAATAGCATCCTCAAAGAGAATCTTAAAAAAAAAAACACATACCAAAAGCAAGGCAAGGACAAAGGTTATCTCTCCTTACAGTGAATGAGCCAATGAATCCAGTTTTCATGAAACTACTTAAATATACTCACAGGAAGAACATCCCTTCATCCTAACAGATCCTTTCTCATGCTACTTTTGAGCTAAAATAGTGAGTAACAGCAGTTTTTCCTTGATGCAGAATTTCATGTTTCATCAAGCGGATCCAAACTGAGGTATTTTACAGTATATGTATGATGTATATGAAGCCATCATCCCCCACACTGTACACAGGTCTACATAGAGAAGAATTCAGTCTGATGGTTTTCCTTTGCCTTTTCTGATGCAATAGGTGGTTAAGCTTTGCTTTACTACAGGGACCTATGTTTAGTAATAATAAAAGAGGAACTGGCCATGTATTTTTTTTTTTTTTTACAGGAAACTGGTAGTCTTACAGATAACATATTCCTACAAGTACGTTAAAACTAATCAGAACAAGTCCCAAACGTCCAGCAGAAGTAGGTCAATAATGGGCTTTGCGTGGTTAGTTTTCCTTATAAACTCTTCTAAAGGTCAGAAGGGAGCACACCATGCAAGGGTGGAGGCGGTGACTGCAAAAACAGACCAAGGATTGTTGTTTTTTTTTGACCGAGCAATCAAGTTATTGTTGGGACAGGGCTGGTCATGTCTATGGAAACATTTGATATAGGTTTCGTGTTTATTAGAGCAGGATGCTGAGATAAGCTTTGAGATTGTTGGCTTTTCCTCAAGGCTGGTTCACCTTTTAGATCCGCTGAGCGGCCGGGAGCGACTGGACTGACTTTCTCCTGGAGAGCTTTGACCTGCGGGAAGAAAGCGGAGTTGTACAGTATGTGCATCCTGTGAGCAAATCGGGTTAAAGTACATTTTCACTGGTTGAATCATTAATATCCAAATGAGTTCCAGGACACCTTTGCGTGATTTCTTAGAAGTTACAGCAAACAAAATTGGTACTGAATACAGAAAGCACTCATTAACTACCCAATAACAAAAGTTATATAAGGTAAAACATGCACAGATATTCATTTCAGAAAATAAATTCTGATTCTGAAATGAATATCTGTAGCATATTTCCTTCTGTATAACTTATGCATTGGGAAGTTATTGAGTAGGGGTTTTTTTTTATTTCTATCCATAGATCCAATGTATTTGGCTCTCAGTTTAGGTCATGGAGCTAATGGCTCCAGGAGGGAAACAATAATTTCACTACCCGGCTTCACTTTCAAGCTAATTTTGGGCTTTCAGGTTAGGAGGGACATACCAACTCCCAGCATGTTCTTGGTCTGACCTGGAGTCTCAGTGGTGAGGGCCCAGAAACACTCAAAAAGGAGATGCCCAGGAGGCCTGATTTGATGCCTGAACCACCTTGGCTTTTTTTTTCTTCCTGCTTCTCATTGAAGGCGGACGTTTATCTTTTCTCTCCTCTCAGCCTCTCCTATCGTGTCTCGCTCCCCAATAAATAAACTTAAATTCTTTCAAGAATACACCCACCAGAGACTGTTGTTTTTATAATGCTAGCCATGTTGACAGTGCTAAGCTCACTAATCTCTACTGTAAGATGCTAAAAGACAGTTTCAATGTCAATTCATTGGTCTGTCTTTTAGTATAATACACAGCAATAATGAAACTAAAAGTAAGTAAAATTGTCTTAAAATAAATGTATTTGTCCTTGATTTGAGCAGGTAAATAAGATTATCTGCCCATAGAATGAGTATTTTTATTTTAATATATTTTTTTGTATAAATAGACAAGCCCCACTTGAAATAAGATGATGGAGATGAGTTATTCCTACTTTAAGGGCAAAAATCTTATTCTATCTGCAGGTCATTTAAACTTGCCAGCTCAAATCAATGATAAATACACTCATTTCAAGAAAACTTTACTTACTTTTAGTTCCCTTTTTGCAGTGTAGCAAATCACTGTTTTAAAGCCACTACTCTTTTTCACATGCTTTTACATCATATCTACTCCCAATATGAATAAATGAACACCAATCATGACAGGAAGACTGGCAAAAATATTTCCCATGCTTCCAAAAGACATTGGAACTGGCTAGAGAAAAAAAAAGTATCAGCAAGCCAAAGCTTTACAAAAGCCAAGGATTACAATTCAAACAAAAAGAAATTCTGGTTGTTGCATTTTTTAGAAATATCCATCTTTGCAATGATATACAGAAACCATTTTGAAAAGCTTATAAAAACTTTGCAGATGCTTTAAGTCCTAAGGTCACTTTAGCTTTTCTCCACCACATACCTTATGGTGCCGGCTAACAGAGGGTTAAAAGCATACAGCCAGTCATGCATCTCTTTGTCGTTGGCGGCCTGCAGCAGTATCCCACGATGCTCGGTGCACACAGCGAATGTGTTAGGGGTCTGCGAAGGAGAATATGTTAAGAGAGGTTACCGAAGTTTATTCATATAGCGGTGAAACTGTTGCTAAAATCGTCGATTTCCCACTTGAACGAATGTTTGCACATACCCGTAGTAATGTCTGTTTGTCTTCGCTGTATTCCACCTTAGCGGAGGACAGGTTGATGACAGCTCTCTCCACGCTGTCCCTCTCGCTGCGGTACAGGTAGACGTAGGGCCGGCGCACGACCACGAAACGCCTCACCCAGCCACTGCTGTGGGGCTCCAGGAAATGCAGATAGCCCTTCTTCGACACAATGGGGCTGAATGTACAAAGAAGACAATCCGTAAATGAGAAAATAAAATGCAGAACATAGAATTGCAGAAATCTTGAAGAATTAGGTGAAGAGCCACAGCACATTCTGTGACTAATTATCTTAATGTGCAGCGTTTGTGTTTTCATGGCGTCCACCATCAACAAAACAGTTTTAGCGTTTTAATAAACACAACTTGTATAATTTTCAGTGACACAGAATCAGCAGCTGATCTTTTTCCCCACCTGACACGAATCTCCTGTATGTCAGGAACAAAGGTATATCCTCTAAGAGTTTTCTTTCTGTCCACTGGGCTGTACGGGTCCAGGTCTGGTGTCGATGCTCCTGAGCTCGGCTCAGTGAGCCTAAACAACAGAAGCAGCAGATTAAAATAAACTAGACTAACACCCCTAGATTGATTTTTTTTCCCCTTTCGTTTTAACCTTAGAAAAAATGCATTCTATAACAAATTATCTTACTCTAGAATGATTATTTAAAACTGCTTAAATAAATCATCTAAAAAATCTGTTTATAAAATATCTGATTATTAAACAGATCAAAACGGAAACCGAACCTATACTTTCCAAAGTGTAGAAGAAGATTACCGCGCCGTATTTCACTTACCGGATGTCAAAATGACCCTCCACCAATGAGGGGCAAGTAGAGGAAGGAGTAAGGGTGCTCAGGCTAGGGGAGGACGAGTCCCTCAGGAGTGACACGGACATTTCTGAAAGCTAAAAACCACCCACACACACCCGACCACACAGCCACACACACACACGAGAAAGAAAACAAAGAGGCGCAACAAAAGGAGGACACATACAGATAGAGACAAAACAGATCAGCGAACATTTAAACAAGGACAACAGAGACATGCATTCAGAGAACATCTCAGTTAGCGTTTTGTCAGTCTTTAAAATGTACAAAAAGAACGACTGGGACGTAAACCTGCATGTCTAAGAGCCCCCTTATTTTTAGTATGCAGACTTGTTGTGTTATTATGTTAGTTGGGACCTCACAGTTTCTAAAGAGGAAGGACATTTGTGGAGGAAGTTGGTGGAAAGGAGAGGAGAATGATTTAGAAACAAGTAATGAAGACGTGGCTTTGTGAAATCTGAATTAATCTTCTAATTTAAGTCAACTGTGGTCAGCAAAACCCTATTCTGCACATTTACGTAAGCATCTTTAACATCCCAAGAAATGAATCTCACTATTCCAACCCACCACCTCATTTATAAAGGTTTGGGACCTGCAAAAGTGACCCACAAGCGGCACCATTTCTTTTTCTTGCTATAGATTTACTCAGAATTCATTTACTTTTGTTTATCTTAACTTATAACAGGTTTTGTTCCTAATCTCTTACATAACTAAAACATGTTGCAGTAAAAAATAGGCCTTTTTGTTCATAACATAAAATAATTTTGTGTATAGCATCTACAATAACAAACTAAATGGACCAGAGGTACCACAAAATAAAACTGTGTATAGCAAAAGATTGAGGCAAACTGCTTTAAAGGGTTGAGTCGGGTGTGCTTCATTTGCACTCTGCTTATGGTGAACGTCGCCTGTTTGAACTGCAGCTCGGAGGGATTGTGAATGATTTCTGCCTCTTAGAATATCTTTAAAATTAATTGCCACCTTAGGAAATGAGGAGAGCTCCATTTTGGGATGCAAACGGCTGTAAAGGAGCATTTCTAATGGTGAAATACTTAACCTTTATTTGAGACAAATTACGGAAAATAAATAAATGGAACAACTTACAGCTAGCTACTGTTGTTAGCTTCACTCAGGTGGAAATGTTTGCCTACTACTGAAACTCACATGTTTGCTAGTAGACTCGTCTTTTCCATCAGTCGGTCACGTCATTTCTAAATATTATTTCAATGATCAGTTTGGATAAATTCCAAAGCAGGAACTACATTACAGAAGAAAAAAAAACGCTAAGACCATTAGCCACAGGCACGTGGCTGCACAGATGTGGTTTGATCAAGCAAATATTGACAAAGTAAACCACATGCCAATTGTCAGGGTGTAAAATTGCATGATATAGATTTCGTAAGGACTTTTAGATAGATTTCGTAAGGTTTAGGTTGTTTTTGTTTTCTGATGGTGTGGTAATATGCGTCTCCAAAAACAAGCAGTATTATTCACTAAATAAAATTCTCTATTACATAAACCACACTGGCTTGATTAAACTAGTCCCAGCAGAAGTCCGGTAACCTAACTGGTGCTGCGCTGATGACCATTGTCTGTTGTGAAACATGTTTTACTGGAATCGCCAAGATTTACCCTCTAAATGACGTGACGCCGCCTGACAATCAATCTTTGAGGCTCGTCAATAACTGAACAATCAGCAATCGCAATTTGTTCCCTCCAACAAGATCCAAGGAGTTTACATTACGACAAAAGATTAGTATAAATGATCAAATGTTGTTAGTGAGGAAATTACAATTCAGACACGTTATTGTAAATGATTAGAGGGTGTTTAGTCCTTTCCCGAAACCTAAAAGGAGTCTAGTAAAATGTAAGATGGATATTCGGCCGACTGACCTCATGAACAGCTGAACACAACAGGGAACTAACAAATGTTCGTCGTTATGAAGGTAACTAAATTTTTGTTCATAAACATTGTGTGTTTAAATTAAAGGGTAATGCTAAACTCCAGTTCTGTGGTGTTTTCGTGTGTTTTGGATATCCGTACATTGAGTTTTTTGTTGTCAGCTATGATCAGTTTCCAGGACTCGGATTTTGCACAAAGCGTTAGGTCTATGTCAGCATGAAAACATCTACTGCAGTCTGCAGTAAGTATGGGGTAAGATAACTGTCAATATAATAGTATGCGTAGGTCTCTGAATTTGTTAGTGTAAGTCAATACATGTGAATAAATGTAAGATCTGTATTTGTTCCTGGTTGTAAACTTATACATACGTGTGGCATCAGATGCTTCGTCTGTGAGAATACAAATTTAGAAGTTACAAATACAAGTTACAAAGTTACAACTTTGCAACAGTACAAGAACAAATCCAAAATTTAAGAGTACAAATCACAAATTTATGAGTAGGAAGCTACAACCCCTGATGAAGCTATTACACACTCTACCGGCTTACTGGCAATAATGACGTGAAAACAGGCGTTTCATCTGTGAGAATATGAGTGCTGTTTTCTTCGTCTTCTTTCTCTTCTTGTTTAATGGCGGTTGGTGAAAAGCATTCAGGTGAAATCACCGCCACCAACCAGTAAGAAGTGTAAAACAGCCTCATCAGGGGTTGTAGATGAGTTGATAACCAGGAACAAATACAAATCTTAAAATTTATTCCCATTTATTGACTTACATTTACAAGTTCAGACACCTATGCATACATTTATATTGACAGTTATCTCACCCCATAAGTAAGCATTTTAAGTTATATTATACTGTATATCTTAAGTTGGATATAAGTTTGCTATGTTAACTTGGGCTGTAACATTGATTTGTCCGTGGTAACCTTGAAATAACTTCACTGACATGATTCACCATTTTTTTGGACATTTTTTCCCCTGTCTTTTTGCCTTAATGTTAGTAGTTATGGTAAAAATGCCTCTTTTAACACCGTGAGCCTCACTATCACTGCCGTTACAACGTCTTTGTTTGTTTATCGGAGGTTAGAGCTGTGTGTTGTACACTTCTGTGTGGGCGGAGCAATCTTACAGTTGCTGTCATGTCAATTCCCCAAAGTTTGACTGCTCTGACTGCTGTCCACTAAAGGATGGGCTAAATGCACGCCACATGACTCCAAATAAAAGTGAAAAATGCTCCTTTAAGAGCCCTAGGTATATTAATAGCAGCTTAGAATTGTTAAAATAAAGCAGAATCTCGAAATGAAAATGCAATAGCGATTAATGGATGCAAATACATCAGCTGATAGTGACTGGACGCTGACAGTTATTAGAGCTTAAATGTTTAGTAAAGATAAAGATAACGGGTCAGGTTAGAGGGCCTAGGCTGGGGCTCACCTTGCTTTCACTGGCACTGCTGCTCACCTGGCTGTACTCTCTGTTGAATGTGTGCATCAGCAGGCGCAGACACTGGTGACAAGACCGTAAAAACAGCATTAGTTAGGTACAAGGGTGCCAAAAGACCACAACAAAACAAACAGGAAGTGAACTAGCAGTCACCTTAGCAGCCAGCTCCCTCTGCCTCTGGTTGGGGCTGTCAGGAGTGGGGCTGCTGCTCGGGCTGGTGCTGAACACGGGACTCTTTGCAAAGTCACAAATGTCGCTGCTCTTGTAAAGAGCGTCCTGCCCTGCCTGCAAAGTTGCCTCCAGCTTTTCCCTCAGCAGGAGATAATGCCTTGTCTTCTCCACCTAAAAAAAAAATACCAGGGATTTAAGACGGTATTAAAGTTGACTAGTCAGAAACCTCTATTAAAGAAGCATTCTTTCAAATTCCAGACTTAATTAATGGATACAAACTCAATTTGTGTGTGTGTTTTTTTTTTTCTTTGAACAGTTTTCTTATGAACATATGCAACTGCAAACATTAGAAAATAAAAATATTTTAAGAATTAAATAATAAATCAATTTTAAAATTCTGCAACTACAAAATGATCAAATGAATTGAAGATGATAAAGATGAAAGTGACTCCTGAGGAGGAGATTACCACCATATAAACTTTGTTGTTACAATTTGTATGTATGTAGCAATTACTCAGCATTCAAAATAAACATTTATTAAATCTTGCATCACTTTCTACTCCAATTAGGGATTTTGTTATAAGGTAGACACCACAAATTAAAGTTATTCAACCAGGTTAAGAGGACATTTATTCACGATTTAAGCAGGTCACAGAAATTAAAAAAAATTCTTTTTTTTTTTCTTTTTTTGCTGTATTGTATGGTGTAGTGTTGTAAACTGACCTCCTGCAGTAAGCTGAGCTTCTCCAGCTCCCACTGGTGATCCAGGATGAGGCTGTCGCTGCGGGGTCTCCATCCCGCCAGGTTCTCCTCTCCTCGAACGTACGCCACCGAGGTGTCCAGCACACGCCTGCGACGACGCTGCATGCCTGTCAGAAAATATTAACATATCAGAGGGTTTTAGTGTCAGAGTGTATAGACATAGGTATTAGCAGGGGAAATTTTCTTTATTCATTAGTGAATCACCTGGACTTCCATTGTCTGCAACATGGCAGAGGGTGACCTCATAAACTCCAGTGACACGATTACTGAGAAGGAGAAGGTCAACATTTAAGACATGAGTGTCAGATTCTGTAAATGAGACATTCAGTTTACTGTGGCCATGGAGCAAACCAGACTGTTCATTTGTGAACGTCTACCTCTCTGAGGGCCTGAGGCAGCCGGTGCTGAAGAAGTTCCTGATGGATCGGGAGGCTGGCAGCTTCGTGTCACGGGAGTAAAACACTACGCAGAAATCTTTGGTGATAACTGTTGGCTGAGTGCAGTTCTCCATCTATAGGTGTAACATAATTAACAAACCGTCAGTGAGAACAGAATAGCTCGCTGCTAATAAATAACTGGTGCTCTTGTTGAGAAAACTAAGATCTGGTTTCACTTTTAAACAAAATCCTATCATTATGTAGCAAAAGACTGAACTAGAAGCTTGCCATCTCTTAAAAGAACCTGGCATGGATTGGCTACAGGTATTAATAAGAAACGATTTTAAAAGAAGAGTTTCAAAAGCAATTAATGCATTGAATCCTGCACATTGAATGCACTGTTCCTTCCCCCCTTCTGTTGATGCACATTGCTGGTTTGCTGGTTAAAAGGAGGCTAGTACTTATTTTCTATCACTTGTAAAAAAATAAAATAAAAAATAAAATAAAAAAGACAACTTCCACTGCTAGGACATTTTTTAAGTCAGGTTAAACATGTACAGTCATGATGTAAAATATAAAGCAGCCCCATCCATCACACTTATTAAAGCGCTACTTTAGATTATTTGCAATGAGGTTCTGTGAAGTTATTGGTGATAGTTTTCGAAATGATATTCGAAATGAAATTTATTCGAACATGAACATGATACAAATATAAAAATAAAATAGTGCACAGTAACAAGAAGTGCATAAGAAAGAAGAGAAAATACAGATTTTTGTTTCAGTTAACATATCATGCTCAAAATGGGGTAGGAAGAAGTGAGAACTTATAAACTCCTACCCCTAAACACTTGAGACTTTAGAGTCCTACTGTCATAAAAAAAAAAAAATCAAAATCAAAGTGGCAGTTAGAAGTAACAGTTACTAATATTTACCTATACATTTTCCCATTTTATGCTGGTTTATCTTTCTAAACCCTTACACCAAGTTATTATCTTCAATACACACCTTATTGCTTTCTGTCCCCATGTGTATATCTATTGAAAATTACCTCTTTGTACCTTCTTTTGAATTGTGTTAAAACTATTGCTTTGTTTTAAATCTTCATGTAACTTATTCCATAACTTTACACCTTTAATTGAAATACAGAAGCTTTTCCTTGTTGTTCTAAAATTGCGGATCTTGAAGATTGAGTGACCCCTTAAGTTATACCCCCCTTCTCTTTCAGAAAACGTGCTCTGTATGTGCTCAGGTAACAACTTTTTTGATACCTTGAACATAAATTGAGCCATTTTAAATTCTACAAGCTCGTCAAATTTGAGAATTCTGGATATTATGAAGAGCGGGTTTGTATGCTCATAATAACCGACATTATGGATGATTCTAATGGCTCATTTCTGTAGGACGGTTACCGGATGTAAAGAGTTCCCTCACCCTTTGTAGAAAGAAAGATATATCAATCAGTCGGATCCCCGGGGTAATTTTCAAACAACTACAAAACCTGTAAAGCACAAGAAGATACCACCTCTGATGCCGTAGCACAACTGGCACAAATCAGAAGGGTTAACTACATTCTTGGCTGAGTAATGGCAACTTATCTGACCGATTGTCCCAAACTCCACCAACAGAATGGCACACAGAAACACTGATGCACAAAACAAAACTTCTTTTAAGTTGGGGTTGTTCTATTCTGGTCATTTGTTTCCTTTGGAGTTGATTTTAATTGCTAAAATCACCTCAAACAAGCGGTGCAAATGATAAATGGACCGAAATTATATGGAATGTTTTTCTAGTAAACCAGATCAGTAGGCAAACTGGGGTAGATGGCTTGCCCAGAGGCACATCAACATGAGCAAGCTGGAAACGAAGCAACGAAGCAGATTGCAAGACGATTATTCATCTCATTAGGCAACAGTTGCTCCAAGGAGGCCAATCCACAGGCCCACCTAGAGAACATCTGATTAGCTGTTAGCCATTGAATTTATTCCAAAGATTTCACAGTCATCTGAGATTTTTCTACAACAAGTATGGGAATTGATGTTGCTAATGACTGAACAGAACCTTAAAAAATCTGAAAATCTGAATGAATCCTTTAAGGAAACTTTATTTTAAGACTACAGTTGGAAACATACACAAAGCCTGTCTGTCAAGCAGCTGCAGGCTAAGCTGATATCAGCTTGTTGTGTTTGTGTTCTTTATGAAAAGCAGGACGGCAAAGGGAAGGATAGGGATAAATAGTAAACTTTACAAAATTCATGCTTACTTGAAATATCTGGCTAAATTTAGTCAGTGTTTCTCTTATATTTTTGCTGAAAGTAGGAATGAAAGTCAAAATAACAAAAAAAATGCATAGATAAGATTATTATAACTGTAATAATCAATATATGGATCTATGAACACTATGCATGGCTCTCTTTATTCATTTTTACGTAAGGTGATGTTATAGTAAGAAATTTATAGCTGTCCATGCTTCAAAAAATTGTTAACTAAAGCAAGCCCGGGATTTTCTGAACTGTTCAGCCTATTACTGTACCTCCAGATAAGCTGAGAGAGTGATGTAGATCTTCTCCCCATATGGGGTGACCCTGTTCAGAAGCAGAGAGTTGTGCATGGAGCTGTCCCATGCCGCCTCAAATCGATAGAAGGTTCTGCAATTAGAAAAATCAAACATGTGATTCATTGTTCTGTATTGGTTTTTGTTTTGTTTTTTTGTCAACAAAAATGCAATCTTTAAAAGACTGTCAACGTATTTTGTTATCAAAAGCATTTTTTTATATATAAAAAAAAAACATTTAAAAAATCCTTATACCTATGATCAACTCCCAATGAAACGCTGCCATTAAAGAAAAAAAGAGAAAAAAGGATATAAATTAAAAACTATTTAGCTGCAGCTGTCAAGAGTTAAAACTCAGCAAGTTTGAAAAATCAATAAAAGCTAAAGGTTTTCATCAATACACACTGCTGTGTTGTTAAAAAAAAAAAGCACCCCATCTATGCTGAAAAAAGGGGGCTGTTGAATATTAAAATAGTTGAACATGAAATTACAAAACCACCCCAAACTCATACTTGTCATCATGTTTTGGCCAGAAGTATCCAGAGGAGAGGATGTTGAGGGAAAGGATGTTTGGGTCTATGATGGTCTCGTCAGCCTCTGGTGTGTTTCGAATCCGACCTGTAACGACGGACCGTGGTAAAAAATCGTTGCTTTTGAACTTCCTTTCCGCATTTACGATCTGGTTATTGAAACCCTTCTTAAATCACTTGAGCAGAGAGGTCACTCACCAATAACCAGCTCCTTCACCTCCTTCCACTCGATATCGTTTCCTGTTTCATGAGCAATGGTAACTCTGATCCTTCTCTGTATGCCCTGTGCAGTCAAAGGATGATGGAAAGCGAAGGCAGATGTCTCAGTAGCGAAGGTCAACTTCTTGCTATAAACATTTGCAGCGGGGAGCATGATGGTGAAATGTAAGGAAAGTAGTCAGACCTGATGTAAGAGGAAGGTCCCATGGCACGGCATCCCGGCTCTGTGGTCCACAACAGCTGGAATGTAGCTAGAAACAGACAAAACAAAATCAATAAACTATGTTCGAACACTTGTATTTTCCAGTGAAGGGTGTATTTATCTGATATCTTTTCCGTATTCAAGAAGCAGCATAACAAAAAAAAAAAAAAAACAGGACTTACTCTCCATTAGCTTCTAGCTCACAGATCTCAAAGAAAACCATGAGGTCATATTTGGCATGACAAGGTCCAGCAGTGGAGCGAGTCAGCGTGCTGAGCTTGGTGGCCGGTACTAAACAGATCAGGAACAAAATGAAAGATTAAAAGAAACAAGAAAAATGACTTTTCTTTCATCACAGCCCCTCTTAAAGTCCACTTCCTACCTGTATCAAACCCACACACTTAAATCATTGCATATCTGCTAAATCATCATAGCAGTCAATCAATTTGCCTAAATAAACAGAAAACTGAAAACATACATCAAAAAGGGAGGATTTCTAACTCAAATCTATTCAAGGACATCAAATCTAATTATACAGAAAAACAAAATTCCTTCCCACCCACCCCAGCATAAAGAGCTTTAAAGAAAGGGAGAAAAAAAATGGACTAGGCTATGTATCCTGCTACTTGATACAATTTAACATTTGCATTTTAGAAACTCAAAATATTGATTTACAATTGGTTCCAATTGTTGTTTAATTGAAGGATACATCATAAAAATATTCCTAAAAAAATGGGGGTTCAATGTTTTTGCAAAAATCTATATAGGATTTGAGACTGGCAATTTTAAGCTCTGCAAACAACAGTTTACAATTAGAAAATATGTTAATCTAAATGAATTCATGTTGTATTCTGTTCTGAAGACAGTTTCTGCAAACCTGGTTTGGATAATGGCATCACCCGTGGAAACTGCCTCCTGGAGGGTCTCAGAGGACTGAAAGAAATAAAAAAAAGGGAAGCAATCTATCACATAAGATACTTTTATTTTTTTCAGAGACATCACACGATGATTTGTGAAGTCAAATTCCTTCCAGACCTGATCAAATCTTTGCACAACGGAGGGAAAGGCTGTTTCTGATAGTGTCCGAACACCTCAAAGACGATGGGCTGAGTCTTAATGTACTCCAGGAAGGACTTGGTCACTTCCACCGTGATCTAACAGAGAAGAGATGAGGTAAACTTCAAGTAGACCCTCCAGATAGCCGCTAATTTGCAGAAGCACTAGTCAGTCTTGTTTATGGGTCCTAACTTATTATTGGCCGCTTACATTTTGTACGTGGTAGAATCCGAGTGGAGGCCCTCTGCCGGTGTTCTTAAGCGGCTCAGTTGAAAAAGCTTCATCGTGACGGTGGATAAAGCTGAAAAAGAAAAGTCAAGCATATTTTTAGAACATCACAAATTTAAAAAAGGGAAGAATGTTCAGTCTGTGTTGCGGTTTTGATGTCATCAGTGGTTTAAACAGCCACTGAGAACTGTCAGTAGCATTTATAACCGTTTTACGTTAAAAGAAAAACATCCCTCTCCAAGAGCTGTTTTATTAAAGCCACCATTAAACTCACTTGAACTGGCAGAAAATATCAGCGTATTCTGCCGAGATGCTGGAGGCCTGAAGGACGGTGACCCTGAAGGTGAAGGTGCTGCCAACCTTCAAGTGGGACAGAGCTTTTTCTGGAGACAGCTCCGGTGGAAGGTCCAGACCCAGACCTAAACTCTTCACAGGGCTGCAAGGAATCTCCTGACTGGCTGCAAGGTGCAGAGATAAAGATCTTTAAACATTTACAGACCTATAACTTTGGGGAAAACAAAGATAGAAACACCAAAATGTGGTGTTTCAGAGCATTAGTTTTTTTAATGTCCTCTATGTTAAAGCATACAATTGAAATATCTGACTTTGTCACATTGTAAATCTGGAGAGAAGTGTTTTGTACTAAATTTGGAAATGACTTTTTTCAGAGACTAAATGTGCAGCCTGCTCACCAGCACAGGTGTTGTTGTTCACTTCATCTGCGGAGATTCCTATCTCCACGTTTTGTCCTTCTCCCTCCACAATTCGCAGCTCCTCCTGGGAGGTGTTGGAGTGTGACAAACCACCGGGGCACGACTCACTCTGAAACTGAAACAAGGTAATATTGCTGCAAAGTTTCCCTCTCTCTGGTATTTTGACCACTCAGTTTCAGCTGTCGTTCGATCTTTACTGGATGTAAAAGTCTCTTTTGAGGAACAACATTGGAAATCGCTCCAAATACCTTTTCGAATTGGTGGTCTTCAAAGGAAATCTTGGCAGTGCCTGACTGCCTCACTCCAGATCCATAATCGGGGGCCTCCTCATCAGCTAAAAAAAAAAAAAAAAACACAAGTTGCCACACTTAGGTTTCCCCATCATCTCAGAAAATGTCTCTGATGTTGCAGGGATTCCATTTTCCATGTACCTGATATGGCCTGCACAGCCACCCTGAGGAAGCCTTTGACCTCTCCCTTCTCGCTGACGATGGCCACGCGATGCACCAGAGGCACCGGATACAGCAGGTTGCTAAGGTACACAAAAGCCCTGAAGAGAGGAGTGACGACAGGTTTTTGTCTTTTGCAAGCCTTTGCGTTATAAAAAAAAAGGATATAATATTTTCATGTAAGATGACCAACCTGCCAACCAGACGGAACCAAGGGAAGCGGTCGTAGAAGGGGTCTCCTCCTGTTAGGGCGTGGTCGCAGTCCTCCACTGTGCTGCTGGGCAGCTCTGCAGCTCGGTCATACATCTCTCTCATCAGGTCCAGCCTCTGCCTGCAGGGGGCCCCATAAAACACAATACATCCGTGTTAGAGGTATAAAATGCCTCCCTGACCAAGAACTCTTTGTCAAACTAGTCTGATAACTAGGAGTTTTCTACCTGAGCTTTTCCAGAGTCCAGTAATGGGTGGCTCCGTTCTTCTGATCCTGCACTTCGACGGCTACGATCGTACGAGGGAAAGGTCGTCTCTCCCGCTCCTGAGCCACACTGGGGGGCAGCAGGTCAGGTGGCAGCGGAGAGTAAAGAGTGTCTGTCAGCAGAACGAACTGGAACTGCACCTGTGAACATACAAATAAATTCAATCACAATTCACATACTGTCCAATGTCTCTTTTACTAAATCAGCATCTGAACTCAAACTCTGACCGTGCTGTATTTTGAGCTAATACTGTAAACTGAAAATGCTCTTAAACACTATTCATTACAGCAACTGTATTTGTATTACTCTGACTTTGCAAAATTATCTCAGTGGGTAATCCTGATAAACTACATTATAATCAGTAATGGTCTCCTTGGATGAATGGCCCTGTGCTTGGTGATGCCAGTAGTTAAAATGTTTATTAAGAGACGACGTGCAGTCAAATTTAGGTCAAACAAGACACTCAGAAGTTGTAAAAAAAAAAAACAACAACAAATAACACAGGTACAAAAGCTAATAAGCTAACCTTTTTCTTTAGCTCCACACTAATCGCATTTGCCTCTTTGAGGAAGATGGCGTTGCCCCAGAGCAGATCCCTGAGGGAGGTGAACTGGTAGAACCGCCACTTTCTGAAAGCCCAGAGCGCCAGCTCAGTTTCATGCTTCGTCCACGGCACTGTGGATAAACGCAGGCAAATAGTGCATCAACTTTGACCAAAAAAAAAACCTGACACTGGGCTGACTGTTTTATCAGAAAAGCAGCATCACCTTCCTCCTCAGGCTCCTCCTCCTCCTCGGGCGACTCCAGGTACCGAGAGTCTACTTGTTTCTGAAGGGCCTCCAGTTTACTCTCATAGTCCTGAAAAGAGCCATAAAATGTGTTTAATCAGTTAACTTTGTTATGACTATGAACCCTCAAAGCAGTTTTGGGGAGCAGGAGGAAGTGCATATTTTTGTCGATCAGAGTTTTTACCCACCAGCCTTTGCTGCTCAAGCAGGTTACTGGCTTCTTCTCTTTCTTTGCGGTATTGGTCCTCAAGCTCCTGAAGCCTTGAGGATTTAATTTTCAGACAAAAACGTGTGAAATAAATTGTGCAAAGGAGATTTAATGATATGTACTGCACAAAACAAGTGATAAGATAGCAAAATGTTGTAGCGAGGGATGTTTCACTCGATCTCACCTCTGCTCCATCTCCTGCTTCATGTCGATGCCCTGTTTCTCGAGGAGCTCCCTCTGAGCGAAGGCCCAGTCCACGGGCTCCACCGGCGTCTCCGCGCACGGCGTCCTCTCCCGCTCCAGACGCGCCTGCTCCGGGTCGTTGAAGCGAAACACGTGGCTCTTACCCATGATGATGCGGTTCCCTTAAATAAAAAATAATAATTTAAAAATTTAAACGCCTAAAACAAATTTATTACAGCAGACGCTGGATATAATCATTCAATTAAATCCCACCGGCAATTTTCATTCATGTAAGACAACAGAGATGACTTAATATCTGATCATATTTCAGACTAGTCGTTCTTTCTGTTTGCTTTTTTTTAGGCACAGTAGTAAAATACTTAAGCGTTTTCTCCGAGTCTCACCAGATCGCAAAACGGTGGGCGAAGCCACTCTCTTCCCATTGACATAAGTCTCAGCCCCCTCACACGGCTCAAGGATGACGCACCCTGGTCCACAAAACAATTTATATCATACATTTTAACAAAGTTCCTGTAATATTTCTTATTTTTTAATGCAATGCTAAACAGGAATATGCCATCTTTACCTTCTCCCTGCGGGCCGGTGGTGCTGCTGAAGGTGCAGTGCTCATCTTCAATGAAGTGGCCACTGAGAACGATGTCTTGTCGAGTCTTGGCGTTTTCGCGGCCAACCCTGACGGAAAGGTAAAGTCAGAAAAGTTGTTAATGCTGCTGAAAACAAAGCCAATTCAACGTAAGGGAATAAAGGCATGACGTTTTACTTAGTAATGCCATCCTTGATGTAGTACAGCAGACACTCAGACATCAGCGGGTCCTCGTTGAGATTCACCAGATGAGGCGTCTGCAACAGAAACACATTCACAAGGTTTTGTGATTAGGTTTTGTAAGATGGTTTCAACCTTTTCTGTTATGTCTTCAGGTAACACTCAATGGTGATATCCGGCTTAAAGATGAAACAATGACCCATTTTCAGTTTCAAGCAAAAGAAAAAAGAGCTCTATCAGAGGCTGCACAGAGTGCCATGCGGTCTAGAAATGTACACAGCATCACAGATCTTTCACCGTACCTAACCCTATTACGCCAAATGTGTCGTTTTATGTGACCTATATCTCTTCCACATCAACCACTTTCCTGAAAAAATGGTGCATCACGTAAATATGTGGCTAAGGAAATTTTATACACTCTTCATAAAAATGCAGAATTCATAAAATGATCTTTATTTTATGAATGTCACATGACCACAGCAGATCAAGCAAGTCTAATTTTGAAAAAATCTAAATGTCTAAATAATTTCTTACATCAGGCCTTAGAAAGAGTTCAAAACCCAAAAACAATGCTTTTGATGTTGAACGGTTAACTTTTTGAGATCTTTATCTCCTCCAAGTTAGTGTTTTCCTTAAAATCTTGCTGCTTCAAGTTAAAATGTTGCTCAGTATATTTTACACAGTTGTGATGAAAATGTAAAATACATGGACATTTTCAAGTCATTTGGTTGTAATCCACTTAGCAGCATCCAACTATATTCTGTAGCTATTTCGAAACTTGTGAGTTTGCTTGAATGCTTAGTGCATGCTCTCTTGTAAGAGTGGCTGTAAAAAATGTTATGTCATATGTATACACCAGGAAAACAGGACGTTAGATTGCAAATTAAAGTCACTACTACTGCGACTTAAAAAGCAATGTTTTTACAAAAATTCATATTTAATTTACAGAAATCTTTAGATGTAGGAATAAAAGTGGCACTTGTGCTTTTATGATAAACAATTATCTGATAACGTTGCTATTTTTCCTTCTAAATAAATACGCTCAAATGAAAGCTGGATTTCTTTTCACGTTACAGTGGGAGATTATGCTTCTGCAATAAAACAAAAAACGTAAAGGCTTTTAACACAGTTTTCCCACAGCTGCTAATACAGCTCCTTGCAAAAGTATTCATAATTCATAGTATGCGCGTTTTGTTGCATTATAACTTGGAGTTAAAATGTTTGAGAGTTTGTTTGAGATTGTTTGAGAGTTTGCACCATGTCATTTGCAGAACAGGCCTACATCTTTAAAGATTTGTTTATTTGTTTATTTATTATTGTGAAGCAAACAACAAATAGGACAAAATAACAGAAAACTTCAGCCTGCATAAATGTTCGCCCCCCCAAAGTCAGTACTTGATGGAGCCATCTTTTACAGTCTAAAGTCACTTTGGATAAGTCTATATGAGCTGTCCACATCTTGCCTCTGGGATTTGTGCCAATTCCTCGACGCAAAACTGTTCCAGCTCCTTCATTGTTGGATGGTTTTCGCTTGTGAACAGCGATCTCCAACTCTAATCACACATTCTCAATTGGATTGAGGTCTGGACTTTGACTAGACCATTTCACCACATTTAAACGTTTCCCAATGTGAGTGTTGCTTTAGCAGTATGTTTCAGATCGTTTGACAATTTCCTTACCTTCTTGGGGGAAAAGACACCAACAGTGCCTCCATCTTCTCTCATAGCAACACCCATCTCAGCGAGAAGAGCCTCTCTACACAGAGCAAACAGAATTTGTCTTACTGTTTGTCTTTATTTGTCATTGCAATTGTACTTTCCAACAAAATCTGTCCTCTGCATTTAACCTATCCCTTAGGGAGCAGTGGGCAGCTTAATTTGAGGTGAATGACTCGGAGAACAATTATAGGATGACTGAACTGGGGTGAAAGAAACAAAATAAAATCATTGTGTACGTTTAAGATATTTCAGACAAACCTCTCCATGCGGATGGCCTCGGTACGACGCAGCTTCTCTTCCCATGTCTCATTAAGCTCTGCAATGATTTTCTCTGTTTCCTGAAAGTAAAAAAAAAAAAGAGTTAATATAAAATAGTACAAACTCACAATCATTCCATCTTTCTTTTTGTTTTCAATCCTTGTACCTTGAGCCTTTCGATCGCTTCCTCACTGGCTGGGCTGAAGATGCGGTCGTGAAGGTTGCTGATGGAGCTGGCCCGGCTGGCCAGGGCGGAGAGAGAGGGGGAGGGACTCATTCCCGTCATGGCATTGGTCACTGTGGAGAGATCACCCCTTTGATTGACAGCCTGGTGATTGTTCACAAAGTTCTTGTAATCGCACAGGTCTGTCAGAGAGAGAAGCAGTGCATGGAAAAGTGCGGAAAAACGTACAAAAAAAAACAGGACAGAAGGTAGGAGCGAGCGCACGATGTTTGAGGGAATGAGAGGAACACGCAGAGACAAAACAAGGGGCCAATAAGAGGGAGTACAAAAAAAAGAGAGAAGAGCTCAAATGATTGACCCAAGAAGCAAATTTGTCATGTTTATCAAAGCCATTCCAGACAGCGAGAAAAGATCAACTTAAAGAAAAATCCACAAAGTGCCAGAGAAACTGAACGTGAGAGAACTGAGTATACACAACCAAGCTGGCAAGCAGTGACAGAAATAAACAAAAGTCATACGGTCATATATTTTCAATGCATATATAGATAAAATATGTAATCCTTTAAGCTGCTTATTGAAGCATTTTAAAGCATGACTCCTGACTGTGCAGACCTCAGAACTCCCCACACTGAGGACCAGGAGGCAGATTCAGAAATCTATGACATAATCGTTCTGTCTTCCATGGTCAATAAAGCTTTGAAAGTCAGTTTTAAGCCATAGCACTCTTGGTTAGTATCTGTTACTGTGAACACCTACTAGGACACACTGAAATGTCACCAGCTGACGAGCTAATCATTAAACATGTCAAAAAAATACAATGCGATTAGCTTGTCACTTGGGTTTTTTTTTTTTTTTTTTTTTTTTTGGAATTTAGACTGACAGAGGAAAGCACCTCAGAAATGATTGACCATCCTAAGAGAGCTGGCATAGATACAGTGCCATACCTTCTGAGGTTCTTTGTCAAGTTAAAATTGTTTATTTTTGGAAGATTTTATGTTATAGACTAACAAAAAAAGTAAGACATAAGTCTGGGAAGCAAGAAATGGGGAAATGGTGCGCCTGATAGGCACTCTGGAAATTAGAATAAAAACTTGGTCCTCAATGGTCAAGCTTTGAAGGCTTTAGCTCGTCTTTTTTCTCTGCTACTGTCTGAATTCAAAGTAACAGAAATGTTTAACCAAGAAGTCCCAAAGCATTGCATGCCTTAGTGATAAAGTGCATAAATAGCCGGTCAGGGGTCATGTTGCATGATGCTATGAGATCTCCTATTCAGGAAAAAAAAAAAAGATGAAAATCTCTGTAATCATGGGGTCAAAAAATGGAGCCCGTTTTGCAAATTTTCCGAGAACAAACATTACAACAACAAGACGTCATTTTACAGATGCCCTAAATAAAGTTTAGATATTTGCCCTGTCGTCTGACGTCACAAATAGTTTCTTGGGATTGTAAGTTTTGTCTCTGGTGCGGTAGAAATAGAAAAACGTTTTCTTTTTTTTTTTCTTTGAGTTGCAAAGCGCAGGCTTGCTAAAGTCAAACACACATTTCAAACCAGTGATGGCAGGGACGGTGCCTCGATACGCTGACAGGACAGGGGAGAAAAGAGACTGTGTGTCAGGAAACAGCTGCGTTCCAACTTAATCCTCTGCATTACTTGAACAGAGGGACACAAAAGCCCTGCACAGAGGCTCCCAGCTCAAAATATGTGCCTTTTCTATTGTCAGATTTAAGTGTTTCCATTTGTGAGACTCACTCTCAATGATGTCTCCCAGGCCCTGGGCATACAGCAGGTCTTTCAGACGAGCAACCTCTTCTTTCAGCTCGCGCACCAGGCGGTTGTTGGGATCCTCGTTGATCACAGCGTTGCAGCGGATCTGCTTGGCACGATCAGCATACCTGACGGAGCAGAGGCCATCAACACTACTGAACGTAGACTTACATTATAGTGAAAAGGTTTAGCTCTTGGTTTGTAAGTTTGTCTCTAATATGAATTCAGCTTCACAAAGAGATTCTATTATGTTCTCCTCACCGAAGGGTGCTTAGCGTTTCGTCGTAGTTAATGTCTGCAGGACTGAGGGCCGCCACCATGGCCGTGCGAGAGTTTCCTCCTAAAACAAGAATAATAGGAAATTGTATTAACCAGCATTTTATTCCAACAAAAGAAAATGAAGAAATATTTTTGTGCTGGCAAACCTAAGTTCTCCCTCAGGAGCCAGGTCAGAACTGAATCTCTGTAGGGAATAAAACTCTCTACTTTCTTCTTCTTCTTGTTCTGATTTGAAAACAAAGAGGAAAAATTAATTGCTGGGTTTTATTATAACTTAAATTAGCATTTTACTTGATTGGGAAGCACGTGTTTGCTAAGAGAAACCACATACCTTGTTTGGTGCTGAGTCCTATGAATTGACAGAGAAATGTAAGTCATTTTTATTTGAACAAGAGAAAAAATATATATACCGGCGGTAAAAATCAAGCGTCATGCAAGAATCTCACCACTTCAGCTAAGGCAGAAATGACTTTTCCCAGTGTGGTAAGAGATTTGTTTATGTTTGCTCCTTCCTACAAAAACACACAAACAAGAACGTGTATTTCAGTCAGCGTTTTCCATTTGAAGTGCTTTCTGTAATTTTGTCTAAACAAAGTCCTGCACAGAATCCTCCCACCTTCAGTCGCGTTCCTTTAGCTCCAGTTGAATCAGCTCTCTCACTGCCGGCCAAGTCTACCAGACTTATCTTGCTGACCTATCAAGTTAATTGAATACATCAACAATTAAAAATATGTAAAATTGGAAGATCACTGCTCATCGTGCTTGTGGTGTACCCCAGGGGTCAGTATTTGGTCCAAAACTATTCATTAAATACAAAAATTCACCTGACACGTCAAAGTTTATATTATTTGCAGATGACAGACATCTTATTTTTGGTTGTCTGATCTGGAGCAAATTCAATGCATTTACTCGATACCACAACTTGTTTTTGACCAGGATAGCAGATCCTCAATTTTAAGGGAAAATAAAATTGAGCTGTTCAGGTAAAATAAAAAGAAGAAACATTTCTGGACTAAAAATACTACATTTGTTGACTGGCTTTACTATAGTTGAATGACTTTGCTGAGGCTTGCAGCTGATTATAAAACCTGTAATTTTTTTTGGCGAGGTATGAAAGATGGCACTGAGTAAGACTTTAGGGCAAAACCTTTTCTGAAGTGTTTTCTGACTCCATGTCATGTTTCTTTTGTGTGAAGATGATGTTGAAGACAGCATGGGAGCGACTGCTGGTCTCGTTCATGTTGGTGGCAGCCACAGTCCTGTAAAAAATTCACGGTGATGTATTTCTATCACTTTTCTGCAACCTTGAACTGTTAAAGGCAACAAACGAGTCTACAGCTCTTACCTGGCCTTGTTTCCAGAATCCATCAGGTCCTGAATGTCATTGTATGAAGTCACTGCCAATTTGGAAAGATCTTCGACGTAAGGTCCCAACAGGGGGTGCTCTCGCACACGCAGGTTTCCTTTGTTTTTGGGGTTCAGCAGGTCACGCACGCGCTCACAGTAAATCTCCATGTAGCTTACCTGTGAACAGAGGAGAGGATACAGTTAAATAGCAATTATTATCTAAGTGTTTATATATTTAGCACAAAAAAAAGGAACTCTGGTTAATTTTTTTCTTTGCCGTAACAACGCTTCATTGCAATACATTTTATACATTTTAAAGCCTGTTTATTTCCATCCTATTTCCTCTATATCTATAAGTTGTTCATGGGTGCAACTCATACTCAACTCTGCTGCTCAACTCACAAATGCAATTTCCTTACTTATACAGGACCAAAAAGAAATTAAATAGCAAATCATTGTAAATTGTCAGCTCCTTAAGAACACCCTTATGGAAAACATCCATGATTGGAGTCATAACTTAGCCAAAGGTTTATGAAGTTGAAACTTCTTAGGATGTAAGAGCCAGTTACCTGGCTGGTCAATGAACTCAATCCTCTTGGTTTTTGTAGCGTGGTCTTTTAAAACCTGTACCAGTGCAACACATGACTCACACTGAGATTTCATCTAAAAACGTTTAGTATTTGAGACTAAAACAGCCCATTCAGCATCTTCACTGAGTGCTAGTCCCCGCTTAGTTTGTGGCGAGTACTACTGTGCAGTGTCAGGCTAATTACTGGTAATATAATGGAGGGATTTACAGATGTTATTCTAACCTCTTTGTATACAAAAACACACCATGAAAAGGAGGGGGGGGGGCTTTTGGAAACATTTCACTTTTGCCCCTGGGTCAAGTTTAAAAGAAAATAACTCTGAAGGCAACCTAGGGTATTGGTGCTATAGTTAGCTTGTATTTCCACTGTTTTGCTTCATTAAGAATAATGTAAATGTTCCAAAACTGTCAGAAATTTAGATTTTTGTAATCAGGAAATTCAAATAAAACATAAAGATAGCATCTAAAATGTTTTTAAGGGTTTGGTATCACTCACCTCCACAGAGTAAGACATGCTGTTGTCATTACTGATGTCGTTAATCTTAGTGAAAAGGTCCTCACACAGCTAGAAGACAAAGAAGCAAAGTCTGTTTACCACAAAGTTTCCATAAAGTTTCCGGAGCTAAACCAAATGGGAGAGCAGAGTTCTAATCATTGTGCTTTGCCACGCAAAAAGTGGTCTAATTAGCCGTAAATGAACTCTGAATTACCAGAGGTATAATCCCCTGCTGGTCTTTTTCCTGTCGCCCCATCATGGTGTAGCTCTTGCCTGCTCCTGTCTGTCCGTATGCAAATATGCACACGTTGTAGCCTTCGAAGGCGTGGAGCAGCATCTCCTCCCCGATGTCCTTGTACACCTGCATCTGAGACGCATAGTTGACATCCTCGGGCTGCAGACAGAGAGGAGAGATAAAATCAGTAATAAAGACATAAACAGTCATTGAGGTGTTACAAGCAAAAAATGTTTCCGACCCATTTTTGGATCAATGACATTAAACGTTACTGCTGTAGATGTAGTTGTGTGGTGGAAGCTGGGTGATAACTCACCGTAGTGTGCGACCAGTATGAATAGTCAAAGTTGAAGCTCTTGTTTTCTTTTGGCTGTTTCGGGTTCAGAATCGCTGAAAACAGCAAAGCAGCTCAGTAAGATGCATGCAAATAAGTTTCATTTTCAATCATTTACTAAACATATGAAGAAGCAAATTCACTTACCTCAAGCAAAGCTGATTATAAATCTACTTCTATTAATATAAATCAGTTCTCTTTCACAGCCATTCTATTTTTTACTTCTGATATAGTATCTCCACAATTTCCTCGCTCACGTGACATGATGTTATTTAGAGTGTTGATGCTGAGAGATAATTCCTATCTTCTCTAAGCCACACATATGGCACCAAAATACAAATATTCAACCCTGGTCCAGGTTACCTATAGTTCGCTACCCAAAGGATGAATGAACACAGAGAGCAAAAACACAAAAGTCCTAGATTCACAAGAGAAAACAACTAAAACCAAAGACAAAAAACCTGGAGACCAGTAGATACAAATTACCTAATTATATTTTGTAATAAGCTGTAACACAAGCAATCTAAACTCTCAAATGCTGAGAGCGGAAGCTCAAATGGTCCCTTCATTATCATTTGAACCTTTTACACACTAATACCATCTGCTTCCATTTGAGATCACATTTCCACTTTTATTACTTGTTTCCACCTCAACTGCAATATGTAATAAAAGCCAATTATTTGTTTCTTTGTGTGGTAAAAAAACAAAAACAAACACATGTTAAGGGAACAAAATAACTTCTCAACATATTTGAGAACACAACCAATTTTCATGGCTTAAAAAGCAACCGTGTCACTTTGCTTGAAGCCATATTGGCTGCTGAAATTACTCATTAAAGTCTGTAAAATTATTTCATGAGTTGAAAAGAAAATAGCTTTACATGCAGCCCATCTGAGAAGCCTTCGGTACTGGAGTTGGGTTGCATTTTCAGTTCAGCTTTATGCTTTGTAGCTTAAACCAAGATCTTTTGGGTTTGGTATCACTCACCTCTACATAGTAACATATGTTGTTGTCACTGTTTACTAAAAATGGTATTGACAAGAGCACTCAAGCTTCTTCTCTCTACATTAGAGAGTTTAAAATAGTTGTGGCCCAGTGGGTTTACAAATGTTACCCAGTGAGTCTAAGAAGCACCACAACCAGCTAAAAAAGGAAATATCCAGTATCCACTTTTAAAAACATCATCACTCAATGTACTGCAGACAATGTATGAGGAAACTGGGAAGTCAAAAGCTTTTTTATTTATTACAGATTACCATCCATACTGTTGTACTTAAGCTAATATAAGAAACAAATTATCTTATAATACTCTGCCTGTACGTTGTTTAATCAGGAAATCCAACTTAAGATTGTCGTTCTATTAGTTATTTATTTTTTAGTTTATGAAATCCTCATTTCTCGTTTGTCAGTAAATCCTCCATTTATCTTCCACCGTTACAGGTGTGTCTTAATAAATTACAGTTTCATTGAAACAGTAACAGGGATTCAAATCAAAACTCATAAATTATGAAAGATTTTTTTTCAACAGAATTGTAATGTTGTTGTTAGTAGTTCTAGGGTAGACTACTGACATGACAGTTGTCCTGCAGACAATCATTGTTACTCTCCAAAAAGATTCAATATCGAATGTCACTTCTAAAGAAGCTGGTTGTTCATGAAGAGCTGCATCTCAGCATATTAACAGAAAGTTGAGTGGAAGGGAAACATGTGGCAGAGGATGCAAGCAACAAGTTTGGTTACAGCTTGGAGAGGGTTGCAAATTCAAGAACTTCTAATTCAAAATAGTTCAAAGTACTCTTTCCAGATCTATTTGAAAATCCAGTTCAACTTCATGCTTACCGTTACTGAGAAGTTTTATGGTCATGCTCGTTTAATATTTCCTGCTGGAGTTTGTACTTGCCCACACTGCCAACACTATGTACCAATACTTGGTTAAATGATCTGTGCCTGGTTGGCCAGCAGACTTGCCTGAGTGGGACCCCAAGACGAATTCCTCTCAACATTACACTGAATTTAGTCAGAAGTAAGATGAGAGACACTAGACACAACAACGCAGATGAGCTCAAGGTCCTTATTAATGTAACACTGGGCTTCCTTAACACCTCAGCATAGCCATCTGCTCCGTGCCAGGCTGCATTGATGCAGTAATTTACATAAAAGGAGCACCGACCAATTATTGACTGCAGAAAAGATTCAGTATGTGGACCGCGTTTTCATGGGACCGACTTTTTTGTTCTACTTTTTCTTAATTGATTTGTGTCATATTTGAATTATCACAGAAACCACTTTTGGATTTAAACTGGCAGTAAAACCATAATGTTCCAAATGAACAGGAATAAATTATTAAAGTGTAACGCTTTGTGAATAAGGAATCTATTTACGAAGTTCACTTTTTGTTTTTTATTCACTGAAATAAATAAACTTTTTTGACGGTAGTCAAAGATCTTTCTAATTCACTGAGATGCTCCTGCTGAACCCCAGCAATTATTCTTAACATTAGGTCAATAAACAAAACATAAAGGATTAGACAGAGACTAAAACCCAGGGTCCATAAAGCCAATACGTGAGTAAGAGAAAAGTTAAAGCTTGACTTTATCCACCAACACTGTTAACTTCAGACTTGGACAGTTTAATGTCCTGACCAATATGTCTGAAATCTGAAGCAGTAAGCCAATTAACTGTCTGTGGCTTTAATGCCAATTAGGGAAATGTAAGAATTAAACAGTCAATAAAGTACATTTTACTTTGTTTTCTGCTAATATAAGACATTTGTAGACCTTAGTAAATTGAGTCAAACCTTAGAAAAAGAGCAATTCTGCAAAACTATCATGCCAAATTGTATATAAACTGCCTAATTTAACCTACTTACATATTTTTTAAACTTAATTTTAGGTGTGGATAAATGTAAAAACTTCTGGAGGATTTTATTTAAAACTAGATTAAAAGCTTTATAATTTCTAGATGATTCCAAAATTCCAAAACATCTTTCATTGCAAACTAAAACACCTTTTAAGGCACAAATATCTTGATATTTTCCAGCAGTTTTTCTCATGTTTCTGACATTTATATGCAAAATACTTAATTACTTTTATTATCCGTATTTCCCACTAATCATGAAACACCACAAGGCTGTGGTCATCTTCTGATTTAGCACCGGGGTAAATGGCTATATCACATTTTTTGCTGTTAAGACTAACTTAAATATGAATAAGATTTTGACTTTTTGAATCTAAACTGAATGTTTAATCTTTTGCTCGTGATCCAGCCAAAAAAAAAAAAATGCTGTTTTGATTCTTTTTCAGTTTAGAGCACTGGAAAGTCAAAAAGACAAAAAGCTGTGAAATGGCTGTTGAATTATTCTAGAAAGGATGATGTTTTATCAGTAAAGCCTCTCCATAATTAAAAAAACTAAATGAACATGATATTTGAAAAAAGAAAAAAACAAAATGTAATCTCCTTTTAAGTTGCAAAATAAATCGAATATAAATGTAAATGAGTGTCAAATTCAACGTTTTTGTTTTTTTTCAGAACCATAGATTATTTTCAATAAGAGAACAAGGAACAAACTTGTTGTTTTGATACTACATTTCCATTTTTCCATACATTGACCAAACTTAATTTTTACCTTAAAAACTATATACCCCTTCAAATAATATAAAACAGCACATCGCTAGTAGTTTTAACTGTTGTTTTTTTTATATAGATTGAAGTTGTTGCTGTTTATTGTTGGTTCTAGTAAATGTCAACAGCAACAGTGTCCACCCTTCATGTTATTAGCAGAGGGGATTGCAGAGTGAATCATGAACCGAGGTGCTCTTTTGTCAGCGAACCGAAGCCACTGTAACCCACTCCATGGAGAAGCTTTATATAGCACAAGCACTGCTCCCAAAAACTGTGCACTCAGCTGAAGGTAACACAATGCTGATGACAAATGTTAAAGAGGACAAAGCTGTGGGCACTTTTATTAAAAACAACCACATTAGTGCAATAGATTCTTGTGGCCCTAATGAAGCAAATTAAAGCCTCCAACGGGCACAAAAGGCCGAGACTCTCCCACGTTCAGACACACGTTTAGATCAGCTGATTCCAAGTGTGGACCGGACCAGAACAACGAGGTCGCTTTTTGGTTGTCGCTTTTTTTTTTTTTTTTCCAGCACTGGCAGCACGCATGATGAGAGCAGAGAAATGCAGCTGCCACTGCATCCTACCCACACAGTGTCGGGCCTAGTCGGGACTGACTGAAGCTTTTGTTTGTTTCTGCAGCTGCCAAGATGCTGCCAGCCTCACTGCCCAGTGCTCTGTAGCTGCTGCAGCCCAGAGCTGCCTACGAGACAAACAACCGAGGTTAAATGCTTGACTGGTCCCAATGTAGGTCAGAGGAATATCATCAAGCCAGCCACAGAGCGTCAGTAACTGTCTGCGACTTGGTGCACCAAAGCCATGAGTAAAATCAGTCTATACCACAGCATGCAGTCTACAAGTATACACAGGGATGGGGGGGAAGTGTTAGATTTCTTCTGTTTTTTCTTTTTGGTTTTACCTAAATGTTTCAGATCATCAAACAGATTTCCATATCAGGGAAAGATTACACATCCTAGTATGTTTTGCTACTTTTTGACATTTTTCAGCCTACTTCATGTTGTCAGAAAGGTTCTATTTATTAGATTTTTTCGGGGGGCATACAGGAAAAGGTGAAGTGTGTGTTCGTGAACCATTGCTGTGTTCAAACAGCACAACTTTCAGTTCACAATAAATATGCTGGTGTCTAGACAAATATTTCTCCAATTTCAGGTTGTAACAGTTTTTAAATCTAACCTTAACAACACACCAAACAGTCAACCACTATTTATTCAACAAAGTTCTTTTGTATATCAATATACAAAAGAAATCCAACGTCTCCTCTCTTGCTGTTTCAATTTCCTCGCTATGACTATTTCAGAAGTTTTTAAGGTAATCATTGCATTTAGATAGATTTAATTAAAAAAGATCAAGAGAGAATTTAGGAACATTGTTGGTTTGTTGCCCACAAATCATTGATGCTACATCATCTACTAAATTTAATAATTATGGTCTGATTTATTTTTTCTTCTTTTAGATAAATACTAATTTGTCTAAGGGAAAATCCTTAATGGCACGCCAGCTTCTTCCTATAGATTCAACGTTTTTAGACCAAATGGCAACATACAATTTACTTCCTTAAAATGTTGTTAGATTAGACCCAAAAAGACTAATTTTTTTCTCCATCATCTGTTACTGAATTCTTATTGGCTTGACTGTAACACAGTTGTACATCTAAGTCACAACATGTCCGTTCAAAATGTTCTTACTTCAACAAATCAGACTAAAAACAGCTTAGAAGCATAAAACTGCAGAAAGTCATCTGTGAGAAACACTGAAACCCTCGTCTTTCTGCCCAGGCGGCCATTTTAAACTGCACATCGACCTGATCAGAATTCACTGATCCTCTTCCGCAGGAACAAATAATTAATGACAAGATGGTAAAAACCGTGCTTTCCACTGAAAAACTGTATCCTGTTACCAGCCAGCTTAAGCTACAACCAAAGCTTTGGTCATAAAGTCAATAACACAAGTTAAGGAGTATTATTTAGTTTTACCAGTTTTTGTTATGATTGCACTTCAGATTATCTTTAAACTGTATTAGTTTAATAATTCATTTCATTTTGGAGTTCTCACCAATGTTGCACTGAGAATAACAAAAAAAATGGAATTTTAATCTCTGATGTAAAATACTGCACATTAAATGTATCAAAGTTCAATTGGTTGCTAGTAAAATACTTTTTAGATATTATGGAGATGTTTTTATTCTGATTATTTTACAGCAAAATTAAATTAAGCTAAATTTAGCTCAAATACAGCATGCTAAGTCAACGCTGTCCAGGCCTGGATTGGCTCATTCTTGGCCCAAGACTAGGTGTGAAAAATAACCCATTTTTGGTTCTTCTCAATCCAGCAGTTTTTAGAGCGTACAAGTGATTAGGAACACACCCTTCCCTCGGTGCTTTCATTGCTTTTGAAAAAAAAAAGTTATGCAGATGAACAAATATTGAGCTAAACTATACCAAAGCACATAAAGGCCATATTCTTTATTGAAAACTCTTTTTACCACGTGAGGTCTTACTTACTCGTAGTGTTTCCTGACATCTGGATGATGCATTTGCTCTCCTTTCCAATCTCCCTGGAGTTAAAGGGTCGGACCCTCACCGCCACCTTGACTGAAGCCCCCGCCATCTCTCAGGTGGGCTTGTGTGCGTGTGTCAATGGAAGCGCTTGAGATCTGTTTTGGCTACAGACACACTCCAGGCACCTGCACAAAATGACAGAAACGCTGCAGTGTTCTTTCCAGAAACATATTCCTTTTAGGATATTAACAGCTGTCTGGGTTCTTCAAGAGAAGAAAGCTCTGTTAGCATAAAGAATTGCTAACTGACACATGATTCTCCACTTTCACGCCGTTAGATAATCCCCAATGGGGCAGAAAATGCACATCTTCTAAAACACTCTGTCTAAATGGCGGGGCCATTATTTGCCAGGGAGATCATCAGCATCATGTCTGCTATAGTACAATAAAATGGCTGCTTATTTGGGCAACTTCCCCACCAACACTCGGGGCCTTGTTATGAAACTGGACCACCAAAAAATGCTTTCACATTCCCAAAATGCATCCTGGCTTATCATAACCTTATCTTTGACTGCTTTCATTCTTTACACCTTTTTGTGGTCTCCCTTTTCCCCAATAAAAATTAATGTTGAATTATTATTATAAGCTTATTTTAGCCGATCAAAAATGAAACAAAAAGGCAAAACATTACATGGGAGGCCAAAATATATCTGATACTTTGAAAGCACTATTTAATTAAGGACACTGCGAAAATCTGCCCATGTAAATATCGTCTCCTCCATCTTGCTTTGCCTGCCGCACCTCAGAGACAGGCCGCGTAAACATGGACACAGTTCAGAGACCAAATCATCCGGCACTGCGTCAGAAAGGAGGTCACATCATTATAAAGAGGAGTTAAATGCGCATTTTTTTTATTGGTAATCTAAGATGTGTTGATGTTATATTTAAATTGGAGTCGATTATTTAGGAGGGGGCCAGACGCCAACCATCCTGACGCAGCGTCACTTCTAAATTAAAAGCTCGCGTAATCGTCAACATCCAGCAGACAGAAGCGAAAACAGGCGTTGTGAAGCGCTCTAATAAAAAAATATATATAAAGATATAATGAGAGCTCTGGCGTACCTCAACGACTCCCACTTGACAAAAACACGCAGGATGAATCCATTCAAAAAGGCGTCGGGATCCTCCGGTGGCTCCTTCTCGACTACCTTCGGCTGTCTGTATTTTGTCTCTGCCTTCGGTGACCTACAGCATCACTTCCCTCAGCGCGTCCATACATGGAGAATCCGCCGAGGTATCAGGGAGTCTGCCTCAGCCTCAGCAGCAGCAGCAGCGGCGGTGCTGGGTGGGCTGAACACAGCGGTGCGTCAGACAGAGAGAGGAGTGGGAGACAGGGGGGAGGAGAAAAAAACGAGGTCCCAGGCGGATAGAGAGGGAGGATGGAGTGCGCCGTCACTCCGTCCGTCAGTCGCTCTGAGACTGCTGAAAATGGCGGCGCGGCTGTGAAAGGGATGCTGGGAGGGGCTGATGAGATCAGCATCCTCAGCGAGCAGAAAGAGAGAGAAGAGGGGAGGGGGGGGGGCGAGTGTGGACCAAATTACATTCCTTTTACATGCAATGCTGCTCCATCTCACTGTGTGTCCATAAGTAATTTAATTAAAGCATGGGATTTGAAACGCACAACAGGATGGAGACATGCAGGCGTTAAAAACCAACGTCATACATCTGACAGTAAGACACTTGAAAAAAACAAACCTTATAATTAAGAAGCTACACTTCAAAACGCAACCTAACACTTAGAGTCTGACTGTCAGTCAATGAGCCTTCTTTTCCTTCATTTCTGGCTAATCATTTTTTAAGTAATATGATATAAATGAAGTCCGTTTGCCATGCATACCAGCGCGCTTTGTAATTACATGCACATCTGGTTGATTGCAGTCGCGCAACCTCGCATTTCAAACTTTAGCAAAATTCAAACTTTTCATTGGAGTAGATTTACTCTTTGGGCGACAACATTCTTACACTAACAAAAAAACAAAAAAACAATAGCTTTAAAAAATATTTTATGCAGTAATAGTTTAACCCCCTAAACATTCCTAATAAAGTCAACTAAAATATTTTCTCTAATTTATACACAGTTTCAGAGTGTCTGGGAACTTTAAATTAGCTTTAAAGATATGACTTCCTGTTTCCATGTGGCGCATAAATTCACTGGACACTGTATTACGTATTCTTGTCTAATTGCTTGTCAACAGAAATAATGAATCAGCCTTTCGTTTGGTAGCAACTTCGGTAGCTACCAAAGTTCAAAGTGTGCTTTGGAATGGAGAAAAAGGAGGTTTTGAACAGCCATTCAGGCTTTTTGCACAAATGTCTACCTTTGACTGTGAACAATCCTGTATATGAACAGATCATCTAGAAAAGATGTGCATTAAACACTTTGATTCAATCTGTACATGCTGGCACCACAGTCAAAAAGAGTATGATTACATCGAAAGCTGGCATAAGACTAAAGCTGAGTCTTGCTGTCATTTACATGCACACTCTAAATATGTCCTAGCTAACAGTTCAGTCAGGTTCACTTTACTATTCAGATTGGTTAAAACGTTTTCTATCTCAGGAGACCCAGCCAACTGCATCGAGTGAATGATTGGAGGCATTCACTCTTCCTGGATGAGCGGGTAGCCAGGAACAGTCACTTGCAATGTGTTGGTCACTTTGCAGCAATCCCGTATACCGATCATGCATGTAGCGACAGTGGAGAGGAAAAATTCCCTTTAACAGGAAGGAACCTCCATCAGAACCAGGCTCAGTGTGAACGACCATCTGCCACGACAGACTGAGGGTTAGAGAAGGCGCAAACACACAAAAAGAACACAAAAGCACGGGTCCAGGGATATTTTCTATGTGAGAGCAAAGTAAAAGGGTAACGGCAGTACTGGCTCCATTAGTAGCTTTATCTAATAGAGAACCACCAGATAAGCTCTGAACCAGTTTCTAAGTCTATTGATGAAAGACCCCTGGTAAAGTGAATCAGAGCAACACTGTGGAAAAGGGGCCTTAGTCTCAGTAAAAGGTTAAAGAATCACTGTGTCTAACTTGAACATTATAAATTTGTTACTATTCTGCTATTATCTTATCTCCTTCATTTGCAAATTGTGGTTTTTTTTTCTTCTTTAAATTGATGCTCAAAGATTTGTGTGTGTGTGTGTGTGTGTGTGTGTGTGTGTGTGTGTGTGTGTGTGTGTGTGTGTGTGTGTGTGTGTGTGTGTGTGTGTGTGTGTGTGTGTGTGTGTGTGTGTGTGTTTTAAGAATTCACCTAAAGAATGCCACCTAAATCTGCCCTCAAGAATTTGGGATAACTAACAAAGAGTCTTGTACACATTACTGAGGAGAAATTTCATCCACCTCTTCTTTACAGACTTATTAGAGTTTCAGTCACTTTAGAGGTTTTTGTTGAGCATGAACAACCTCTGTAATTTCCTGCAACATTATCTCAACTGGATTAAAGTTCAATATTTACAATTCAAAAATCTAAAACTGCTTTGTTTCTCCTAGTCATTCAGAGATGGACTAACTGGTATGCTTTGGATCATTGTTCTGCTACATGAACCAAGTGCGCTTTGACTTAAGGTGTCAAACTGATGGCCAAATATCCTCACGTAGGAATTTCTGGCAGAGAGCAAACCTCCACCCTCCAACAATGTCAGCAAGAGGTCCTGAAGCAGCAAAGCAGCCCGAAACCATTGCTCTACTGCCACCATGTTTGAAAGTCTGAATTATGCTCTATTTCTAAAGTGCTGTTGCAGATGATTTAATTTTTTTCATTAAACCTTTATTTAAACAGGAAGTCCCAATTGACATTAATAATCTCAATAGTAATCTTTTTTTTTTTTTTTTTTTTTTTTTTTTTACTTTTAAATGTGACCAAAAAAGGCAAATACAAAAGAAATTTGCAAGGGGTGTTAAAACCTTTTCACTGCACTGCATAACCCAACCTGAGTTGTAATATATAAATAAATCATTATTACAGTCATCGACTTATGCTTGCCATGCAAAAAAAAAGTAACAGGAATAAAACCATGAAAACAAAATAGAATGGTGTGCCTTGTAAACATCATAACAATTACAAAAAACAAGTTAAAAAGTAAAACTTTGTTTCAACCAGAATCATATTTGTAGGAAATGTAACTACATGTATTCTTCTCAGTATATCTGGTTTATTTGTTTCTATATATTTGTTTTTCTCCTGAGTTCTTGAACATTAGGGGAGCTGTCTCTGTAATCTATCACCCAGGGAGAGCAGAAATCCAAATTTCACTTATTTACCTTCCGTGTAATTATTTACCCAGGCGCCCAGACTTCTGCACTAACATATATTAACTTGACGGGATTGTTGTAACGTGTCCCCTGGACGGCGTGAAGTTTTGAACTGAATTGTTGAAACTGTTCAAATTATCATACCTCTTGAAACATGAGGTCAGGGATGTTTAATTAGCTACAAAAGAGACAAGCAAGCGTCTGAAATGAAAGTTGTCTCTTGGCGATCACA